>NC_064864.1:36233036-36543036 GCF_024139225.1 Suncus etruscus | reverse complement strand
AGAGAGAGAGAGAGGGAGGGAGGGAGAGAGGGAGAGAGGATGGAGGGAGGGAGGAGCTGGAGAGATAGCACAGTGGTAGGGTGTTTGCCTCGCAACCAGCTGATCCAGCACAGACGTGGTTCGAATCCTGGCATTCCATATGGTTCCCCCGAGCCTGCTAAGAGCTATTTCTGAGCGCAGAGCCTGGAGTTACCCCCAAGTGCCACCGGGTGTGACCCAAAAACCAAAACAAACAAACAAAAAAACCCTAAAAAGAAAGAAAGGGAGAGAGAGAAGAGAGATGAGAGATGGAGGGAGAGAGGGAGAGGAAGAGAAAAATGAGAGAATGAGAATTCTTTTAAAGATATGGGTAATCTAAAGGATTAAAGAAAAGGCTGGGGACGGAGTGGTGGCGCAAGTGGTAGGGCGTCTGCCTTGCACACTCTAACCTAGGACAGACCATGGTTCTATCCCCTGGCGTCCCATATGGTCCCACAAGCCAGGAGTGATTTCTGAGCACATAGCCAGGAATAACCCCTGAGCGTCAACGTATGTGGTGGAAGGAAGGAAGGAAGGAAGGAAGGAAGGAAGGAAGGAAGGAAGGAAGGAAGGGAGGGAGGGAGGGAGGGAGGGAGGGAGGGAGGGAGGGAGGGAGGGAGGGAGGGAGAAGGAGGAGGGAGGGAGGGAGGGAAGAAGGAAGGAAGGAAGGAAAGAAAGAAGAAAGAAAAGGCAAAGAAACAAAAAACAAATGACCTATGAATGCAAGATTCTGTCACTTCAGAGAATGTTATTGGAATGTCCCATGCTACCTTAAGGGTTAAGCACTGGGATACTGAAATATATTAAAATACCACTGTGTTTATTCTGTTTATAGTTCAAATATTTAAGGAGGAAATGTTGAATCAGTCTTTTCTGTTGCTTGACTGAGGTTGGGTATTATATGTTGAATGAAAGCAATTTCTCAAAAGAAAATACATTCATCAGCAGACCATATACTTATATCCCAGCTTCTAATTTGATGCTGTGGATAGAACTTAGCAAAAGAAATAAACATTACTTTGTGTAATCTGAACACTGAGTGATAGCACAGCAGGTAGGACATTTATCTTCCACACGAGGGACCCATGTTCTATATCCCTGGTATCCCATATGGTCTCCCAAGCCTACTAGGAATAATATCTGAGCTCAGAGCCAGGATAACTCTTGAGTGCTTCCAGTTGTGGCCCCAAAAGCAAAGCAAAAAAAATAAAAAAATAAAAAATAAAACAAAACTTTGTGGGACTTAGTCTTATTTTGGGGGGTTTGGGGCCATACTCTATAGTGCTGCATCTACATTCAGGAATCACTTCTGGTGGGTTTAGGGACCATATGGGATGCCAGGGATTGAACCCAAATTGGCTGTGTTCAAGGCAAGTGCCCTTTCCACTGTACTGTCTCACTCCAGTCCCAGTGGGGCTTAGGTACTGTATTAGGGCAAATCTTTAAGAATTTAGAGATGGGGGCCCGGAGAGATAGCACAGCGGCGTTTGCCTTGCAAGCAGCCGATCCAGGACCAAAGGTGATTGGTTCGAATCCCGGTGTCCCATATGGTCCCCCGTGCCTGCCAGGAGCTATTTCTGAGCAGACAGCCAGGAGTAACCCCTGAGCACCGCCGGGTATGACCCAAAAACCAAAAAAAAAAAAAAAAAAAAAAAGAATTTAGAGAAGGGGCCGGCGAGGTGGTGCTAGAGGTAAGGTGTCTGCCTTGCAAGCACTAGCCAAGGAAAGATCGCAATCGTGGTTCAATCCACTGGCGTCCCATATGGTCCCCCCAAGCCTGGGGCAATTTCTGAGCCCTTAGCCAGGAGTAATCCCTGAGCATCAAACGGGTGTGGCCCGAAAAACCAAAAAAAAAAAAAAAAAAAGAATTTAGAGATAAAAAAGTCCCAAACTCCAAAACCTACTACCTATATGTTAAATAAATATATAAATAAATGAGGAAGTAAATAATATCTGTAGTATTGTTCCATTTACTTTTTCTCTTTGTCTTTTTTGGCGATGCTGGAGATTGAACCCAAGGAACTCTTGTATGCCAGATCTATACTTTACCTATGAGTCACCTCCCTAGCCCTGTTGTCAACATTTAAATTTATCTGTATGTGTAAGGATATTTCTAGAAAGATACTTAGAAATTTCTTATTAAAACCATCTGGATTGTGAGACTGGATACAGGGAGAAGAATATACCTTATGAAGTTTTCATTTTCTCTGTGAGCATGCATAGTCCATTTTTGTTTGCTTTTGTGTTGCATCTGAGGTGCTTGGGGTCCACTCCTGGCTACCCCCAGGGAACTATGTGAATATAGTTGGAGCTTAAAATTCTTGAATGGGATTTGAGCTTTCTCCCATCCCCAATTCATCTTTTGTGAGGCAAAGGGAATGTGAAGGCTTATTGAACCACACCAGGTGGTACTGGAGATACTCCTGGCTCTGTGTTTGAGGGTATTCCAGGTAGTTTGTGGGGGAACCATATGGTGCCAGTAATCAACTGGAATTGACCACTTGCAAGGCAAGTACCTTATATAGTATTCTTGTACTATATCTCTGACCCCAGTTTTTCCTTTTTTTTTTTTGGTTTTTGGGCCACACCCGGTGATGCTCAGGGGTTACTCCTGGTTATGTGCTCAAAAATCGCCCCTGGTTTGGGGGGACCATATGGGACGCCGGGGGATCGAACCGCGGTCCTTCCTTGGCTAGCGCTTGCAAGGCAGACACCTTACCTCCAGCGCCACCTACCCGGCCCCTTTCCTTTTTTTTTTTTTATTTTCTTTTTTTTTTCTTTTTTTTTTTTTTTTTTTTGGTTTTTGGGCCACACCCGGTGACGCTCAGGGGTTACTCCTGGCTATGCGCTCAGAAGTCGCTCCTGGCTTGGGGGACCATATGGGACGCCGGGGGATCGAACCGCGGTCCGTCCTAGGCTAGCGTAGGCAAGGCAGGCACCTTACCTTTAGCGCCACCGCCCGGCCCCCCTTTTTTTTTTTTTAATTAAAAGAAAGAAAAATATTTTGTTAGTGATAGAGGATGAGAAGGCTAGAAAAAGTCACTACAGGGCTAGTGAGATGATACAGCAGGTAAGACACACTTGGCTTGCAGCTGGCCCAGGTTTGATCTCTGGCATCCCAGCAGTGATCCCTGAGCAGATAGCCAGGAGTAAACCCTGAGCAGTCATTTGTGGCCCAAAAACCAATGAGGAAAAAAGTCATGATAATGTGGTGTTTTGCTTATTATGGGAACGATGCCTAAGATCCTTTTTTAGAACAAAGTACAAATAAATAGTATACCAAATAACAGCATGTGTGAAGTAGTCTGTGAGGTGTGATGTCTGGCAGATGATTAAAATGTGAAAACATCTAAGAACCACCCTCAATTTTCATCTGTTTCTGTATATTTGTAGAATGCCTAATACATAGTTTTGAGTTGGGCCCTTAAATGCTAACAACTTAAGCCTTAAATATTTATAACTCTACCAGATAGGTGGTCATGCCACACATTAAATAGATGAAAACAGTGAACATTGGGAAGATGAAATTATAGCAGAGTTTTTGAGTAGAAGAATGGTTTGAATTAAAACTCAAAAGAATAATATTTGGATATGTAAAGAGAAAGCAGACTTAACTTTTACTGAATGCTAGCTAGAATGACCTCACTTAATTCCTATAGCTATCTCCCCATCAAAGGTATATAGTGAATAGACAGTGCATAAGTAATTCATTGTATAGAAGGAGAAATTTCAATGCTGCAGTCAAATGTTTACCTTCTTTTTGGGTTGTGAGTCTTCGGTAACATGAAATGGTAGGGGAAAATGTACATAATAAACAAGTAGACCAGTGTACATAATAAACAAGTAAATCTTTTGAGAGAAGATATGTAAATAAATGTAATTTTTTCTACTTAAGTAGTTTTATTATGAGACTGTTCTATTTAATTTAAGATCCTATAACTGACATCTTAATTTAAGTTTGAGAAATATCATCTATTTAGTCATTCATTCACAATTACATTTTGAGCTTCCAGTTGTATTCCAGTCTTCTTTATAGGACACCTTGGGAATTAAAAGAAAAGTGAATCTGCATGTGAATAAAATACTGTTGCATTATTCTTGTCATCAAATTATGCAGTTGCAGATTTATATAATGGAAATATGTCACATTTATAGAAGTCTGGTGGAGTCCTCCTTGGGACTTTTTTACCCCTACCTTATTCTTCTATCAGTTGCTGAATATAGTCTCTATCACCTAAATATCTCTCATATTTATTCATTTGGTTCCCTTTCCTCTGCTTTTTATTTAGTCCAGTTGACTGTCATGTCTTGCTCTCTTGCTTTCCATATTTATTTAGGTTGACTTTACCCAACCATGCCCCAGGGGCTTAGTCCTGACTTTGTGCTTATTTCTGGCTGAGTTTAGGATTGTGTGTTGCCAGAGATCCGACTAAAGTTGGCCACATACAAGGCAAATGCCTAAACTGTACACTGTCTCTTCAGCTCACTTCTTATCTCCAACCTTGAACTTCTCACTAATTGATACCCCAACATTTTATTTTACTCTCCTTCAATCATTTTGACAGTTGATCTCTTCACCTATATTTTCTTTGTTTGACTTCCCACTTGAACTACCTAGATACAGAGAACTGGGGATGAAGATATGGCTCAAAGGACTCTATAAACCAAGGTCCACCTTTGATCCTGATGTTGTATGGTTCTTGCATGACCCCTAAGCAAAAGCCTGGAATAGCCCCAAGCACTCTTGGGTGTGTCCTCTAAATAAGATAAAACAAGGAAGAAATATAGAACTAATGTTACTTGTTTAAAATCCTTTCACAGGGGCTGGGAAGATAGTACAGGTGTACTTGCTTTGTACAGGTGTACAGATTGTACAAGGTGTACTTGCTTTGCATGCAAAAGATCCTGGTTCAATCTCAGTGCCACATATGTTCCCTTCATGATCACTAGGCCCCCAAACCTCCATTCTTCTTATCAACTAAAATCCTTTAATAGGATTGATGAGAATTTCCAGGGCTAAAGTGTATGTTTTGTTATGCTAGAGATTTTTTGTTTGTTTGTTTATTCTTTGTTACTTGGGTTACTCCTGGCTTTGTGCTCAGAACTTGCTCCTAGCAGGCTAAGGGGATGATATGGGATGCCAGGAATCGAACTCAGTTTGGTCCAGAGTTGGCTGTATGCAGAGCAAACACCCTACTTGCTGTGCTATTGCTTAGGCCCGAGCCTTGAGTCTGTTGTTTTGTTTTGTTTTGTTTTGGTTTGGTTTTTGGGCCATACCTGGAGGCGCTCAGGGGTTACTCCTGGTTCTATGCTTAGAAATAGCTCCTGGCAGGCACAATGGACCATATGGGATGCCAGGATTCGAACCACCGTTGGTCTTGGGTCAGCTGCTTTCAAGGCAAGCGCCCTACTGCTTGTTTTGTTGGGTTGTTGTTTTTTTTTTGTTTTTTTTTTTTTGGTCCGAACCTTGAGTTTGAACTACAGAAGTGGCTTCTTGGAATAGAACAGGTGTGGCAATAAATAAATTTAAAAAAAAAATCTCTCTTGTCTCTTTAAATGCTTGTGAGAAAGAAGCACTAGAAAGAGTAACTTTAGCAATTTCAAATAAAGGAAAATTAACTCTACTAGTGCTTTCAATCACAGGTCATTGGATCATTGCTAGTTGTAGGAGTAAAGAATATGTCTGATCTGTGTATGTTATACCTGCCAGGAGTGATTTCTGAGCTCAGAGCTAGGAGTAACCACTGAGCACTGCCAGGTGTGACCCAAAAAAACAAAAATAAAACAAAAACAAAAACAAAACCACTGAGCACTGCCAGGTGTGACCCAAAAAAAACAAAAATAGGGGCCGGGAAGGTGGCGCTAGAGATAAGGTGTCTGCCTTGTAAGCGCTACCAAGGAACGGACCCCGCAGTTCGATCCCCCGGCGTCCCATATGGTCCCAGCAAGCCAGGGGCGATTTCTGAGCGCATAGCCAGGAGTAACCCCTGAGCGTCAAACGGGGCCCAAAAACAAAAACAAAAACAAAAAAAAAAAAAACAACAAAAATAAAAATAAAACAAAAACAAAAACAAAAAAAAGGAAAATCACTCCTGGCAGACTTGGGGGACCACATGGGATGCCGGGAATTGAATTCTGGTCTGTCGTAGGTTGGCTACATGCAAGGCAATCACCTTGCTGCTGTGATATTACTTCAGCCCCAATCATATAGTCACCTAAGCACCACAGTAGTGATCCCTAAAGCACTGTTTTAGGTCATGTTTTATTACCTAATTCATAAAATGAAGCAGTAGAAAAATCTATGGACAACTGTGTAAACTAACAGTGGGGAAATCTGGTAGACAGACACAGTCTAAACCAAGTGATCAAAATCAGCATCAATAATTGGGATATTTATATTATGTTTCTCTAAAAATTATTTATGTTCATGTACAATGGATCAGGTGCTTGCCTTCTATTTGCCCAACTCCAGTTCAGTCTCCCTTACATTCTGGTCCCTGGCACTCTCAGGAGCAATACCCAATGACAGAGATGGAAATAGCCTTGAGCATTCCCAACTACATCCCATTCCCCCAATAAATAAATAAATAAATAAAATTATACTCTGAGAACATCACATCAGTTTTGTAAGATTATTGCTCAACTCTGCTATAAATAGCTTCGTAATTCACAGTGGCTAAAAAAAACCACTGTTGCACAAAATGTATGACTTGACTTTGATCATGAGGAAACATCATATAAACCAAAGTTAAGGGACATTTAACCAAAAATTCTGGCCAGTGCTCTTTGAAAGTTTTGAAACTAAGGAATCATGCCCTGTCTTACTGAAGGCAATGATAACTGTGATTGTGCATTAGAATGTTATAAGGGTAGGGGGCGACTGGAGTGATAGTAGAACCGGGAAGACACTTACTTGCTTTCAAAATGGAAATTTAAAAAAAAAATTAAAAAGTAAGGGGCCGGAGAGATAGCATGGAGGTAAGGCGTTTGCCTTTCATGCAGGAGGTCATCGGTTCGAATCCCGACGCCCCATATGGTCCCCTGTGCCTGCCAGGAGCAATTTCTGAGCCTGGAGCCAGGAATAACCCCTGAGCACTGCCAGGTGTGACCCAAAAACCAAAAAAAAAAAAAAAATTAAAAAGTAAAATGAAACTCCACTATTTTGTTCGTTTATTTGTTTCAGGGTTTATTCCTGGCTCTCCACTCAGGCATCACTCTTGGCAGGCTTGGGGGACCATATGGAGTGATGAGGATTGAACCTGGATTAGTGGTGTGCAAGGCAAGCACCTACTTGCTATACTATTGCTTATGATCCAAAACTCCACTTTTAGTGTGTCTATTTTGTTCTTGTGTACTTGACCAGATGTCCACACTCCCTCTACTTTCTCATGCACAGTAGGTGCATATGAGCACTGCAGCTAAAGTATGTGACCTGGAAGAAAGGACCAAAGATGAAGAGATGTAAGCACACTGGTCAGGAATTAAGACCAGGGATTACTTCTGGTGGACTCATATGGGTGCCAGGAATTGAGCCCCAGTTAGCTTCATGTCAAGCAAACACCTTACCCACTCTGGCCCAAAATGACTACACTTTTAATAAAAACACTTTATACTTATGGTAAAATATTATATGCCACAATAAGCACAAGCAATACAAAGATTATATGATAATTCTTGAATTACTATATAGTTAATGCTGTGGCTGCTCCAATTTAGATTTTCTCTTCATGTCTAACATACTCCTTCCTCAACTGCTGAGACTTTCAGCATCTAATGGTATGGAGCCTTTTCTTCCTTAAGAAAGGGAATTAAGATATAGCAATTACATTATTTTTTGTAGGTTCCTAGAAGCTCACAGCCAGAGAAAGGTTGATTTAAGATGCAAAGTCCCATGCCTCAGTCTGAGGGGACTGTTCCAATCCTGCATGGCAGGATTGGTTGATTACAGTTGCAGCCACTTTGGCGGTCAGTATCTATCTCCCTTTGATAATCCCTGACTTTCTCATATCTTTATAGCTATATCTTTCCAGTGTGTCCTGTTGTCATAAGTAATTTATATGTAAAACATGATCTGAGAATCTACCTCCAAGCAACCCCACCGATGTCAGTCTCTATTGTTCCTAAAATTCACCATCTTTGGAGTCTTTTTGTTGATGCTTTGGTTCACATTTGACTGTGCCCAGGGCTTATTACTGACAGGAATCAAGGACCACTATGGTGCTGGGAATTGAACCCAAATTGGCTGTGCGGAAAGCAAGTGCCTTTCCAGATCTTGGTAGCCTCTTTGTGCACCCTAATATTTTTGTTTCCCCCAAATTAAAAAACCTTAACAAATATACAAAAAGTACCCAAATTATGTACAAATAAATTAAAATAGGTACGTTTTTAAAAGTTGTTAGCATTATTGTTTTAAAGAAAGAAAAAATTGAATTTGGATAGTATGAGGGTTATCTTCATCTGAAACTCCCTCATAGTAAAAACTTAGAGCAGAATGTTGCTAAGGGAAGTTGACAATTTCACAGTTTTTGTTTTGGGCCACACCTGGGAGTGTTCAGGACTTACATGTGACTCTGCAGTCATGTATCACACCTGCTGGCCATATGTGGTACTGGGACTGAACTGAGGTAGGTCACCCATATAGCAAATGTTCTACCTGTTATATTGCTTTGGCCTGTTTTAAACATTTTAAAGAGAAATCACAACTTGTTTTTATTGTTGTCTGAAATGAGAGGAACATTCTGAATACAGTTTATTATAAATTTGGCAAAATAGAAGAAAAATTGAGTCTCAGTTAGGAAAGACATGAATAATTGAATAATTTCACTTTTAAAATAAACAAAAATGGATTTTCCCTAAAAGTTACTATGTATAAATCAGATATCAAAGTGCTGCTAAAAGTTCAAGTAAATGAGATTTCTTTACAAATATAACTTTTTTGATGAGATGTAAAAGTTTATGTGAGAGAGGAAAATAAAGAGGTGAGAAAGAAAGGAGAGAGAAAAGAGAGGAAAAAGGTGACAAAAGAGAGAAAAGGGAGAAGAGGCCAGAGGAGAGAAAGAGAAGAGAGAGAAGAGAGAAATTCATAAAGAAATTATATACACCAAACTGGGATGATTCCAAAGCAGAATGCACCTCAGTTTAATTTAATGCTGTTTTACATGCTGACACCTTACCTTCTCATGCTGTTCTTATTTATTTTATTTTTTATTCATGCAAAAGCTCTTTAAAATAGTTTTCAATTGAATCACTGTGAGATAATTACAAAGTTGTTCATGATTGAGTTTTAGTCATACAATATCCAAAACCCATCACCAGTGCACATTTCTAACCGCCTATGTTCCCAGTAAGCCTCCCACCATGCCACTTGACCCTCTCCCCAGTTAACAGCTACATAACAGCCATTGCATAGATGTACCACTGTTTCTTTACCCAAGTCTTATCTGTCCTCAGGCACTTGGGTTGTTTTTAAATTTTTGCTATTGTGAATAGTGCTGCAATGGACATAGGAGTGCACAGGGCTTTTCTGCATTGTGGATTTTTTGTTTGTTTGTTTGTTTGTTTTTGACTTACAGGCAGTGTTAAATATTCACAGAGGACCCAAGGTGAGGTCTCTCACGAATTCTGCATTGTTTTTCTGGTCCCTACAGTGTATTTCCAGGTATTGCTGAGTCATATGGGAGCTTAATTAGCTTGGTTGATTTATCTAGAGGTGACAGATCAGTGTTGAAGTCTCTATCTACTATTGTATTGTTATTGGTGTCTTTTTCCACTCTATTAGTTTTTGTTTTTTTTTTTTTTGAGGGGGAGGGGATGGGTCACACCCGGTGGTGCTCAGGTGTTACTTCTGGCTCTTTGCTCAGAAATTGCTCCTGGCAGGCAGGACCATATGGGATGCTGGGATTCCAACTACTGTCCATCCTGGATTGGGTGCGTGTAAGACAAATGCCCTACCGCTGTGCTCTCTCTCAAGCCTCTCTATTAGTTGTTTTAAACATTTTACTGACCCCCCATTGGGTTCAGATGTGTTTATGAGAGTAAGATTTCTTCCTGGTGTAGATATCCCTTGATTAAGAAGAAATGCCCATCTCTGTCTCTTACAGTCTTTTTGAGCCTGAAGTCTATGTCATAAGATTCTACTGTAGCCACCCCAGCTTTAAATAAATATATGTAACTGCCTTATTGCACAATCCATCAAAATATATTGATTTCAATTTTTTTTTTTTTTTTGGTTTTTGGGCCGCACCCGGCAGTGCTCAGGGGTTACTCCTTGCTGTCTGCTCAGAAATAGCTCCTGGCAGGCACGGGGGACCATATGGGACACCGGGATTCGAACCAACCACCTTTGGTCCTGGATCGGCTGCTTGCAAGGCAAACGCCGCTGTGCTATCTCTCCGGGCCCGATTTCAATTTTTTTTATCCATTCACTGCCTCATATCATCCTTCATTAAATTTCTCCTTCTTCTTACTTACTATATTTTAGGGAGTTTCTTAAAAAATTTTGAGGAGGGGGTCAGTGACGGGAATATGATTGCATTTGAAAGTGGACCCAGACTCTTCCTCTACACTGATGAAACAATTTGACCCCCACATGAGGACCATTGGCAGCTTATGGTCAGATTCTATCCATTTGCTCACCACAACCATGGATGACTCTTTGTACATGTACATGTGGGAAGAAGCAGGTGGTGATCTATATCTTTTTTTTTTTTTTTTGGTTTTTGGGCCACACTGGTGCTCAGGGATTACTCCTGGCTGTCTGCTCAGAAATAGCTCCTGGCAAGCACGAGGACCATATGGGACGTCGGGATTCGAACCAACCACCTTAGGTCCTAGATCGGCTGCTTGCAAGGCAAACACCGCTGTGCTATCTCTCTGGGCCCCGTGATCCATATCTTTTTATTGTTTTTTTTGTTTTGTTTTTGGGCCACACCCGGCGGTGCTTAGGGGTTACTCCTGGCTGTCTGCTCAGAAATAGCTCCTGGCAGGCACGAGGGACCATACGGGACACCGGGATTCGAACCAACCACCTTTGGTCCTGGATTGGCTGCTTGCTAGGCAAACACCGCTGTGCTATCTCTCCAGGCCCTTGATCCATATCTTAAGAGTTGCTTTCATCTGCAATACACAGGCCTTCTTAGTGACACACCAAATTGCTATGTCTCTAAAGCCATCTGTGATAACAGGAGCATTGTTTATGTGGTGTCAAAATCTCGTGAATCCAGCACCCTCTTGATGTATTCCTTGAAGAATTGTAGAAACTAATGAAATTAACTGTGTATTGTTTTTCTTGTGATAAAGAGAATCTTAAAATTTTTTTGAGGGGCTGGAGAGATAGCATGGAGGTAAGGCATTTGCCCTGCATGCAGAAGGTCGGTGGTTCAAATCCTGGCATCCCATATGGTCCCCTGAGCCTGCCAGGAGCGATTTTTGAGCCTAGAGCCAGGAGTAACCCCTGAGCACTGCGGGGTGTGACCCAAAAACCAAAAAAAAATTTTTTATTGAAACCATTGTGAATTACAAAATCCTTCATTGTTGAATTTCAGGCATATAGTGACAGTAAAATAGGGCCATCCTACCACCAATGTTGACCTCCATCCACCAAAGTTCACAGTTTCTTTTCTATATCACCACCCTTAGCCCCCTGACCTCCCAGTGAAATAGACCCATTTTAAGTTTAGATTGTTATAGTTTGGATCTCTTAATTCTGTTGTTGACTTTGGCTTAGATATTTAGTTCTATCAATTTTTCTCCAGCAGTGCACCTTAGACAACTTGGCCCTTGACCCTCATCCTATTTTTTATTCTTCTCAATTTTATAGAAAAATGAAGAAACATGAGGTCAAAAAAATTGATGTCCCAAGGATCTATGAAAAAGGTGGGAGCCTCTATCTAGAAGATAAAAAAAAAATTAAAAAAGGGTCTGACAGTTTATTTTTTGCACAGACACAGCAGACATTGGGGAAATTAGAAAGAAAATACCCTTTGCCTAAAAAAAAAGGGTGTCCCTACTCATAAAACATCCTGTCACTGGATGAACTACAGGCATCTGGCATACTAATTGTCCAACCCTTTCTTCATGGTTTTAGGAAAAAAAGTCTTTCAGGTCTTTCTTCATGGTTCTAGGAAAAGTTCTCCCCAATCATGGTTGTTGCAGTCAGGTTTCTGTAATTAGAGATCTTGGTTTCTACACAGATCTTATGTAGAAGCCTGGGTGTTATGGCATGTCTTCTGATTTCATCTTACTGTTGGTAGTGAGGCAGGGAAACTTCCCTGAAAGCAAGTTGTTTCCTAGTGGTCATAGTGTGATATGAGCCAACCCTGGAGCAAGTCAGTGCCAGAACGACATTAGGGCCTCTCCATGTGGAAGTTTGATTCCTGGTGCTGGTGCAGAAAACTGTGGCAGTTCCAACAATAGGATCCAAGGTTTAGTGTTGTATGGTCGTTATCCAACTGAGGCCTAAATCAAGTCACTATCACGAATGTTCAGGGTGAAAGGCGGCCCTGCACTATAAAATTTATGAGTTACTATCCCTATTAGATAAGAATTTCTTTCTGTATGCAATATTTCCCCATTTCTTTCTTTCTTTCTTTTTTTTTTTTTTTTTTTTTTGGTTTTTGGGCCACACCCAGCGGTGCTCAGGGGTTACTCCTGGCTGTCTGCTCAGAAATAGCTCCTGGCAGGCACTGGGGACCATATGGGACATCGGGATTCGAACCAATCACCTTTGGTCCTGGATCGGCTGCTTGCAAGGCAAACACTGCTGTGCTATCTCTCCGGGCCCAGATTTCCCCATTTCAATGTGCCTATGAAGAAAGGAACAATGCCACATGATACTACTGGTGTACATATATCCCAGCTTTTTTAAGAGGATTGTTTGCATGAAGGATTGTCTTACAATCTTTGGTTTGAGTCTGTGTTTTCTCTGACTATTCAAATGTGTTTCTTGCAAGTAACAGAATGTTGGATTCAATTTTAAGATCCATTTTGCCACTCTGTGTCTCAATTGGTGCATTTAGTCCATTGACATTGAGAGAAATTATATTTCTGACTTCTTTGATAAAAATTTGGTGCTTTTGCTGTGGTAGGGAATTTGCTTTGCATGCGGCTGCCCAGGTCGGACCTGGGTTCGATCTTCAACATCCCATATGATCCCCACAAGCCAGGAGCAATTTCTGAGTGCATAGCCAGGAGTAACCCCTGAGCATCACTGGGTATGGCCCAACAACCCTTCCCCCCCAAATAATTGATGCTTTTGTAGAATTGTCTTTCGTTAAACTACCCACATCAGTTTTTCTATTAAGGTTTTTTTTAAATATTTTTTTGGGGGGTCACACCCGGCAGTGCTCAGGGGTTACTCATGGCTCTATGCTCAGAAATTGCTCCTGGCAGGCTCGGGGGACCATATGGGATGCTGAGATTCAAACCACTGTCCTCCTACATGCAAGGCAAACATACGTACGTGTGTGTGTGTGTGTGTGTGTGTGTGTGTGTGTGTGTGTGTTTAATCTGTGAAGCTGTGTACCCTTTCTTTTCTGAATTTTTGAATGAGAGTCTGGCTGGTGAAATATTCTTAATGAGGCTCATTTCATTTCACTACATTCACAATTGCCTTTGGGCTTGGAAGGTTGCTTGTGATAAATATACTGTAAGTCTTAAGGATTCTCCTTTATATGTAATTTCCTATGTTATCTTGTTTCAGTATTCAATCTACTGTGGTTTTCATCATTGTGACTAGCTTGTGCTTTGGGGTATTTGGGGTGAGGTTTGGGTCACACCCAGCCGTACTCAGGTTATTCCTGGCTCTGTGCTCAGAAATCACTCCTGGCAGGCTCGGGGGACCAAATGGAATACCAGAAATCATTAGGGTCTGTTCAGGGGTGGAAGCATGCAAGGCAAATGCTCTACCTATGTGCTGTCACTCTGGCCCCCTTTGGGTTATTTTTATTTCGGTCACTTTTAGCTGGTACTCTTCAGAATTTCCAGGATCTGGGTGCATGCACTCTTCAACTCTGGGAACTTTTCAGCAATGATTTTTTTTTTTTGGGGTCACACCCAGCAGTGCTCAGGGGCTACTCTTGGCTCTATGCTAAGAAATCGACCCTGACAGGCTCAGGGAACCATATGGGATGCCAGGATTCGAACCACTGACCTTCTGCATGAAAGGCAAATGCCTTACCTCCATGCTATCTCTCCGGCCCCCCTCATTATTCATTCATTCATTCATTCATTCATTCATTCATTCATTCATGATTTTTGGATTACACCAGGCAGCGCTCAGGGGTTAATCCTGACTCTATGCTCAGAAAATCGACCCTGGCAGGCATGGGGGACCATATGGGATGCTGGGATTCGAACCACCAACCTTCTGCATGCAAGGCAAGTGCCTTACCTCCATGCTATCTCTCTGGCCCCCCCTCATTTTTTTTTTTGGTTTTTGGGTCACACCCGGCATCAGTCAGGGGTTACTCCTGGCTCTAGGCTCAGAAATCGCTCCTGGCAGGCTTGGGGACCATATGGGATGCCAGGATTCGAACCGATGACCTTCTGCATGAAAGGCAAATGCCTTACCTTCATGCTATCTCTCTGGCCCCCTCATTTATTATTAAAATTAATTTATTTAAAGAAAATTCATCACAATGTTGACATAGTTGATTATAATGCTTTTGTTTCCAGATAAATGAAAGCATTTTGTTTGTTGTTGTTGTTTTTTGTTTTTGGGTCTCACCAGGTGGCGCTCTGGGTTACTCCTGGCTATGTGCTTAAAAATTGCTCCTATGGGGGCCGGCGAGGTGGTGCTAGAGGTAAGGTGTCTGCCTTGCAAGCGCTAGCCAAGGAAGGACCGCGGGTTCGATCCCCTGGCGCCCCATATGGTCCCCCCAAGCCAGGGGCAATTTCTGAGTGCTTAGCCAGGAGTAACCCCTGAGCATCAAACGGGTGTGGCCTGAAAAACCAAAAAAAAAAAAAAAAAATTGCTCCTATCAGGCACAGGGACCATATGGGATGTCAGGATTCAAACCACCTTTCGTCCTGGAACAGCTACCCCTGTTCTATCTTTCTGGCCCCAGATAAGTAAAAGTAAAGGTATTGGGAAAAAAATAGAAGGAAAAAAAATAAAATGGAAGAGAAGAAGAAAAAAAGAAGTCATTAATGCAGGCAGAAGATTTATTAAGCTCTTGTTAACTGCCCATTCTGTTAAATTGGGGTGTGCCTTTAGGGATGGCAACATCAAACAAATTAAGTTGTCCAGAAATTTAAGTAACTATTACTGATACTTCAGACTTTTGGGAATGTACTCAGCTGCCAGGCCTACTGGAAGAAGTAAGGTATGGGAGGAGGGTGCCTGCACTTGTTCCAAAAAGTCCTGGTGATATCAATCCAAAAACTTGCATACTCTTAGTGTGGTCAGATCAATGTCCCTGAAGGAAATTGTAGAGCAGGGGCCTCAAAGTCGCGGCCCTTGGGCCATTTGCGGCCCTCTGTACAACATTCTATGGCCCACGGCCGGCCTTCAAATATCGCAGTATTCGCGATTATTCGCTTACTGAATAATCACAACAAAAATCGCATTAGTAAGAAAAAAATCGCATTAAACATTTGCATACCCTGAGCAGTTCCATTCGGGGTATGCAAATGTTTAATGCGATTTTTTTCTTACTAATGCGATTTTTATTGCGAATATTCGGTAAGCAAATAATCGAGAATACTTTGCACCTAGCGCAGACGTCATTTCCACTGCTCCTGCCCGCTGTCTCTTGCATTATCAGAGGCCTAAGGGAGAGAAGTTTATTACAGAATTAGATTTTGTCATACCTTCATCATGACTTCATCAAAGCCTGCAGTGAAGAGAAAGATTGATGACGAGCACAGACAATTTCAGGAAAAGTGGGAGGTGCAGTATTTCTTTGTTGAGCACAGGGTCATCCTCACATATCTTATTTGCAGAGAAAGTTGCAGTGCACAAGGAATACAACTTGAAATGCCATTATTCAACTAAACATGCTGAGGAATGTGCAAAATATCAAGGAAATGAGAGAGCCAAGTGGGTTGCCAAGTGGGTCTTAAAGCATGTCTAAAGACGCAACAAGATATCTTCAAGAAAGCAACCAAAGAGAATGTTGCATCAGGGCCTGGAGAGATAGCACAGTGACATTTGCCTTGCAAGCAGCCGATCCAGGACCAAAGGTGGTTGATTCGAATCCTGGTGTCCCATATGGTCCCCCGTGCCTTCCAGGAGCTATTTCTGAGCAGACAGCCAGGAGTAACCCCTGAGCATCGCCGGGTGTGGCCCAAAAAACAAACAAACAAACAAACAAACAAACAAACAAACAAACAAAAAAGAGAATGTTGCATCAGTCGAAGCTAGTTACATGGTTAGTGAGATGATTGCTAAGGCAGGGAAATCATTCACAGAAGGAGAGTTTGTTAAAAAAAAAAATGCATGTTACAGGCTGCAAGTATTATCTGTCCGGAAAAGAAAGGTCAGTTTAGCAAAATCAGCCTTTCTGCCAACACTGTGGCAGCACGCATTTCTGATATGCCAAGTGACATTTATCATCAACTGTATGAGAAAGCCAAATGTTTTGATGCATACTCAGTTGCTCTTGACATGGGCACAGATATAAGAGACACTGCGCAGCTCACAATTTATGCCCGTGGCGTTGATTGCAATTTTGAATTGACAGAGGAGCTGCTCACAATAATTCCAATGCATGGCCAGACCAGACCACCGCTAATGAGATATTTCAGCATCTGTGTGATGCCATTGAGAATGCAGGTTTGCCATGGAAGAGGTTTGTTGGAATAATAACTGATGGAGCGCCATTGATGACAGGTATGAAAAATGGACTGGTGGCACTTGTTCAAAAAAAAACTTGAAAAGGGGGGTGTAGAGAAGGCCATTGCTCTTCACTGCATTATCCATCAGCAGGCCCTTTGCAGTAAATGCCTGCTGTGTGACAATGTGATGTCTGTTGTTGTGAAATGCATCAACCAAATCAGATCCAGGGGCTTAAAGAACAGGAGGTTCTGTGCTTTTTTAGAGGAAATGGTGTCAGAATATGGAGATGTGATTTTTTGAGTTGAGAGAAGTGAAAGCCTTTATGGAGAAGGATGGGAATGCTGTTTCTGAGTTGAGTGATCACAAATGGCTCATGGACTTAGCTTTTCTTGTTGACATTACACATAAGCTGAATGTACTAAACAAAATGTTACAAGGCCCGGGGCAGCTTATCAGTGCTGCCTATGAAAACGTGAGAGCATTCTCCACAAAACTTGTGTTATGGGGCTGGCAAGGTGGCGCTTGAGGTAAGGTATCTGCTTTGCAAGCGCTAGCCAAGGAAAGATCGCGACCGCGGTTCGATCCCCCGGCATCCCATATGGTCCCCCCAAGCCAGGGGCAATTTCTGAGCCCTTAGCCAGGAGTAACCCCTGAGCATTAGATGGGTGTGCCCCCCTCCCAAAAAAAAAACTTGTATTATGGAAATCCCAGCTCTCTCAGACAAACCTTTGCCATTTCCCAGCATGCAAGGAACTTGTGGATGCAGGCATACCATTCAGTGGTGAGAAATATGTTGATGCTATTTTTAAGCTAGAGAAGGAATTTGATCACAGATTTGCAGACTTCAAAAAGCACAGAGCCACTTTCCAAATTTTTGTGGACCCTCCTGTGCTTCAAATGGAGCTCATTGACCTGCAATGCAACTCTGATCTCAAAGCCAAGTTCAGGGAGATTAGTGGAAAGCAGACATGCATGGGGAATTTTTGAGAGAATTGCCCCCCAACTTCCCTGAGCTTTCCCGAATGTTCAAGCACACCATGTGCCTTTTTGGGAGCACATATGTGTGTGAAAAGTTATTCTCTACTTTGAACTTCAATAAGTCAAAGTACAGCTCTAGACTTAATGATGATCATCTTCAAGCCATACTGAGGGTCTCAACTGCTTCCTCTCTAAAGCCAAATGTGGTTGAGATTTGTGAGAAGAAGCGCTGTCAAGTCTCTGGCAGCAAGGAATAGGCAAAAGATGCCATGTTCAGAAGAACTGTTCATGATCTTCACTCAATGCTCTATTTATGTTCAGAAGAAATAATTAAAACTGTTAATATGATGTTTGAGGACTTTTTTTTGTGAAATCCCTTATGTGGCCCTGCCTCACCCCGACTTTGCTTCCTGCGGCCCCCAGGTAAATTGAGTTTGAGACCCCTGTTGTAGAGGGTCAGTGATGAGGCAGGACCATCAGGGAAATGGTGATTCTTGATGATGGAGACAAGAAGCGTGGCTTTGGCAGGGTAGGGGCTTTGCCTGCCCTCTCTTTCTGAGATTGCCAACTTTCTATTGTGTGGGCCGGTATAGTCATAGTCTTTCATGGCTCAATTTACATCTCATGGGGCAGGCATGGTAGTATAGTGGTACGGCATTTGCCTTGCACACGGCTGACCCAGGATGGACACGGATGGGTTTGATCCTGGCTTCCCAAGCCTGGAGCAATTTCTGAGTACAGAGTCAGGAGTAACCCCTGAGTGTCATTGGGTGTGGCTCAAAAAACAAAAACAACAAAAACAAAAGTACATCTTACTTGAGAAAAGAGTGAGCCTATTGAGTTTATTTATTATTTATTTATTTATTTGTTTTTTTTTTTTGGGTCATACCCAGCAGCGCTCAGGGGCTACTCCTGGCTCTATGCTCAGAAATTGCCCCCCACAGGCTCGGGGGACCATATGGGATGCTGAGATTTGAACCACCGTCCTTCTACATGAAAGGCAAACGCCTTACTGCTGTGCTACCTCTCGGGCCCTGAGTTTATTTATTTTGAGGATTTTTTCCTTTTTCTGTTCATTTATTCCTAGGCTCTTTTTCTATCTTTTGTTCTTTTCTGGATGTTTTCTGCACTTTTGTATTTGAACTTACTAATTTTATCCTCAACAACTGTACCTCTGCTGGTGAGACTTTCCAAGCACTCTTTCATTTCACTTACCAAGTTTTTCAGTTCTGACATTTCAGTTGCATTTTGTTTTTGTTTTTGTTTTTTGGGCCACACCCGGTGATGCTCAGGGATTACTCCTGGCTATGTGCTCAGAAATCACTCTTGGCTTGGGGAACCATATGGGACGCTGAGGGATCAAACCGAGGTCTGTCCTAGGCTAGCAATGCAAGGCAGACTCCTTACCACTTGTGCCACTACTCTGGCCCCTCAGTTTGTATTTTTATCATTTCTTCTGTCAAGTCGTCCTCCTGTGTTTTATTGGTGTGATATTTTATTGTTTCTTTGAGCTTATTGAACATCCTAAACATTCCCACTCTGAACTCCATTTCAGAGAGATTGCTAGGGGATTTTTACTGATTGGGTCTGCAGGATTTCAATCTTTACTCTTAAGGGATAGTGTGTTTTGAGCTTCTTTACCATGATTCATTTTGTAGTCTCAAGGTATTTCTTTCCTATGTCATTGTCAGTCTTCCCCACTGTGAGGTAGGGCTCAGGAGTTTTTATGTAGGTGAGGCTTTTTTCCATCTAACCCTGGGCTGGTGAACCAAAGTTTGTTCTTTTGTGCAGATCCAGGATGCAGCATGTATCTGCCATGAGCCAGCTCCTGGAATGACCCTCTCTTTATTTTAAAATAAAATATAAAGGACGAGAGCATGTGCCCTACATGGAGGTCTCAGTTTGATGCCCGACATTGTATGGTCCCCAAAGCATCATCAAGAGGGCCTATCCAGCACTGAATAGTCCCAGAGCACCTCTGGGGTCTGATCTCCCTCAACTCAAAAAACAAACAAACAAACCTACATGGTACTAAATCCTAAATATGTTAAATGTTAGATTTATTACCTATAGTCAGGGCCTAACTCCTTTAATTCACATTAAATAAACTTAATTCAGGTTTACTTTGCCATTAAAGCTTTTATTTATGTTTTGGGGCCACGTCTGGTGGTGCTCATTGGCTATTACTGACTGTGCTCATTAGTTGCTCTTGATGCTGCTTGGAGTACTATATGCTATGCAATATTGGAGCAAGGCCTCCTTATTGAACATATCTCTGGCCTCATCATTAAGGTATCTAATGTAAATATTCTGCAAGAATATTCATTTATTCATTAAAATAATTTGGGGGGCCACACCCAGCAGCACTCAGGTTACTCCTGGCTCTAGGCTCAGAAATCGCTCCTGGCAGGCTCAGGGGACCATATGGGATGCTGGGATTTGAACCACCGTCCTTCTGCATGCAAGGCGAACACCCTACCTCCGTGCTATCTCTCTGGCCCCTTATTAAAATTTTTATTTTAAATCAATATGATTTTTAAAGATATTCATGGTTGAATATCTTTTTAAAGATATGCATCAATACCACTACCAGTGTCAGCCTCACTTCACTAGTGTTCCCTGGGTCCATCCCATGCCACCACTCCCAGCCTGCCATCATAACATGCCTGTTTTTAAGTTTGATTGTTAACATATGAGTCTCATGATTTCATTGTTGCTGACTCCATGGCTTGGTATTTTAGTTCGGTCCTTTTTTTTTTTTTTTTTTTTTTTTTTTGATTTTTTGGGCAGGCTCGGGGGACCATATGGGATGCTGATGTAGTTTTTGAAATGTGCCATCCTGGGCCCGGAGAGATAGCACAGCGGCGTTTGCCTTGCAAGCAGCCTATCCAGGACCAAAGGTGGTTGGTTCGAATCCCGGTGTCCCATATGGTCCCCCGTGCCTGCCAGGAGCTATTTCTGAGCAGACAGCCAGGAGTAACCCCTGAGCAACGCCGGGTGTGGCCCAAAAACCAAAAAAAAAAAAAAATGCCATCCTCACAGGTGTAATATGTTATCCTGTTGTCATGATTTGGATCATCTGTTCATTTTATATAGCATTAGGTATTTCTTCCCTCTGACAATCATCTCTTCCTTCCTCCCCATTCCCTATGTAGGAAGGTTTTTCCTTGTTGTTTTGGTGATACTCTTTGGTCATCAAGGGTTATTCCATGCTCTGATATCAGAATTTGTTCCTTAGTGGTATGTGGGGGTCTATATGAAGTGCCAGTGATTAAACCTGGGTCTCCTACATGCAGAGCATGTACTATTTTAAACTATTTCTCAAGTTCCTTTAGGAAGTTCTTGTTTTTCTTATTTACTGTGAGTATTATTGATCTTATATTTAGATAGAAGAGAACATTACGTTCTTTTAATGTTCTGAAACATTAAGTTCAGCTGTGTAGTAAGTACTCAGAAAATAGATTATTTCTGACTTCAAAATACTTGCCTTATCTGACAGAATTACTATACAAATATCAGGACTGAAAAAACTTGTTTTTGTTTGTATTTTTGGAGTAAATCCTGTGTTTTCTAGCAGAACACAGGGGTTACTCCTGACTCTGCACTCAGAAATCACTCCTGGCAGCCTTGGAGACCATATGGAATGCCAGGGATTGAACCTGATTGGTTGTACCCTACCTGCTGTGCTATAACTCCAGCCCTAGTACTGAAAAATTTGGCAGGTGAAATGAAAAACTCACGAGAAAACCTCACCAGCAGAGTAACAACTGTGGGGATAGAATCACTGAGCTGGAAGATGAGCTGTATAATACCTCTCCATTCAACAAAAGAAATCAAAAGTCACAAAAATAAATGAACAGAAGATAGAAGATATCCTCAAAATAAGTGAACAGATAACAATAGACCTTTGGGATAAATTTATCAGGAACAACATAAGAATCATTGCAGTCCAGGAGGGCCAGGAAGGAAACCCCTATTAAGAAGCAACAGTTGGGGCCGGAGAGATAGCATGGAGGTAAGGCATTTGCCTTGCATGCAGAAGGACAGTGGTTCGAATCCCGGCATCCCATATGGTCCCCTGTTCCTACCAGGGGCAATTTCTGAGCGTAGAGCTAGGAGTATCCTGAGTGCTGTTGGGTGTGACCCAAAAACCAAAAAAAAAGTGACAGTCACCACTGTATATTTGAAATTCAACTATTAAGAACTTTGTAGGGTCTGGAGAGATAGCACAGCAGCATTTGCCTTGCAAGCAGCCAATCCAGGATCAAAGGTGGTTGGTTCGAATCCCAGTGTCCCATATGGTCCCCGTGCCTGCCAGGAGCTATTTCTGAGCAGACAGCCAGGAGTAACCCCTGAGCACCACCGGGTGTGGCCCAAAAACCAAAAAAAAAAAAAAAAAAAAAAAAAAGAACTTTGTAGATCACAAACATTTCAATAAAATAAAATTAAAAAAAAGAAGCAACAGTCTTTTTTTATTTTTTTATTTTTTTTGTGACCAAAGTGCATTACAAATCTTTCACTGCATCATTTATGGTAATAGTGACAATGAATGAGGGGCATTCCCACCACCAGTGCTGTCCTCCCTCCGCCCCTGTTCCCAGTATGCATCCCATATCTCCCTCCTTTACCCCCCAGAATGCTAGTGCAACTGGTCTCCACTTTACAGCTTGTTGTAGATTGAGCATCCATTCCACTGTCATTGGAGATAAAAAGGACAAGAAAAAAGGGAGGAAAAAAATTTGGTGACAACTACCAAAAAAAGAAAGAAGAGAGAGAAAAAAAAAGAAAGGAAAAATGGAAGAAAAAAGAAAAAATGGACCCGGCAATAAAATCTTTTTTTTTTTTTTTTGGGCCACCTCACTGGCCCCAGATGACATATATTTTAATATTAAAAGGGTTATAAGAGACAAAGAGGGTCATTTCTTAATAATCAAGGGATATGTACATCAGGAAGAAATCATACTCCTAAACATATATGCACCTAATGAGGGACCATCAAAATACTTATAACAACTAGGGCCGGAGCAATAGTACAGCGGTAAGGTTTTTGCCTTGCATGCAGCCAACACAAGATGGACCCCACTTCGAATTCCAGCATCCCATATGGTTTCCTGAGCTTGCCAGGAGTGACTTCTGAGCACAGAGCCAGAAGTAACCACTGAGCATTGCTGGGTATGACCAAAAACAAACAAACAAACAAACAAACCTTATAACAACTTCTAATAGACTTGAAGAAAGACTTTAATAGCAACACATAATAGTAGGAGACTTCATTATCACTCAAATAGCTCACCTCTTGAAAGATCAAATAAGGGTATGCTGGCTTTGAAGGAAGAAACAAAGAGAGGGACTTAGCATGTGTAAATATATATATATTTATATATATAATATATATAATGTAAATATATATTTATATATATGTCTATGTGTGTGAATATATATATGGCTTTTCAAACCTCAAAAGCTGAAATCACACTCTTCTCCAAAGCATATAGGTTATATATATGATAGACCACTATTTTGGTGCTTGGTTGTCTGGGCTATATAACATACCTCCATAAAATCAAGAGGATAAAAGTTGTAGCTTCTCTGATACAAATCTTCTGTGACTACAATGCACTGAAATGAAGTAAATTACATACAGAATTGGAGAAATCACTCTTGCACCTGGAAATCATACAGCTCACAACTGAACACTCACTGGGTAGAGAGGAAATCAAAAGGTTCCTAGAAACAAATGAGAATGAGGACAAAAATTATCAGAATTTGTGGGACATAAAAAAATCAGCAAAGGGGAAAATTTATAGCTTTCCAAGCTTCAACAGAAAGGAAGATAATACATAGATAATTTAATGACATAGCTTAAGAAATTAGTAAATGACCTATAAAATCAACTGGAAGAAAGCAGGAAGAAGGAGATAATAAAATGTAGGGCAGAAATGAATGAACTGACACCCAAAAAGTAATCCAAAAGATCAGTGAAAGAAAGCAGGAATTGGTTCTTTGAAAAAGTAAACAAAGGGCCCGGAGAGATAGCACAGCGGCATTTGTCTTGCAAGCAGCCGATCCAGGACCAAAGGTGGTTGGTTCGAATCCCGGTGTCCCATATGGTCCCCCGAGCCTGCCAGGAGCTATTTCTGAGCAGACAGCCAGGAGTAACCCCTGAGCACTGCCAGGTGTGGCCCAAAAACCAAAAACCAAAAAAAAAAAAAAAAAAGTAAACAAAATTGATAAACCATTAGCAAGACAAAGAGAGAGAAACTTAATAAATCAACTAAGAAATAAAAGGAGGGATGTCACTATAAAAACTACATAAAATCAAAGAATAATTAGAGATTATTTTGAGAACTTTTATGCCACAAAACAAGTGAATCTGAAGAAATGGATAAATTCTTGGACTCCTATAACTTCCCCTGGTTGAACCAAGATAAAGTGGAATACCCGAATAGACCTGTCCCTACTGAGGAAATTGAAATGGTATTCAAAAGGCTTCTGCCCTCAAAAGAAGTCTATGACCATATGGTTACACTACTGAATTCTTTTAAACCTTTAAAGAGGATGTACTGCCAGTCCTTTTCCAGGAAAAGGAAACTGAAGAAATTCTTCAGGAAACTGAAGAAACAGAAACACTCACAAAGAGTTTTTATGAAGCTAACTTCAAAAGCAAACAGAGACACCACAAAAAAAGAGAATTACAGACCAATATCCTTGGTGAACATGGATGCAAAAATCCTCAACAATGTATTAAGCAAATAGAATCCAACAACTCATCAAGAAGGTCATTCACCATGACCAAGTAGGATTCATTCTAGATATGCAAGGATGATTTAACATATGCAAGTCATTCAATATACACTATATCAACAAAAATACATAAAAATTATATAAAAAATTATATAAAGATATATAAAAATTATAAGATCTTGGGGCCAGAGTGATAACATAGTGGTAGGGCATTTGCCTTGCATAGGTCGACCCGGGGCTGACCCGGGTTTGATCCCAGACATCCCATATGGTCCCAGCCTGCCAGGAGTGATTTCTGAGTGCAGAGCCAGAAGTAACCCCATGAGCAACACCGGATGTGGCCCCAAAACCTATATAAGATCAAAGCAATGGATACAGAGAAATCATCATTTGACAAGATCTAACACCTGTTCATGATAAAAGTTCTCAACAATATGGCAATTGAAGGAATATTTCTCAATATAGTTAAAGCCATTTACCACAAGTCCCTGGCAAACATTACACAAAATGGAGAACAACTAAAACCTTTCCTCTAAGATTTGGCACAAGACAAGCGTGTCACCACTTCTCTTTAATAAAGTATTGGAAGTACTCGTCAGAGCAGTTAAGCAGAAAAAAGACATCTAGGGAATCCACACAGGAAAGAAAGAAGTCAATCTCTCATTGTTTGCAGATGACATGATACTATATTTAGAAATCCTAAAGACTTAAAGAAAAAGCTACTAGAAATAATAGCTTTGTATAGTAAAATGGCAGGCTATAAAATTAATACACACACACACACACAAACATAGCTTTTGTATGTAAAATAAATGAAGGAGAAGAAATATTGTGTGGGGCCAGCACGGTGGTGCTAGAGGTAAGGCATCTACCTTGCAAGCGCTAGCCTAGGACGGATGGCGGTTCGATCTCCTGGTGTCCCATATGGTCCCCCAAGCCAGGAGCAATTTCTGAGCGCATAGCCAGAAGTAATCCCTGAGCCTCTACGGCTGTGCCCCCAACCAAACACACACACACACACACACACACACACACACACACGAAAGATATTGTGGCTCAGAAAATCAAGTACTTTGGAGTCAATGAAAAGGTGAAAGATCTATCCAAAGAAGACTACAAAATGCTGCTTCTAGAAATAAGAGGACACAAAGAAATGGAAACACTGTTTGTGGATTGGGAGGATTAACATCAGTATAATGGCAATACTTACCAAAGTACTATACAGATTCAATGTAACCCCTATAAGACTATCCGTGACATTTTTCTAAGAAATAGATAAAATACTTTTGAAATTCATATGGAATAATAAACCTCCATGAATAGCTGAAACAATCCTTGAGAAAAGATGATGGGAGGCATCACTTTTCCAACTTTATTAGTTAATTATTTATTTTTGGTTTTTGGGCCACACTCAGTGGATTGCTCTTGGTTCTGTGCTTAGAAATGGCTTGTGGCAGGCTCAGGGGACCATATGGGAAGCCAGAGATTGAACTTTGTTTGGCCACATGCGAGACAAATCTTCTACCCACTGTGTTATCATTCTGGCCCAACTTTAAATTATACTAAAAAGAAGCATTTATTAAATCAGCATGGCACTGGAGTACAATTATCTGTGTAATCATGGTGCTTAAATAAAGAAAAAATTAAAAAACATATTGCTTAATGTGCAAGTATATGTACTTTTGGGATCAGATAGATGACTGCATGCTGAAGCAGATTATTTCAAGCACGCTGAATAACTTAAAATTTTCATGGAGGATAGGGATAGTTCAAAGGGCTGAATGTATCCATTGTGTATGGGTGACTGAGTTCCAATCCCCAGCACTGTATGATCTCCAGAGCATCTTCAAGAAAGACTCCAAATAATTCTCTGAGTAGCGTCAGCTGTGGCTCTCAATAGCAACAACATTTTGGGGAGAGTCACAAGTGTTGCTCTCCCAAATGCATATGAGACCTTGGGTTCAGTTCCTGGCACAGGACTTTTTTTTTTTTTTTAATTAACCAATAAAAAGGAATCTGTCAGGATTTTATAAGGGATCTTTTATCTTTTTGTTTTGTTGAAGTACGCAAAAATGTTGGAGCTGGGAAGTTAGGGAAATTTTCAGGAATATGATTTATTGTGTTTATATCTATGATATTTTGTAATGCAAATGATAAGTATAACTCATAGTAAAAAATAAAGCTATCCTTGGGAGTATAAAAGAAGAGAAATTTATGGGGGAATATAAACTGAGTTTCACAAGGAATAAGAAGACCATTAAATTCGGTTTTTTTTTTGAGGGTAGATTTTTTTATTAAATATATTTTTTTATTTAAGTAACATGAATTTGGATTACAGTCATAACCAGAACACCCCCCTTCACCAGTGCAACATTACCCACTCCCCCCTTCCCATCCGCTGCCTGTATTCGAGACAGGCATTCTACTACAGTAATTTGTTTTTTTTTTTTTTTTTTGGTTTTTTGTTGTTGTTGTTGTTTTGTTTTTGGTTTTTGGACCACACCCAGCAGTGCTCAGGGGTTATTCCTGGCTGTCAGCTCAGAAATAGCTCCTGGCAGGCATGGGGGACCATATGGGACACCGGGATTTGAACCAACCACCTTTGGTCCTGGATTGGCTGCTTGCAAAGCAAACACTGCTGTGCTATCTCTCCGGGCCCAGTAATTTGTTTTTAAGTTCAGTAAGTTGTATTTTTTTCCTTAAAGGATAAGAGTAAAAAAATATAGTAAAGGTGCGATAGTGGCAATCGCCAATGTTTGCATAGGTCCAGAAAAATGGAGAAAATGGAAAAAAAAATCCTTGACCTGATTACAAAAAGGCCTCACCCTAGAAGTTTTATTGGCATAAGACAGACTCTGGGTTCCAGGCATACCAGTCTATCCAACTCCAGTCATTCTCAAGGTCCCGGTGAAACTTTTTCACACTTTAGCTATTGTTGGTATTAGACTCTTGTATTTAAAGACTCTGGATTCTGTGCATTTCTTTCATCGATGTCAGGCTGATGTGGAGCATCCTCTAGTTTCAGCATATCATTAAATGCGGAGCAATCTGCCCTGCATGCAGACTGTTGCTGAGTCACCTGGGTGTTGGGAGCACTCTTTGGAGTAAGTAGGAAGACCATTAAATTCTTTAAATGAGGGGCCAGAGAGATATCACAGCGGTAGGGCGTTTGCCTTGCAAGTGGCTGATCCAGGACCAACGTTGGTTCAAATCCTGGCATCCCATATGGCTCCCTGTGCCTGCCAGGAGCGACTTCTGAGCACAGAGCCAGGAATAACCCCTGAGCACTGTCGGATATGACCCCCCGCCAATAAAAACCCAAAACAAAGAAAAAAATTCTTTAAATGAGAGATTTTTGTAGAGGACCATGTGCTACTCGGGATACTGCAATACTGGCAATCAAACCCAGATTTTCATATACAAAGCACATACTCCTGTATATGTTTTCGAGGGGCTAGAGAAATGTAACAGTTAAGGCACATCTTTTACATGCAACCAGACCCTTGTTCTATCCCCAACACCGCATGGTTCCCCCCACCCTTTTTTTTTTTTTTGTCCCAGCACTGCTGGTGCCACAACCATAACCCAGGGGCAACCTTTACTGTATTCTCTGAGTCTTGCATGAATCACCAATCCACAGACCAAGATTTGCCAGGAGTGGTACCTGTTGTCCTGAGTTCAGGTTAGGAAGCCAAAGCAAAACAAAACAAGTTTTTGATTTTTTTAAATAATAATCTATTTACTTAAACACCATGGTTACAAAAATGTTCATCATTGAATTTACACTACCCTTTACCAGTATAAATTTCCTGCCACCAATGTTCCATATTTCCCTGCTCTGCCAGCTCACTCCCAACCTGTCTTCGGGAAAGGCATTCCATTTCTCTCTCTCACTATCATTGTCATTGTAGTTGTTGGTGCAGTTATTTTTCTAACTGTGCTCACTACTCTTTGTTGTAACCTTCATGTAATACACTGGTCTTTCTGGCTCTCATCTCTATTTTCTATGGATATTATTATCATACTGTCTTTTGATTTTCTTAAGTTCCACAGATGCATGAGACTATTCTGTGTCTATCTTTCTCTCTCTGACTCATTTCATTCAACATAATAATCTCCATGTCCATGATGTATAGACAAAGTTCACAACTTCATTTTTTTCTAAAAGCTGCATAGTATTCTATTCTATAGATGTATCACAGTTACTTTAGCCACTCATCTGTAGTTGGACATCTGAATTGTTTTCATATTCTGGCTATTGTAAATAGTGCTGCAATGAACATAGGAATACAGAAGGTATTTTTGTATTGAGTTTGTGTTTCAAAGGTATATTCCTAGTAATGCTATTGCTGGATCAAATAGGAGATAAATTTTTAGGTTTTTTTTTTTGAAGAATATACATATAGTTTTCCAGAAAGGTTGGACCAGATGGCATTCCCACCAGCAGTGAATGAGTGTTCCTTTCTCTGCATTTACGCCAGCACTGATTGTTTTTGTTCTTTGTTAAGTGTGCCAGTCTCTGATGTGAGATGATATCTCATTGTTGTTTTGATTTGCATCTCCCTGATTAGAGATGTAGAGCATTTTTTCATGTACTTTTTGGCCATCTGTATTTTTTCTTTGAGGAAATCTGTTCTTTTTTTTTTTTTTTTTTGGTTTTTGGGCCACACCCGGTAACGCTCAGGGGTTACTCCTGGCTAGGGGGACCATATGGGACACCTGGGGATGGAACCGGGGTCCGTCCAAGGCTAGCGCCGGCAAGGCAGGCACCTTACCTTTAGCGCCACTGCCCGGCCCCAAATCTGTTCATTTCTTCTCCCCATTTTTTGATGGTTAGATTTTTTTTCTTGTTAAATTCTGTCAGTACTTGTATAACTTAGATATTAGCCCCTTATCTGATGAGTATTGGGTGAATAGTTTTTCCCATTCCATGGGTGGCCTTTATGTCCTAGTCTCTGTCTCCAATGAAGTGCAGAAGCTTTTCAGTTTAATGTAATCCATTTGTTTATCTCTGCTTCCATGTGTTTGGACCGTGGTGTTTTTCTCCTTGAAGATATCTTTATTCTCAATGTCATGGAGTGTTTTGCCCATGTTTTCTTCTATATACTTATAGTCTCAGGTCTGATATCAAGGTCTTTAATACATTTGATTTGACCTTTGTGCATGGTGTTAGATGGTGGTCTATGTTTGCTTTTATGCACATGGTTGACCAGATATCCCAACACAACTTGTTGAAGAGGCTTTCCTTATTCCATTTTGTGTTTCTTGCCCTTTGATGAAAGAATAATTGTGTGTCTGGGGAACATTCTCTGAATACTTGTCTGTTCCATTGATCAAGAGTCTGTTTTTATTCCAATACTATGCTGTCTTAATGACTATTGCTTTGTAATACAATTTAAAATTGGGGAGGGACTGGAGAGATAGCACAGTGGTAGGGCGTTTGCCTTGCATGCAGCAGATCCAGGACAGGTAGTGGTTCGAATCCTGAAATCCCATATGATCCCTTGTGTCTGCCAGGAGTGATTTCTGAGAATAGAGCCAGGAGTAACCCCTGACCAGGCACCGCCAGGTGTGACTCAAAACCAACCAACCAAACAAACAAACAAACAAACAAACAACTCAAAAATAAAATTGGGGAAAGTGTTACCTCCCATTTTCTTTTCTCTAAGAGTGGCTTTAGCTATTCATGGGCATTTTTTTTGGGGGGGGTCACACCCGGCAGCGCTCAGGGGTTACTCCTGGCTCTATGCTCAGAAATCGCCCCTGGCAGGCACAGGGGACCATATGGGATGCTGGGATTCGAACCACTGTCCTGTATGAAAGGCAAACACCTTACCTCCATGCTATCTCTCCAGCCCCTCATGGGCATTTATTGTTCCAAAGTGCCATGTTAGGACGTTTGCCTTGCATGCAGCTGACTCAGGACGGACCTTGGGGTTCAATCCTTGGCATCCCATATGGTCTCCCAAGCCAGGAGTGATTTCTGGGCGAATGCCAGGAGTAACTCCAGGGTGTCACCAGGTGTGGCTCCAAAACCAAAAATACTACTACTACTACTACTACTACTACTACTACTAATAATAATAATAATAATAATAATAATAATAAATGCATACTACAGATACTATAGAGATTCAAAGGGTAATCAGCAACTACTTTGAGAAATTATACCACAAAACAAGAGAACCTGGAAGAAATTGAGCCAAGATGATCTGTCATATCTTTTCTTATTTTTTGGGGGGGCACACCCGATGACACTCAGGGGTTACTCTGGCTATGTGCTCAGAAATTACTCCTGACTTGGGGGGACCATATGGGAAGCCGGGATCGAACCAAGGTTCATCCTGGATCAGCCACGTGTAAGGCAAATGCCCTATGGCTGTGCCATCCCTTCAACCTGATCTGTCATATCTTTTTTTTTTTTTTTTTTTTTGGTCTTTGGGTTACACCTGGCAGTGCTCAGAGGTTACTCCTGGCTCAGAAATTGCTCCTGGCAGGCTCGGGGGACCATATGGGATGCCAGGACTCGAACCACCATCCTTCTGCATGCAACGCAAACGCCTTAACTCCATGCTATCTCTCCGGCCCCTCATGGGCATTTATTGTTCCAAATGAATTTCAGGAGTGTTTGTTTGATCTACTTCTTTGAAGAATGTCATGGGTATTCTTTGAGGGATTTTATTAAATCTGTACAATGCTTTCGGGACTATTGGCATTTTAATAATGTTAGTTCTCCCAATCTTTGTACAAGGTATATGTCTCCATTTCCTTGTGTCCTCTTTTATTTCTTTTTCTTTTTCTTTTCTTTTCTTTTCTTTTTTTTTGGTTTTTGGACCACACCCGGTAACGCTCAGGGATAACTCCTGGCTATGCGCTCAGAAGTTGCTCCTGGCTTGGGGGACCATATGGGACGCCGGGGGATAGAACCGCAGTCTGTCCAAGGCTAGCACAGGCAAGGCAGGCACCTTACCTCTAGCGCCACCTCACCAGCCCCCTTTTATTTCTTGAAGCAGTGTTTTTTTGTTTTTTTTGTTTTTTGGGCCACACCCGGTAATGCTCAGGGGCTACTCCTGGCTATGTGCTCAGAAGTTGCTCCTGGCTTGGGGGACCATATGGGACACCGGGGGATCGAACCGCGGTCCATCCTACGCTAGCGCAGGCAAGGCAGGCACCTTACCGTTAGCGCCACCGCCCGGCCCCTTGAAGCAGTGTTTTGTAGTTTTCTTTGTATAGCTTAGAGCAGAAATTAATGAATTGGAAATCCAAAAAACAATCCGTAAGATCAATGAAAGCTAGAGTTGGTCCTTTGAAAAAATAAACCAGATCGATAAGCCACTAGTAAAACTCATAATGAAAGGGAGAGAGAAACTTAATAAGCTGAATTAGAAATGAAAAGGGAGGGCTGGAGCGATAGTGCCATGTTAGCAGCCATGTGTAAGGCAAATGCCCTATGGCTGTGCCATCGCTTCGACCTGATCTGTCATATCTTTTTTTTTTTTTTTTTTTTGGTTTTTGGGTTACACCTGGCAGTGCTCAGAGGTTACTCCTGGCTCAGAAATCGCTCCTGGCAGGCTCGGGGGCTCTTTCCAGTATATACCAAACAAGTGTTTATGGCTGTAATAAAAGTTTCCTAAAAACTCACAAAAAAAAAAAAAAAAAGAAAAGAAAAACTTATTTTCCCTTTGGGTTGCCTTTTTCCCATTAAAAACCAAGACTACAAAATACTGCAAATTGGGCCGGGCGGTGGCGATAAAGGTAAGGTGCCTGCCTTGCCTGCGCTAGCCTTGGACGGACCGCCGGTGTCCCATATGGTCCCCCAAGCCAGGAGCAACTTCTGAGCACATAGCCAGGAGTAACCCCTGAGTGTTACCGGGTGTGGCCCAAAACCCCCCCCCCCAAAATACTGCAAATTGTTAGCCTGTGATAATATTTTAGTTCTAATTGTTTATATAGGGAAATAGAAAACTAAAAATTGGGGCTAAAAAAACTAAAAAAAAGCGGTAGGGTGTTTGTCTTGCATATGGCCAATCCGGGATGGACCCGGTTTGATTTCTGGCATCCCATATGGTCCCCCGAGCATGCCAGGAATGATTTCAGAGCACAAAGCCGGGAGTAACCCCTGAGCATCGCCGGGTGTAGCCCAAAAACCAATCAATTAATCAATCAATAAACTGCTTTAAAAAAAACTAGGGACCAGAGCGATAGTGCAGCGGTAGGGCGTTTACCTTGCATGCTGCTGACCCAGGATGGACCTTGGTTCGATCCCCAGAGTTCCATATGGTCCCCCATGCTAGGAGAGATTTCTGAGCGCATAGCCAGGACTAATCCCTGAGCATCACCGGGTGTGGCCCAAAACCAAAACCAAACCAAACCAAAACAAAACCCTAAAATTGTATTTAATTATTTTTTAATATCTTTATTTAAGCACCATGGTTATACAAACATGTTTGTAGTTGGTTTCAGTCATTATAAAAAACACACTAGGGCCCAGAGAGATAGCACAGCGGTGTTTGCCTTGCAAGCAGCCGACCCAGGACCAAAGGTGGTTGGTTCGAATCCCGGTGTTCCATATGGTCCCCCGTGCCTGCCAGGAGCTGTTTCTGAGCAGACAGCCAGGAGTAGCTCCTGAGCAATGCCAGGTGTGGCCCCCCCCCCCAAAAAAAAAAACAACACTATAAACTAAAATTTTTTAAATGATACTTTAACCTGTTTGGTTTTAAGTCCATCCAGATAGTATTTATTGAAATTTACCTTAAATCACGTAGGTGAATGGCATTGTATTAAATCCCTCAAGAAATACCTTAAGACCTGAGCAAACTGGTAGTTGAACTATTACTTTCTGAAGCTATAGATATTAACAGCTGATATATATGTGGTATGAAATTCCAACCTTGAAATTAAGAAGTTAAAATAGGAAACATGGGGGCCGGGTAGGTGGCGCTGGAGGTAAGGTGTCTGCCTTGCAAGCGCTAGCCAAGGAAGGACCGCGGTTCGATCCCCCGGTGTCCCATATGGTCCCCCCAAGCCAGGGGCGATTTCTGAGCACATAGCCAGGAGTAACCCCTGAGCGTCAAACGGGTGTGGCCCAAAAACCAAAAAAAAAAAAAAAAAAATAGGAAACATGGATGTATGGTAACAAAAGCATATACATATGCATATATACACATTTTTACATATACACATATATACATACATATGTATATATACTATGGTGATCATTTCAATATATACATATCAAAATTTTTATGTTGTACAGCAGAGACTAATTTCATATGATATCTCAAGTCCCACACTTCGCAGGGGTATGGCCCCAAAACAAACAAACAAAACCTAAACCAAACAAATAGATAATTTTTTTCCTTCACTGAAATGTTAAATATAAAAATGTTGTATCCTCTTGGTGGACGTCAGAATTTTGTTAAGGAAACTATTTTTAGCTGACCTCTAAAGCTAGCCTCACAATTATTAAGGTGTTTTTCATTAGATGATATTAAAGATGTTTCTTTTACTTATTTATTTGGTCATGGGAAGCCACACCTTCAGGGCTCAAGGTTTATCTTGACTCTGAACTCTGGGATAACTTTTGGAGAGGCTCAGGGAACTCTACAGGATCATGGGGTTCAGACCCAGTTTGCCTGCAAGGCTATCTTTGCAATCTCTTCAGGGCCCCCAAAGATGTTTCTTTTAAATGTGGTCACATTAAAGTTTTTTTTTTTCCTCCCTAGTCCTCCCTTCACCCTTCCCCGACTCTCACCAGCGTTCTTACTGCTGGCTACTCAGTTATTACCATTATAATATTATTTAAGGTAGCTCTGCCGGGTTTATTTGAGTCCTGTAGTCTAGTTTTCTCTTTTAGCCTGGTTTTCTAAATTGAGTAGACAAAGAAGTTTATTTCCTCTCCTTTTCACTTCAAGATTTGTGATTTAGATTAGGTAGATAGAATGAAATTTGGGCGCAGCCCCTTCCCTTAGGAATCCGTTTTTCCCAGACTTCCTCCTTTCCCAGCTGAACGTGCTTAAATCAGAATGAGTTCCTAGTGAAAGGACTTCAACCCCCAGAGTTCCCTGTGTGCGCATGCCCTCTCTTCTTACAGTTGTCAAAGTGCTTTTGCCAGAGCGGTCCCATAATCAACCTGAAAGAAGAAAATAAATACTGTACATTTAAAATTTTTTTATCGACCCTTAAAAACTGGACACTCAAAGGTAACTGCTACTAAAATTTTGTTATTTGAAATTGGGTTATTGCATGTAAAGGAAGACCTATTGTGTGTGTGGTGGGGGAAGGGGAATGAGGTGTCTATTTCTCTGACTTTGCTGTAAATAAGAAAGAACAACAACAACAAAAGCCCTATCAGAACAAACTATACAAATAGTTGACAAAAGGGAAGGTATATTAATTTTGTAAGTATTATCTTGATCCACTGCTTACCTTTTGTTTGAAAGGATCTTATTTATTAAAGATGGATCTTGACCTTGACAGTGAATGTATGCAGAAAGTGAAATTTAGATATTTCAAGAGTGTTAAGAAGAGAAATGTGTGTTCTTGGTTTGTTACAAAATTGAATTTAATAAATATACTAATATTAATTCTAGCCTTTATAAAATATTCTCAGTTCAGCTTTTTGGCTTTTTACAATAGTACAGCATTAATTTTTCCACCCATAGCATGTAGTTTAAATAGAAGGTATTCACAAAAAGTATTGATATATGTATTAGAAAAGCTGAATAAAATAAAATGATAATCAAAGGTTTGTTTCAGCCATGATGATATGGATATTGTAAAGACAATATTAGTCCAGTGGAAGGGACTCAAATCCTAGATTATAGTAGTTTATTGCAGCAACGAGGAAACCAAGTCTGAAAAGCAAGCAGGAAAATGGCTCTTTCTATGACCATTCCCCTATGGCAGCAATAGAACTTTGTACTGTCAAGAGTCCGAGCTCTGCCTATCTCTTTGTGTCATGTTTTACAATGCTTATCAAAGCCATTGTTTTAGACCAAAGGAACTTAACAACCATCTTAAGTAGCTTTAATTGGTAGTTTCTGGCAATATTTGTGATGAATATCATATTAGGTTCATTTTTTTGGGGGGGAGAGTGGAAGGAGAGAAACAGCAGTAAGAATGGGAGAAAGGCAGTGAATGAAGAGTAACAAGAAGAGTAGGTAGCTGTGGAATATTTCCTTGAGTTCACTATTTTGCCTTTGTGCAACTTTTAGCCATTTTACAAATTGAGCTTAATTAAATAACTTTTAATTCCCATTTCTTTATCTGACTATTGACATATGGAATGGTAGCATCTTCATTTTTAATCCTTATTTTTAACAAGTTATTATCACGAGGATGTCCAAATGCAGAGCGTCTGTGTGCATTTAAATGCCCTTTCACTAATGTCCTGATAAAGATGCTTCTCTATATACTGGAGTTAATTGCATTCGGTATATTAAAAACTTGGTTGGAATTATAGTGTCATCTAAAATAATTGATCCGGCTCCTTTACCTTCCAAATATATACATTATCTAAGGTCTCAATACTTTAATATTCATATATTTACGTTATAAGGAACATCTAACTCAAATGATAGCTAATGTATATATGGAAGCCTCCTAATTTTGAGTGATTACAAATTTCACCCTTGACTAAGAAATCACAGGCTGTAAGGCAGAAATGAATATAGCCCTTGTATACGAAATGGAAAATACCACACACTCCATATATGGCTAAATGAAGCAGTGATGGCAGCGCACTATAATTACAATGTATGAGAATGTGGGACTTTGTACTACTCTATTTTTAACACTTTTGGTAGCATATGGTAATTCGGGGTCTTCAGACCGTAATCGTTCCCTGTTAATACCAGTGATAAGAGAATGGGTTTTAAATTTGTCGGTCTTGTGATCAAGGCAGCAGCAGGATGATCCAAAAATGAAAAATTGAAAGCCCCAGATCATCTTGACTCCCTAAATTCTAAAGTATTAAGAAAGCCCACCCCACCCCATCTCACCCCCCCCCCACTCCCCCTACTCTCTCTGACCTCAAATCCAACCAGACCTTTTTCTTCACGATGCTAAAACATTCTCAGGCTCTTGTCGAGACCTGAAACACCGAGATGCCAAGAAATCTTGTGCGCAGGGATTGAAGTCAAGAAAACTGGAGAATAAGCAGAAAACCCTAATCCCTGGGGGATGGAAGGATGTAGGCTTGTCCAGATTTTTCCATAGATTTTGATCGCTTTAAAAAACGTGCGTGTGGGTTTTATTTTTTATGTTTCCTTAACAAAATGGAGTAGTGGCAGCTACCGAGAGACCAGAGAATGAATGTGCAGCTGAGTCCACCTCCTAACAAATGCCCAGGATTTCGTCCCTTCTCAGTTCGCTGCAGCTAAATGAAACAATTACTGAGGCTGAAAGGCAGTTGGCAATCAAGAGCGTTAGGGGACTATTTCTTTAAAGGGCCCGGGGTGTTGGGGGGTGTTGGGGGTGCGGGGGTGGGAGAAAAAGGGTCCAGTGTGCGGGTGTCTTTTTAACCTTGCTGAAGGACGCGGCAGTATTTATTGACGTATGCAAATAACTGGGGGGAGGGTGGTGCTTGGGGAAAAAAACAGGAACCAGCTCCGTTTCTCATTGCAGGGTGAAAGCTCTGAGTTCCGGTAAAGGGGAAAAAAAGAGACGTGGCGAAATCGCCCGTCTTTCTGTCTTAAAAGCACATTTTCTCACTAGTCCTGAAAAGGAACCGAGACACCAGCAAGGGTGAAGACAGTATTTTTTTTTTAGAGACCTATGGGAGTCCCCTCCCTCCTCTCCCCCTCTTGCCCTCCAACTAGGGGGTGCACGGGGGTGGAGTGGGGGGAGAAGGTGGTGGCAGTAGCTCGACCTGTTCTGCTAAAATAGAGATTATGGCTTTGCAGTGCAATTGGCTAGTAACTGTGGCATTGGGATTTTTTGCAAGGAAAACATCCACCCGCTCCGGGGAGGGGCATCGAGGATCACATTGACAAATAACGCATCTCTTGCTTTTTTTTCTTTTCTTTTTTTTTTCCTTCCCCCTTGTTTCAGCTGCACAAACCATGCAGGATGATTTACTGATGGACAAAAGCAAAACCCAGCCCCAGGAGCAGCAGCAGCAACGGCAGCAGCAGCAGCGACAGCAGCAGCAGCAGCAGCAGCAGCCAGAGCCCAGCGCAGCCGAAGTCCCGTCCACCAGCCTCTCCGCCGAGACCCCCAAGCCGGAGGACAACAGCGCAGTGCCGGCTCTGAGCCCTGCCGTCGCGGCCCCGGCCCCGTCCCCGTCCCCGTCGGCCTCCAGTGGCCCCGACAAGATGCAGATAGAGTCGCCGCTCCTGCCGGGCTTGAGTTTCCAGCAGCCGCCGCCGCCTCCACCGCCACCGCAGGAGCCCACGACGCCCGGTGCGTCGCTGTCCCCGTCCTTCGGGAGCACCTGGTCCACGGGCACCACCAACGCCGTGGAGGACAGCTTCTTCCAGGGCATCACGCCGGTCAACGGGACCATGCTCTTCCAGAACTTCCCGCACCACGTCAACCCCGTCTTCGGGGGCACCTTCTCCCCGCAGATCGGCCTGGCGCAGACCCAGCACCCCCAGCAGCAGCCGCCGCCGCCCGCGCAGCCCCCCCAGGCGCAGCAGCAGCAGCAGCAGCAGCGCCGCTCGCCCGCCAGCCCCAGCCAGGCGCCCTACGTGCAGCGCAGCGCGGCGGCTGCAGCGGCCTACGGCCACCAGCCCATCATGACCAGCAAGCCGTCGTCCTCCTCCGCCGTGGCCGTGGCCGCCGCTGCCGCCGCCGCCGCCTCGTCCGCCTCGTCCAGCTGGAACACGCACCAGAGCGTGAACGTCAACGCCGCCGCCTGGAGCGCCCCGTCCAACCCCTGGGGAGGCCTGCAGGCCGGCCGGGACCCCCGGCGCGCGGTCGGTGTGGGCGTGGGCGTGGGCGTCGGGGTGCCCTCGCCGCTCAACCCCATCTCGCCGCTCAAGAAGCCCTTCTCCAGCAACGTCATCGCGCCCCCCAAGTTCCCGCGGGCCGCCCCGCTCGCCTCCAAGTCCTGGATGGAGGATAACGCTTTCCGCACTGATAACGGGAACAGTCTGTTGCCATTTCAGGTAATGCCCTCCTTGCCCCGGTGCATGCCTTTCTCCTACTCCTAGTCTGCCCTTTCGTTTCGTTCTCTTGCCTTTTGTTCACACACACACACACACACACACACACACACACACACACACACACACACACACACACACACACACACACACACACACACACACGCCATGCCTAGCATCCCTTTCCCCTTGCCTCTTCTTCATTCAGGCTGCCCCATTAACCGGGACTAGGGTACTGGAACATTGCTCGTGAATATGCTCAAGGAATCATATTCTTGCATCCTTTCAGGGTTAGGAAAAAAAGGACCTTTTTTCTTTTCTTTTTCATACACCGTGGTGGTGTCTCTTCATTTTCACGTTCTTTGACAAGTAAAGCTGCAGGTGTGTAGCAAGGAGCTTGATGTAGTTCTAGGATAGAGTAGGCAGTTCTTGTTCTGAGTATCTACACATTTTTTTTTTTTTTGGGTTATGCAATCCTGATTTCACGATGCCCCGTGCCGGTTGAAAATCTTCCACTTCTAGAAACCCACCCTGCTCTTGAAGAGGTGAACAGCCTTTGCATGGTGCTGCTGTTTCAGATCGTTGCCTATGCCCAATTAAACTAATATAAACACATGTGTTTATGTCTTGCAAAAATGCTAGCATCATTTATAGCAATCAACAAATTCCCCGTCGGGAAAATTATGAGTGTGACATTCTAACAAATGCTGGAACTCTATAAGAAATGGAGGTGAAAGAGTGAAAAATCTCGGGGGTAACCCATCCCGGGCTCTCTGGAAGAATTAGAAATCGCCTTTTTTCTTTTTTCAAAGGAAAGAGACAATAGGACATGACCTTCAGAGCCATATTGCAGTGGAGTCTTATTTGTTAGTTAGCACTGAAATATTTAAAACTGCAGTGCCCTTCACCAGTTGGGTTATTTAAGAAGACGACGAAGATCAATTACATTATTTGAAACTAGGCAAAGTAAAGGTTTTGCATCTTTAATGAAAACCGAGCCTTGTGTCTTGGTGTTAAATGCCCATGAAAAACCCAGGAAGTGCCCTAGACAGTAAGGTTGAATGGAGTGTCCTTATTCTGTTCTTTTCTTATCTAGCACTGGGCCACATCTGTTGGGTGGGTTGGGGTTGGGGTGGTGAGGGGAGTGTTAACTGGGGCCTTTTGTTCTTAGGCATCATTTATCTTTCATTTACAAATTGATTTGGCCTTAAGCTTCTAGGCTTAAAATAGGAATAAAGAAAAGTAGCTTGGATGGTTTGGATAAGATCCTGTTAGGGTGTGGGTGTGCAGGTAAATGAAATATATCCTTTGAACATTCCTGGAAAAAAGATGATAGAACCAACTTTCTGCCAGAGGTAGTTTAAGCATGTATTTTTAGAGGGAGTCTTATGACTCTGTGCCCCCAAGATATTCCAAAGGAACCACAGATGAAAAATAAGGGGCCACTTGTGGGAGAAGGGGGTTGCACAGGAAGTAAACAAGATCAGAAGGGGGTCACTCCGTGAATTAGGTTGAAGAACACTGATTTGTGGTATGAGTTGCATCTGGGGCCTACATTTTCTTGTTCATTATGTTCCAGATGTAATGTTTCGAATGGCTTCCATTTGTGAAGGAACTAGAGTTACTGAGAAACAGGTGATTGTCTATACTAGGCATGCTTTTTTTTTCCTTTTTGGTTTTGGGGCCACACCCAGAAGCGTTCAGGGGTTACTCTTGGCTCTGCGCTCAGAAATCGCATCTGGCTCGGGGGACCACATGGGGATGTCGGGGATTGAACCCGCCTTCGTTCTGGGTTAGCCGTGTGCAAGGCAAATGCCCTACCGCTGAGCTACCACTTCGGCCTCTGTGTGAGTTTTTAATGAGGACATTTTTTGGGGGGAGTTTTGGGCCACATGCAACAGTGCTCAGGGGCTACTCCTGGCTCTGTTCGGGTTATTCCTGACAGTGTCCAGGGGACCATAGGTGATGCCCAAAATGAACCCAGGTTGGTTGTATGCAAGGTAAATGCCTTACCTGCTGTACTATTTATCCATTCAGGGCCCCGTGGGAGGGGAAATCTTATAAAATTTTTTACAGGGATTCTCCAGGGTTAGAGGATATAATATTAAAGCACATTCCTTTCTTATTATTTTTATTTGTTTTTGGGGGGCTACACCTGGCAGCGCACAGGGGGAATCCAAGTTGGCTGCCTGCAAGGCAAAATGGCCTACCACTGTGTTATCATTCCAGGCCCCTCCTTTGTTGCTGCTGTTGTTCTTTTGCACAGCAGTGCTCAGGGCTATTCTAGGTAGGTTGCTTGGGGTTGCTTAAAGAATCAGGGTGCATTGGGGATCAAACATGGCCTCCTGCAAGCAAAGTGTATGTTTCATCCTCTAGATAGAAGCATCTCTCTTAGACCCTCTTTTTTGTTGTCTTAAAGTGGTGTGTGTGGGGGGGGGCAGGGTTAAGGAGAAACTAAAAGGTGAAATTGCTTTGTTAGAGAAAAGGAGGAATTTATTTTCTGGAATTTATCTTTATGCTTATTTTTGTAGGATATATAGGACCAGAAGACTTCATTTGGTAGTAGAGCCCCTCTGTTTCCTTTTTTTTTTTTTTTTTCCTTTTCTTTTGGGTCACACCCGGCAGCGATCAGGGGTTACTTCTGGCTCTCTGCTCAGAAATCGCTCCTGGCAGGCTCGGGGGACCCTATGGGATGCTGGGATTCGAACCACCGTCCTTCTGCATGAAAGGCAAATGCCCTACCTCCATGCTATCTCTCCGGCCCCTTGAGCCCCTCTGTTTCTTTTTTGTTTTTGTTTTTGGGCCACACCCAGTGGTGCTCAGGGGTTACTCCTGGCTGTCTGCTCAGAAATAGCTCCTGGCAGGCACGGGGGATTTTATGGGACTTTATGGGACACTGGGATTCAATAGCCCCTCTGTTTCTAACAATTCCTCTTATTCCTCTGATTTTCTCCATCTAAGTTTAGTTTTAGAATACCTTAATTAATCTGACATAGAGGTTTTGGAGTTCAAAGCTGATGAAGGTTTTTACTCTTTTCAGGGCGGGGAATTGAATCTGAATATAACTGGTATTTGATGAATTATTTCTGGAAATGAGGTCTGGGGAGAAATTAAATCAGTAGAGCGTGTCAGTTATTTTTCTCCAAATCATTTGCTAATGATGCTAAAGAGAGCCAGGGTGGATTGAGTTTGGTTTCTTTGCATCCTTGTTGAAGCTATTTTTATTTATTTATTTATTTATTTATTTATTTATTTATTTATTTATTTATTTTTGTTTTTGGGCCACACCCGGTAATGCTCGGGTTACTCCTGGCTATGTGGTCAGAAATGGTTCCTGGCTTGAGGACCATATAGGACGCTGGGGGATTGAACTGTAGCCCACGAAAGGCATATGCCTTACCACTTGCGCCACTGCTCTGGCCCCTTGATGCTATTTTTATTTTTATTGTTGTTGGGTTTATTTTTCTTTTATTTTTTTCTTTCTCCTTCTTTTTTTTTTTTCTCTTTGAGAATCTCAAGGCTTATTTCTGACTTACTCTCTACTGAGGGTTGATTTCTGCTGTGGTCTGGGGACCCTGGCATATGGTTCTGGGGATTAAATTGGGTTTGCAGTATAAGGCAAGTGCCTTAACCTCTGTACTATCTCTCTGTGCTATTGATGAGGTAAAAATGGTCAACAGATTTAAAGGAGGAGAGATTCTTTTAAAATTTAACATTTTTCGGGGCCAGTGTGGTGGCACTAGAGGTAAGGTGTCTGCCTTGCCAGCACTAGCCTAGGACGGACAGCGGTTCGATCCCCTGGCGTCCCATATGGTCCCCCAAGCCAGGAGCAACTTCTGAGCGCATAGCCAGGAGTAACCCCTGAGCATCACCGGGTGTGGCCCAAAACAAACAAACAAAAAATTTAACATTTTTTTTTTGGTTTTTGGGCCATACCCTGCAATACTCAGGATTACTTTCCCTGGCTTTGCACTAAGGTGTCATTCCTCACATTGTTTGGGGACCATATGGGATGCCAGGGATTGAACCTAGTTTGACCACATGCAAGGCAAATGCCCTACCCACTGTGCTATTGCTCTGGCCCCTAAAATTTAACTGGATATATTTAAGCTCAAGAATAATTTCTTCATGAAAGTTAAACAAGTTATATAAAGTGGCTAGTATAGTACCATAAAGTACCACATAAACGTTTATTTTCATAAATGCCATAAAGGTGACTGAAAGTTCTACACTATTTTATAGTATTGAATACTCTATGATATTTATACAGAGTACTTTGAATAACCCAAACTTCGGTATAATGTCATCTAGTTCTAATATTTTTCTCTCTGATCTGAAGGTTCTCTTTTGTCTTTATAAAAATATGATCATTTGGGCCCGGAGAGATAGCACAGCGGCGTTTGCTTTGCAAGCAGCCGATCCAGGACCAAAGGTGGTTGGTTCGAATTCCGGCATCCCATATGGTCCCCCGTGCCTGCCAGGAGCTATTTCTGAGCAGACAGCCAGAGTAACCCCTGAGTACCGCAGGGTGTAACCCAAAACCAAAAAAAAAAAAAAAAGATTATTTAACTCTTCCTGGCTCCAGGCTCAGAAATTGCTCCTGGCAGGCACGGGGGACCATGTGGGACGACAGGATTTGAACTGATGACCTCCTGCATGAAAGGCAAACGCCTTACCTCCATGCTATCTCTCTGGCCCCACATTTAACTCTTCTGAGTGACCCTAACTTACATGTTGTTTCTCATTGAAACTTTTTTTTTTTTTTTGGTTTTTGGGCCACACCCATTGACGCTCAGGGATTACTCCTGGCTATGCGCTCAGAAATCGCTCCTGGCTTGGGGTACTGTATGAGACACAGGGGATCTAGGCTGGTGCATGCAAGGCAGATGCCTTATGGCTTGCACCACCACTCCGGCCCCTCTCATTGAAACTCTTAATGTTATTTTTATACTGCTGACAAATTGAGAATTAGTGCATTTACACTATTTTCTCACGATCATATGTCCAATTAATTGGCAGAATTGGTATTTGAACCTCAGCAGTCTATATTCAGAGCTTGTGGAGGGAGGTGTTTAGTATCTTAACTATAAGTCTTTAGGACATCCTTTATCAAAACAACATGCGAGCATAAAATTGCCCTGATTCTGCTTGGACTTTATAATGCACTCTGGAAACTTGAAAAGTTTTGTATTGATAAAAATATAAGAAAATTATAGTTCTCATATGTATCCAACATGTAGACTTTTAGTTGTCCATATTTTCCTAACTGAATTAATGTATTTTAGAGGTTTTTTTTTTCCCCCCTTTGGTTTTTGGACCATATTTGGTGTTGCTCAGAGATTATTCCTGGCTCTTTGCTCAGAAATTGCTCCTGGCAGGCTCGAGGGACCATGTGGGATGCTGGAGATAGAATCCGGATCTATTCTGGGTCAGTCATGTGCAAGACAAATGCCCTACTGCTGTGCTATCACTCTGTCTCCAATTTATGTATTTTTGAGAATTATATTTTTTGGAAGAAGTCAAACTATGGGGGCTGGAGAGATGGCATGGAGATAAGGCGTTTGCCTTTCATGCAGAAGGATGGTGGTTCAAATCCCAGCATCCCATATGGTCCCCTGTGCCTGCCAGGGGCGATTTCTGAGCATAGAGCCAGGAATAATCCTTGAGCGCTGCCAGGTGTGACTCCTCCCCTGCGAAAAAAAAAGAATCAAACTATGGTTTGTCTTTTTTTTTTCTTTCAGAACCAGGGATTGAATCTTGGGCTTTATATGTCCATGCTCCCTGAAACATGCCTTTATGCCCTCTTCCCTCCCAAATTGAAAATTATTTTTATAGGGCCGTAGTGGTGACACAGTGGTAGGGCATTTGCCTTACACACAGCTGACCTAGGACGGACGATGGTTTGATCCCCCAGCGTCCCATATGGTCCCCCAAGTCAGGAACAATTTCTGAGTGCATAGCCAAGAGTAACCCCTGAGCATCACTGAGTGAGGGCCCAAAAACCACAAAAATTTTATTTTTTATAGATTTTATATTTTTGTTTTAAGTCAAATGTAATTTATTATTATGAATTTACTACTTACCTATATTTTTTTTTGTTTTTGTTTTTGTGTCACACCCGGCGGTGCTCAGGGGTTACTCCTGGCTGTCTGCTCAGAAATAGCTCCTGGCAGGCACAGGGGACCATATGGGACACCGGGATTCGAACCAACCACCTTTGGTTCTGGATCGGCTGCTTGCAAGGCAAACGCTGCTGTGCTATCTCTCCAGGCCCTACTTAACTATTTTTTGAGGATCTGGGCAACACCCTGATTCTGTACTCAGGAATTACTCCTGGTGTGCTCTGTGAGCCATATAAGAGGTCAGGATTCAAATCCAGGTTAGTTGTGTGCAAAGCAAATGCTCTGCTGGCTTTGCTATTTCTCCAGCTCTTATCTGTGTGTTTTTTGAATTAAATATAAGTTAGTATAAGCTTTGCAGCTGGGTCACCTGTAAGAATATGCTAATTTTTTTTTTTTTTTTTTATATTTTGGGTCACCCAAGCAGTTTTCTGGGATTATTCCTGGTTCTGCACTAAGAAATTACTCCTGATGATGATTGGGGACCATATAGAATATCAAGTATTGAACTTGAATTGGCTTTATTGGAGACAAGCTCAACTTATTGTACTCTTCAGCCCTGAATATAAAACTTCTTACATACATTTTATGGGCACATAAATAACTATAAAATGAATATAACAATTCATAATTAAATTTGAGGAAGCATCATTATTTTGATTGATTGGGGGCTACTCCCAACTCTGTGGTGCTTAGAAAACTGGTGCAAGGAAGGGCACATGCTTTGTATGTATGGGACTGAATTCCATCCCTAGCACCACATAATCCTCAACTACTTTGTTCCCTGAGCACCATATTGGAGCCTTCCCCAAAATCAAAACAAAACAAAAAATGGGAGACTTTGGGGCTGAAGATGAAGCTCAGTGGGCTGGCTATTTTTACTGCTGTTCTTTTATATATATATATATATATATATATATATATATATATATATATATATATATATATATATATAACATTTTTATTTAAGCACCATGATTACAAATATGATTGTAGTTGGATTTCAGTCATAAACAGAACACCCCCCTTCATCAGTGTAACATTCCACCACTAATGCCCCCCTTCCTTTTTTCCAACCCCTGCCTGTATTCGAGACAGGCATTTTACTTCTCTCACTCATTAAGATAGTCATGATAGTTGTTAGTGTAGTTAAATACCTAACTGCACCACTACTCTTTGTGGTGAGCTTCATATTGTGAGCCAGTCCTTCCGGCCCTCATCTCTATTGTCTCTGGGGGTTATTACAATAATGTCCTTAATTTTTTTTAAAAACCCATAGATGAATGAGACTATTCTGTCTATCTCTCTCCCTCTGACTTATTTTACTAAGCATAATAGATTCCATGTACATCCACATATAGGAAAATTTCATGACTTCATCTCTCTTGATGGGTGCATAATATTCCATTGTGTATATGTACCACAGTTTCTTTAGCCATTTATCTGTTGAAGGGCATCTTGGTTGTTTCCAGAGTCTGGCTATTGTAAAAAGTGCTGCTGTGAATATAGGTGTGAGGAAGGGATTTTTGTATTGCATTTTTGTGTTCCTAGGAGTGGTATAGCTGGGTCAAATGGGAGCTCAATTTCTAGTGTTTTGAGGAATCTCCATATTGTTTTCCATAAGGGCTGGGACTAGATGACATTCCCACCAGCAGTGAATGAGATCCTTTCTCTCCACATCCCCGCCAGCACTGATTGTTCTTATTCTTTGTGATGTGTGCTAGTCTCTGTGATGTGAGTTGGTACCTCATCACTGTTTTGATTTGCATTTTTCTGATGATTAATAATGAGCATTTTTTCATGTGTCTTTTGGCCATTTGTATTTCCTCTTTGAGGAAGTGTCTGTTCATTTCTTTTTTTTTTGGGGGGGGGGGCCACACCCGGCTCAGCTCAGAGGTTACTCCTGGCTCTCTGCTCAAAAATAGCTCCTGGCAGGCACGGGGGACCATATGGGACACCGGGATTCGAACCAACCACCTTTGGTCCTGGATCGGCTGCTTGCAAGGCAAATGCCGCTGAGCTATCATCTGTTCATTCTCTCCATTTTTTTTTTGATGGGATTAGATGTTTTTTCTTGTTAAGTTCTGTCAGTACCTTGTATACTTTTGATACTAGCTCCTTATCTGATGGGTATTGGGTAAATAGTTTCTCCCATTCTGTTTGTGGCTTTTGTATCCTAGGCACTATTTCCTTTGAGGTGCAGAATCTTCTCAGCTTAATATATTCCCATCTGTTTATCTCTGCTTCCACTTGTTTGGAGAGTGCTGTTTCCTCCTTGAAGATGCTTTTAGTCTCAATGTCATGGAGTGTTTTATCTATGTGTTATTCTATATACCTTATGGTTTCAGGCCTGATATCGAGGGTTTTTTTTTTTGTTTTTTTTTTTTAGGTCACACTTAGCAGCGCTCAGGGGTTACTCCTGGCTCTATGCTCAGAAATCACTCCTGGCAGGCTTGGGGGACCATATGGGATGCTGGGATTCGAACCAATGACCTTCTGCATGAAAGGCAAATGCCTTACCTCCATGCTATCTCTCTGGCCCCTGATATCGAGGTCTTTAACTCATTTGGATTTGACCTTTGTGCATAGTGTCAGATGGGGGTCTTTTACTAACTGTTCTAACACAAGATCTTTTAGGTTCATCCAGTGTCACAAACTGTTTTATATCCTATTACATATGATAAATATTAATAGTAAAAAAAATCACACTTTCTATATTTTATTTAAATAAGGGGAGTGATTTGGAAGTACTATCTTTGTTTTGTTTTGGGGCCACACTCAGAAGTGCTCAAAATTACTCTTGGCTCTGTTCTGAAAGATCATTTCTGGCAGGGCACAGGCGACCATATGGGATGCAGGGGAATCTAACCCTGGTAAGCTGCATGCAAGGCAAATGCCTATCCACTATATTATCTCTGGTCCTATATTTCATTTTAAAAAATGTTTGTTTATTTCTTGTTTATGGGCCACACCTAGTGGTGCTCAGGGTTTACTCATGGCTCTGCACTTAGAGGTCATTCCTGGCGGTGTTCAGGGACCATAAGGAATGCCAGGTATCAAATCTGGGTGGGCCACATGCAAGGCAAATAAACGCCCTACCTATCGCTATCACTCCGGTTCCCCCCATATTAGATTTTTAATGTTACTGAAAATATTACTAATATAAACTATATTTAAACATTGCATGTTGAAAGGTAGTTAGGTTTATATAAACTCTTTATGATGTTGCATTGAGTTGACACAAAAGTATTCTCTTGGGGCTGAATAAATCAAAAGGATAAAAAGAGTTCTCTGAAATGTAATAAAATACCCTGTAAAATACAATATTTTTGTTTTTACTTTTGAGCCATACCTATGAGTATTCAGAGACCATGTGGTTTCTGGGATCAGATTTGGGGACTACCAAATGCAAAACATATGCTACAATATTTGAACTATCTCCCAAATTCCTAAGACTGTTTTCTACTAGGTGGCTTTCTTCATTGATTGAACATTTTGCTGTCTAGACTTTATGCTTGTCAATTTAGAAGTTATCATTGCTCAGATTTTTGGAATGTTTTGATCTGCAAGTGTTAAAATTATGACTACTACAGAGTGAAAGTTCATTAAGCTATGTAGATTTTACCGAGGAAGGAGATGAAGGGGAGCATAGGGTAGTAGAAAGCCTATGAAGCTTAGAATGAGTAAGACATTGATTAAAGGCACCACTCTCGCTAGTTATTGGGACCAATGACCATTCATTTGGTGAGTCCCTTTTTTCCCATTCTGCAGAAATGGAAAGTAATCTTTTTCTGGGTTGCTTTATAAGAGAATTTATACTAGGTATTCAACAAATTGGGAGGAGAGGGGAGATGAGAGGAGTGAAGAGGATGGAAAAGGGGAGGAGAGAAATGGAATTGTCCAGTCAGCTACTGAGACAGAGGAGAGGGCAGGAGGGAAACATTGGTGACAGGAAATGTGCACTGGTTAAGGTTGTTAGACATTGTATGAGTGGAACTTAATCTTGAACAACTTTGTAACTATGTATTTCACAGCATTTCTTTTTTTTTTTTTCTTCTGGTGTTTGGTCCCCATCCAGCGGTACTCAGGGGTTACTCCTGGCTCTGCTCAGAAATGGCTCCTAGCAGGCTTGGAGGACCATACGGGATACCAGGGTTCGGACCCTTGTCCAACCTGGATTGTCTATGTACAAGGCAAATGCCCTACTGTTGTTCTATCATTCCGGCCCCCACAGTGTTTCAATTAAAGAATTTATTTATTAAAATTAAGTCAGGGGGCCAGAGAGATAGCACAGAGGTGTTTGCCTTGCAAGCAGCCGACCCAGGACCTAAGGTGGTTGGTTTGAATCCCGGCGTCCCATATGGTCCCCTGTGCCTGCCAGGAGTAACCCCTGAGCACCGCCGGGTGTGGCCCAAAAACCAAAAACCAAAAAAAAAATAAAAAAAAAAAATTAAGTCAGGGCCAGAGCAATAGCACAGTGGGGAGGCGTTTGCCTTGCTTATCACTGACTTGGGTTCAATCCTGGGCATCCCATGTGGTCCTCCTACTCTTCTAGGAGTGATGTCTGAACGCAAAGCCGGGAGTAACCCCTGAGCGCTGCCGGGTGTGGCCCCCCAAACAAAACAAAAGTAAAATTTTTATAGAAAAATATCAAAAAAAAAAAAAAAAAGGAAAGAAAAAAGAAAAAGGAGTTTATTTATTTATTTATTTATTTTTTAATGACCACACCTGGTGGTGCTTAGGGTTTATTCCTGGTTATCTCAGAGATCATCCTGCAAAGGACCAGATAGGATGCTGAGCATTAAACCTGGGTTGACTGTGAGCAAAATAAGGCCTACTTGCTGTACTGTGACTCTGCCCCACTTCCTTACTCTGCAGTAGTTGCTAGTCTCAAGAATATTTTCGTAAGTGGTTTTTACACCTTATAGTTGAAAAGCCTGAAAGGGGAGGGTTCTGTCATGCTTGGATTTTGTTATATTGAATTTTCAAGCCCTTTATTATATTCCTTGCAGGCTCAAGGCTTATAAACTTGTAAATGTGAAACCATTTTAATAATTGCATTTTGGCTTAATTTGAAATGGAAAAGTTTTAGTCAATTATGACGGCAAAATGGCATCTTGGAATTATGCCAACTTTTTCTCCCCCAAAGCACTATTAAATCTCAAATAATAAATATAGGATATGCATCCTTGTTAGAAGATGTCAGAGGAAAGAGACAGAAATAGGATCCAAGCAATCTTATTATAATTTAAAATGATCATAGAATTAATGTACATGAAAGGAATGAAACAACATGTACTGGATTTTTATGAGTATTACAATTATACAACCAAATGTTTTGACTTCTCAAGCATTTAAATTTATTTCAAGGGACCAGAGAGATAGTACAGTGGTAAGGTGTTTGCCTTGTTTGTTGTTGAGCCGGGTTTGATCCCATCATCTTTACCATCCCCTGCAGTGGTCCTCAAACTATGGCCCGCGGGCCACATATTGTATTTGTATCTATTTTGTTTCTTCATTGCAAAATAAGATATATGCAGTGTGCATAAGAATTCATTCATAAGTTTTGTTTTTACTATAGTCAGACCCTCCAATGGTCTGAGGGACAGTGAATTGGCCCCCTGTTTAAAAAGTTTGAGGACCCCTTATCCCCTGCGTCCTGCCAAGAGTGATCTTCTGACTGAGGAGTCATGGAGGAGAGATTTAAAGTTGGTTAGAGGGTTAGTGCATGGGTTAAGGTGCTTGCCCAGCATGCAGCTGATCCTTGGTTCCCGGAGCACTGAGTCAGTAGTAGCCCCTGAGCACCACTGGTGTCGCCCAGATCTGCAACTTAAAAAAAATTATCAAAATTATGGTTGGGAGATGGCTCACAGAACTGGAGTACATACTTTGTATGTGGGAGCTCTGAACTCACTCCCCAGCACTGTGTAGGCTGCCAAGCACAACTTGGAGCAACACTAGTGCACTGAATGGAGAGTAGCCCTTAGCATTAACTGATCCTAGCATTAAATGATCCTAAGAGCAAAACAAATAATCCCCCTTCTGAATACAAACATCCAAACCCAAAAACCCATTAGTGACCAAACCAAGTACGTATGACATTTATTTGCATTTTTGCTGATGGAAGTAGGCTCTAACATTCATTAAATGTCGAAAAGAGGGGCCGAAGAGATAATATGGAAGTAAAGCGTTTGCCTTGCATGCAAAAGGTCGGTGGTTCGAATCCTGGCATCCCATATGGTCCCCCGAGCCTGCCAGGAGCGATTTCTGAGCATAGAGCCAGGAGGAACCCCTGAGCGCTGCCGGGTGTGACGCAAAAACCAAAAACCAAAAAAAAAAATGTCGAAAGGAATCATAACTCAAAAGTGGCTAAGAATTTCAGTTATTGTGTAAAAATTATAATAGTACCTTTGTATCATTCTCAATAAACGTAGATGTCTCATAATTGTCTTTGTTTCCCTCTTCGTGATTGAGGGTATTTCTGTGTAACATACAAAAGTTTCTATTTGAAATGTGTTTGTTTGGACCACACCCAACAGTGCTGAGGATTTACTCCTGGGTCTGTATTTAAGGATTACCCCAATGATACTGGAGGGCCATTTTAGTGATGGGGATCTATTCAGGGTCTGCTGCTTGCAAGGCAAGCACATAAAATGCAAAATGTCTCCAGTACTAAAGTACTTCAGGTGATGTGGAAGCTATACCTAGCTATTTCAGAGTTGTCTTCTAGCAGTTTCAGGGGACCATGTGTGCTAGTGATTGAACGTAGGCCTTCTGCTTATTATAGAGCATGTGCTGAAAACATTAAACTGTTTTGACATTCTTCAGAAACTAGAAATCGACCTGCCATATGCCCCAGAAATACCCCTCCTGCAGTCCAAAAACACAATGTAGAAAAGTCCTCTGCACTCTTATGTTCATCACAGCACTATTCACAATAGCTAGAATTTGGTTTCTCCCAAGTGTCGGAGAACAGAGTGGCTTAGGAAACGGTACATTTACATAATGGAATACTACATAGCTGTTAGGAAAAGTGAGTAATGAAATTTGCTTATACATGATAGATATGAAGATAATTATGCTTAGTGAAAGGAATCAGAGGGAAAAGAATAGACATAGAATGATTGCACTCATTTATGGGATATTAAAAGGAAAAGATGGTAATAATATTCAAAGACTATAATAGATGGAGGGCCAGGAGGACTGATCCATGGTAGGAAGCTTATCACAAATAGTGGGGGAATGCAGTTAGATTAAAGGGACCCTAATGGCAATGATAGTTGGAGATGATCCCTCTGGACAAGAGCTGGATGCTGGGAGGTGAAAAGTGATAAGCAGGACTCCCCTTTAGGAAAAATATTGCAAACCACTGTGAGGGGGGAAAAGGTGGGGGACAGGCTGGCGGGCACAGGAGGAAAACTTGGACACTGGTGGCAGGAAATGTGCACTGGTGAAGGGTTTTGGAACATTGTATGACTGAATCTCAATTATGAACAATTTGGTAATTATCTCACAGTAATTCAATTACAATTCTGTTCATTAAAAAAACCCTAAACAGGGCCCGGAGAGATAGCACAGCAGCGTTTGCCTTGCAAGCAGCCGATCCAGGACCAAAGGTGGTTGGTTCGAATCCCGGTGTCCCATATGGTCCCCCATGCCTGCCAGGAGCTATTTCTGAGCAGACAGCCAGGAGTAACCCCTGAGCACCGCGAGTGTGACCCAAAAAAAACAAAAACAAACAAACAAAAAAAAGGACCTAAATAATGGGTCTGGAGAGATAGCACAGTGGTAGGGCATTTGCCTTGCACGCAGCCAACCTGGGACAGACCTGGGTTCGATTCCTGGCATCCCATATGGTTCCCCAAAGCTTCCAGGAGCTATTTCTGAGCCAGAGCAAGGAGTAATCCCGGAGTGTCGCCGTTGTGGTCCCAAAACCAACCACCACCAACAAAAAAACAACCCTAAACATCGAGGTGTTTCTCTGGCCTCATAAATAGGTCTTTAAGGTAGCTTTATCTAATTTTACCTAGCGCTTTGAGAATACTTTTTTTTTATCAAATAACTTTCTTGGCATTTAGTTCTTTGGTTTCAAATCATATAATCATATTGTTAGCATAGGACAGATTTTGGAATTGAACCCACTGTTTTTAGATGAGCTTGCATGCAGTTCATCTCACAGGACAGATTTCTCTACTTATTGGCTACAGGTGTTAAGTATGCTATGGTCATTTTTCTCAGGGAAGATGGAAGTTATAGGTCAGTCTGCATCAGTCAAGCAGGTAGAAGTTTTTATGATTGATTAAATGACTTAGAAAGTTTTAATTTAGGAACGGAAATATTTCATTTCTGGTGCAGGAGGTACATTGAGAAATGTTGACATTCAGAATGCCATCATTTCTCAGTGTACTTCAAATGACCTCCTTATCTCAGAGGAATATTTCCACTTTTCTCATTCACTTTTTGATGTTGCTAAGACAGTAGAAAGCCCATGTGACCAAATCAATTTAATAGTAATTTGGAGGAAGAGACTGATGTTTGAGTTTGGTGGAAAAAGAGACATTTGCAAAATCCTTGATCTAGAACTCAATAATCTTACTATTCAACAAGAGAAGTATATCAGACTTAAACTTTCTCATATAGAAATGATGTTGAGTATATGGTGTGGGTTTTTGCTTACCTTTGTAGCAAACTACTTTTGTATTTATAAACCAGTTTGGAAACCTAGTGTTTTTTTTTTGATAAAGAGATAATTTAATAAGGGTTTCTTTTTTTCTTGGTGGGGATCACACTCAGCTGTACCCAGGATTAACTCCTGGCTTTCCACTCAGGGTTTACTCCTGGCAGTGATTAAGAGAACCACCATATGGCATGCCCAGGATCAAACACAAGGTTGGACTGTGTGCAAGTCCAGTATCCTACCTGCATTACTATCACTCCAGCCCCAATATGAGTATTTTAGAGTACATTTTAAGGTGTTTGAAATGAAAGCCACTTGATCAGTCTTTTACCAATTTTGAATTTTCCTTTTTTAGCATTTGCTATATATATAGTTTGGGGAGGTTCTGGGAGTTTCATTTGTTATTAGTTTGCTTCGGCACTGAGGATCAAAACCAGGGCCTTATACTTACAAAGCCATCTCCTCTCCTACTGAGCTACATCCTGGCCCTTGTATCTGCAGTGACAACTTTCTTTGAGGGTTGGGAAGGGGTCACACCCAGCTGTGCTAAGGGGTTACTCCTGGCTCTTCACTCAGAAATCGCTCCTGGCAGGCTCGGGGGACCATAGAGGATGCCGAATTTGAACCCACATTTATCCTGGGCAGCCTTGTGCCAGACAAATGCACTGCTGCTGTGCTATTGCTTCAGCCCGATGCAGTGACAATTAAGATGAACAATTACCAAGTTCCTTATTGCCATCATGCTCATTCAAAGGGAAATTTTTTTCTGGAGGGGAAAATGTCTTTCTTATTTAAATTTATTTATAGTGGCAATATTAAAATGGTTGAACCTAGTTTTAAAAAAATGAGTGACCTGAGTCTGGAGAGACAGTACAGGGGTAAAGGCCTTGCACAGCTTACCTTGTATATGACAGATTTGATTCCCAGCACCACAGGTGGCTCTCTGTACCCTGCCAGGATCGATCAGAAATGATCACAGCAGAGTCAAAAATAATCACAGCTGGGTATGGCTCCCCTCCCTATAAAGAGTGATCCATAAGTTTCAAAAATGGTTCAAACATGTTAAATTGTTTTATAGTGTTGACAAAGCTGATACATTTTTGCAGTGCTTATCAAATTTAACTTTATTTTGATTTTAAAACTATTACATCGTGCTAATATTTCAAACTGGTGAATGGAAAATTTTTGTTTTTGTTTGGAGAGGGACACACCTAATGGTGGTAAGGGGCTTCTTCTCACTGTGGGCTAATTACCGGGGATCAACCAATAGCCTCCTGCATACAAAGTTTGTGCTTAGTCTGCTTTGATTAATCTCTTTGACCTTGAATGGAAATTTGACTTAAAAAATTAAAACAGAAAAATTTTTTGGACTATCCCTTGTGCTTGGAGGCTAATCCTGAGTCTGCTGGAGATCATTCACAGTGGTGCTTTGGTCACATGCAAGGACTTGGTCTCTATACTCTCTCTCTCTGACCCTGATCAGAAAAATTTGTTTTATTTATCTATTTGTTTGTTTGTTTTGTTTTATTTTGTTTTGATACCAGGCTGTGCTCAGAGATTACTTTGGCTCTCTGCTCTCTGATCAATCTTGGGATCAAACCTAGGCCAGCCACTTACAAGGCAAGTACTTATTGGTACTATCTCTTCAGACCCAAATGGAAAATTTTAAGCTCTACTCTTAAAGACAAGACATCATAAATATAGTGCTTTACAAGATTTAGGCTTGGGCGGAGAGACTTATTTTGATCATGTTTTGACCTTTGACAAGATCCTCAGCATTCCAAAGACTTGAGCTCATCAGAAGGTAGCAAAGTTATTTAGTTAACATTAATTTTTTTTTTAGAATTTAGTGTCTGTTTGCTACTTATGTGTAGTATAGATAATTTTATTTGATATATCTACTTTGGAGTGATACAGCTTATGAAATAATAGTAGGTATTTTATTATTGTTATCATCATTTTCTTTTGTTTTTGAACCGTGTCTAGTAGTGCTTAGGCTCTGGCTCTGTGCTCTGGGATTATTCCTGGCAGTGCTCATGGGACCAAATGGAGTGCCAGAGATCAAGCATAGGATTTTAAGGCAAAATTCCTGCCCACTGCACTATTTGTCTTTCTGGTCCAAAGTTTAGCTATTTTAAAGTTGGCTAATCATGTTGGCATAATGCAGTATCTTAAAATACAATGGAATATTTGATATTCTAATTTGGGCCCAGTCACTGTTAAATGTGAAAAGAACTAAAAGAGAATTATAGCTTAATATAATAAAGAGAAGGCCTGTATTAGAGAGAAATGAAAGAAAAATCTTTTAGTGAATATATTACTTCATACTGGAGGGATATAATGGAAAGTAGAATCAGACAAGGGAATTGGAATGATATTCTGTTAGAGGGACATAAATAATAGAGCATGTATTGGAGACAGAAACATCAAAGGATATTGGAAGACAGTAAAGATTTCAACAGAGAACAAAGCTAGGTAAAAGGATGCTTCATCTTTTGTTATAATAATTAAATAATTAAAGACAGCCATTTTATATTCCAGGAAGTTAAACAGTTGTCCATTTTATATTCTAGATTTATGTAAGTGATCTATAGATAAGTAAGCTTGCATCAGGGATTTCTATTAAGAACTTTCTTCTAGGGAATGTCATAAGCAAGTTCAAACACAATATTTTAATCTCCTGTGATGTGACCATAATGCTAATTTTTCCCTAAAGGTCCTTTAGTTTGTTCTGAATTAAAGATAGTTTCTGCATGATTTGTATTATATTTTTAATGATCTAACCTGATGATTTCTCTTCGGTACTTAATCTTTCCAGGAAAGATATATTCTTTTAGATATTTATTCTATAGAAACAGCTGAAGAAACTATTCATTTTGTGCAAAATCCTTGTATCCTCCTTTTGCATGTAATCTATCTTCTTTATATAGCCATTCACGTCTGTGTTAACTGTGACAATGCTGTTAATAGAAGTTTGAACTCAGTAAATATTTATAGCAAGGTACTATGATCTGGTTTAGGTATTGTGAGCAACACGAATTATCTAAATCCTGCTCTTAAGAAATAATAAACATGAAACAGCATTGAAAGAAAGAACCAGGGCCCGGAGAGATAGCACAGCGGTGTTTGCCTTGCAAGCAGCCGATCCAGGACCAAAGGTGGTTGGTTCGAATCCCGGCGTCCCATATGGTCCCCCGTGCCTGCCAGGAGCTATTTCTGAGCAGACAGCCAGGAGTAACCCCTGAGCACCGCTGGGGGTGGCCCCTCCCCTCCCCAAAAGAAAGAAAGAACCAGATTGTGTACTATATTAGTTGTCATGAATAACCAGGGAGGGGAAGGAATAATTTAAACTAAACATTTGCACTTCTCTGAAATCTAAAATTTGAGATCATGTATTGTTTATAAGACTCAGAAACCTCAATGATTTTACATTGTTCTCTTATTCTGTCACAACAGTAACCTTAGTGCCCACATGATTAGCTTTTTTATTCTTCTGAAATAAGGTAGAGCGCTACAAATATGGCTTTAGAGTTAGGACATTTAAACCACTAACCAGTACAATTTATATATAATTAACCCCCCCCACTTGGTCTCATTTGTTGTTTATAATGCATCCTCAGTACAACTTACTGCAGTTTACATTTCTTACTGATTTGTCAACACCCTATACAAAGATCAACAGAGAAAATAGTTACTGTTCACATAAAAAAGCTGTGTTTAATACACTTACTGAACAAGTTCCTCTTTGCAGCCTTAGGTGAGTCACAGAAGGGAAAATTAGAGTTGTTAAAGCTTTGTAGACTGAAGTTAGTTGTAGGGTGACTACAGGGTAGAAACAATCAGCTAAGTTGCATCAGGAATGAATTAAATTTGAGCATCTGAGGCCAGAAAAATAGTACAGTGGGTAAGGTGCTTGCCCTGCCAACCTGGGTTCTATTTCTGGGGAATCTCATAAGGTTCCCCTCAGCACTGCAGTAGTCATCCCTGAGCTTGGAGCCAGGAGTAAGCCCTGGACACTTCTGGGTGTGGCCAGAAACCAAAAAATAACTTCTGAACTCTGCCAAAGTGATTCCTGAGTGTAGAACAGGAGAAAGTTCTGAGCATTGCCAGGTGTGGCCCACTCTTAAATGGAAAAAAATGGAGCCATAGTATAGATTAGGGTTTTGCTTTGTATGCAACTGACCATATACCATACCTGCCCCTCCCCCACAAAGATAAATTTGATAACTCATCTATTTACTAGAATAGTGTTTTTACCATTTTTTGGGGGGGGCATCACACCCAGCAGTACTCAGGGCTTACTCATGAACTCTGCACTTAGGGATCAGTCCTGGTGGGGCTTAGAAGACCATATGGCAGGGGTCTCAAACTCGTGGTGGGCCCTTTGCGGCTCTCCGTACAACATTTTGTGGCCCTGCCCTAGACGAATCTATTTTTGTTTTGTTTTAGTTGTTTGGGTCACACCCCCCCCAGTGTTCAAGGCTTACTACTGACTTTGCACTCAAGGATCAACCCGACTTTGCCTCCTGCGGCCCCCAGATAAATTGAATTTGAGACCCCTGCCATATGGGGTCCTGGGGATTAAAGCTGGCTCAACTGTGTGCTATGCCAGTGCCCTACCTTCTATACTATTATTTCTGCCCCAAGAAGGATTATTATTTTTTTTCTTTTGCTCAGAAATTATACTAGAAGGCTCAGGGGACCATAGAGTTGCCTATGTATAAGGCAAGTGCCCTACCGACTGTGCTATTTCTTTGGCCCCTGAAGAAGGATAAACTTAACACTACTTTTCTGCTTGCTTGATTATTCTTTTTTTTTTTTTTTTTTTTTGGTTTTTCGGGCCACACACATTTGATGCTCAGGGGTTACTCCTGGCTAAGGCTCAGAAATTGCTCCTGGCTTGGGGGGACCATATGGGACACCAGGGGATGGAACCGCGGTCCTGATCCTTGGCTAGCGCTTGCAAGGCAGACACCTTATCTCTAGCGCCACCTCACCGGCCCCGCTTGATTATTCTTTTGCTAGCAGAATATTACATTTTGGTGCCAATTAAGTTCAGATAAAGAGTAATATCTGTGTATTTACACATAAGTGCTTTTATTTACATGTTTATATTCATTTTAAACAAATTTTATGTCCAGTTTTTAAGCAGCAGTACTCGAGGACTATATTTTATATTTTATCGCTTAAAAACTTCCACATGGGTATATCTTTAAATACTATTTTAGTTACTTTTCAAAAGCAAATTTTTTTTTTTGGTTTTTGGGCCATACCCTGTGAGGCTCAGGGGTTACTCCTGGCTATACGCTCAGAAGTTGCTCCTGGCTTCTTGGGGACCATATGGGACGCCGGGGGATCGAACCGCGGTCCGTCCTAGGTTAGCGCAGGCAAGGCAGGCACCTTACCTCCAGCGCCACCGCCCGGCCCTAAAAGCAAATTATTTTAGTGTTTTTTTTTTTGTTTGTTTGTTTTGTTGGAGGGGTCACACCCGGCAGCGTTCCTGGCTCTATGCTCAGAAATAGCTCCTGGCAGGCTCGGGAGACCATATAGGATGCCAGGATTTGAACCAATGACCTTCTGTACCTTACTTTCATTCTATCTCTCTGGCCCCAATTATATATATTTTATATACCATAGATAAATAAGATTATCCAGTATACATAGGTCTCTTGCCAGAATGAATAGGAAAGTAATGCTTAGATAATAACAGAAATGGCATTTATTAAGTAGGAATGATGTTAAACATTTAGGCAAAAGAGTATAATGGTTTTAAGACTATGAATTCCTATTTTACTCCTGTCTCAGACACTTTCTATACCTCAGTTTTTCTTTTGGTTTTTGGGCCACACCCGGCAGTGCTCAGGGGTTACTCCTAGCTGTCTGCTCAGAAATAGCTCCTGGCAGGCACGGGGGACCATATGGGACACCGGGATTCGAACCAACCACCTTTGGTCCTGGATCGGCTGCTTGCAAGGCAAACACCGCTGTACTATCTTTCTGGGCTCAATACCTCAGTTTACTCATTTGTTATTTATTTATTTATTTATTTATTTATTTATTTATTTATTTTTGGTTTTTTTGGGCCACACCCGTTTGATGCTTAGGTGTTACTCCTGGCTAAGTGCTCAGAAATCGCCTCTGGCTTGGGGGGGGACATATGGGACTCCGGGGGATGGAACCGCAGTCCTTCCTTGGCTAGCGCTTTCAAGGCAGAAACCTTACCTCTATCGCCACTTCTCCGGCCCCAGTTTACTCATTTGTAGAAGGAAATAATAGTATTTACTTTGATAGTCTTTCATGAGGAGGAAATGAGATTAAAAAAAAATAGAATGGGGCTGGGCACATTGCCAAAAATGGATCAATTCTACTCTTAACTTAATTCTAAGAGTTTTTGATAATCCTGTTGATAACAAGAGGAGAAAGGTTCAGAGATATCTCGAAGTAGGACAGGGAATAGTAAAGAAAACTCTAAAGAGAACTCACAGGCATTCCAAATAAACAGTAGTATATGTGAGAAAGTGCTTTATGAGATGTAAAGTATGCTATAAATAAAAGGTAATAGGAAGAACTTCGATATGTGTAGTTTTTAGTGTGTTGGAGAGTGATTATTTGCAGATCCATTCTGCCAGCTTTTCAAATCCCTAAAGTTAAATGCAAAGGAAAAAGATTTAGGTTCACACAAGATGGTACTTACTGGTAGAATACTTTCTGAAATGACGTGTTCTCCCACAAATTAGCACCATACTGTACTTGCCAGTCTTTCCCTCTGCCCTTTCCTTCCTTCTGTTGATGATGTTGTGATGCCTGGGAGTCTCATTGTAGGTTTAATTGTGGTTCTCACAGGAGTTTTTCCCTTCTGTCTAGCTTACACCCACTCTAGTTGTAGTGCTCACCAGGCTTTGCTGCGGTGCTCACACACTTGCTCATAGTATTTGCATTCTACTAATAGTGATACACATACCTGGTCACAGTGCAGTTGGAAATTGAGACTCTGAAGTTTCAGATAGCAGAGCTTCTAGGATGAGACAGCAGTGGAGGATCGAACTTATGGCCTCATCTTGTACAACATGTTTTTCAGCCACTGAGCCATTCCCCCGTTTACCTCTATAATACTAATAGTATTTATTTGCAGACATATCTTCTCTATTTGGAGCTGATAGTCCATGCTACTCATTTAAAAATCTCTTGGGCTCATACAGAATTCTTGAAGGAGTGGGGTCCAGCCATCTGTGCTAAGACTTGTCTTTGGCTTTCCTTTCCTGCAAGCTTTTTTTTCCCCTCTCTGTCATTTCATTCCCATGATTCTAAGTTCGGTCTCTGTCATTATATAGAAATTATAAACTAGGGCCTGGAGAGATAGCACAGCGGCGTTTGCCTTTCAAGCAGCCGATCCAGGACCAAAGGTGGTTGGTTCGAATCCCGGCGTCCCATATGGTCCCCCGTGCCTGTCAGGAGCTATTTCTGAGCAGACAGCCAGGAGTAACCCCTGAGCAACGCCGGGTGTGGCCCAAAAACAAAAAAAAAAAGAAAAAAAAAAGAAATTATAAACTAGACAGCTGGCTTCTTGGGCACAGAGTCTATGGTTCACTAATTTGTTATCTTTAGTACCATGTATATGTCTGGCATATTAAATTTCCCAATAAACATGTGCAGTCAGTGAAGAAATAGTAAGACATTACTTAGCACACTTGGTGAAATGTTGTTAGCCCTAACATTTGACAAGAAAGTTCATTGAGGAAAACATAGAACATTCCAAGACTTAGACCTCAAGGATAATAAGATGATAAGATAAGATGATAAAATGCCAGTGGCAAGGGCTATAGAATAAAACCTGAATAAATGGGACTACATCAAACTAAAATTTCTGTATTGCAAAAGAAACAAGCTAAAATTAGAAGGCAGCTAACTGAATAGGAGAAAAAAATTTGCACTCAACACATAAAGCAATTTCTGAGCACATAGCCAGGAGTAACCCCTGAGCATCATTGAGTGTGGCCCAAAATCAAAACAAAAAAAATAAAGGCAAAAAAACAAAAATCCCCCCCCAAAAAACCCCAAACCAACAACAATAACAAAAATTAAAAAAGAAAAAGGAAGGTTAACCTAAAGATTTATAAACGTCTTTTTTCCTGTTTCTAGTTAGCCTTCTTCAAGGATACGTGATTTGAATTAAGACCTAAATTTAATATTTTACTTATGCATATATGAAATGGAAATTATTATATCTACCTCCTAGGACAGTTATAATGAATAAATAAAACATCCAAGAAAAAAAATCCAAGAAAATTTCTCAGCATAGGGGCCGGAAAGATAACACAGTGGGTAGGGCATTTGCCTTGTACATAGTCGACCCTGGTTCCGTCCCTGCCATCCCCTATGGCTACCTGAGCCTGCCAGGAGTACAGGGTCTGAGTACAGAACCAGGAGTAACCCCTGAGCACTGCTTGGGTGTGGCCCAAAATCAAAAGAAAAAACTCAACATATTGTTTCACCCATTATGATATAAGTTTTGTCAGGCTTGTTATAAAAACGATAACAAATTAATTTCTCTCTTCCTAATAGCAGTTTATATAACCAGCATTATCTTTGTTATATCTCTTACACAATGGAATACTATGCAGCTGTTAGAAAAATGAAGTTATGACATTTGTTATTCATGGATAGACATGGAGAGAGTAGTGTGCTGAGTAAAATGAGTCAGAGGGAAGACAGACATAAAATGATCGCACTCGGGGCTGGAGAGATAGCATGAGGTGTAGGGCATTTGCCTTGCATGGAGGTCAGTGGTACGAATCCCGGCTTCCCATATGGTTTTCCAAGCTTGCCAGGAGCGATTTCTGAGCACAAAGTCAGGAGTAACCACTGAGCACCGCCGCCGGGTGTAACACCCCCCCCCCACAAAGAAAATGATTGCACTAATTTGTGGCAATTTCTTCTTTATTTTTTTTTCCTTTTTTTCTTTAAAACACAATGGTCTACAATAGCATTCCTGAAAAAGGTTTGTTTTGCTTTGCTTTTGGTTCATTCTTAGGACTTAGGACTTACTTCTGGCTTTGAGGTACTAATGTGTGATGCTAGGGATTGAACTTGAGTTCGTAGTGCAAGGCAAGCACCCCACACTCCCATCACTACTCCCTATACTCTTTCTTCAGTCCAACCTGTATTATCTTATATTAGAAATGGCTGTGCATGAAGGGAATTAAGGAATAAACCTGCTCAAATAAAAAAATAAAGCTTTAAAAAATTACTAAGAGGCCAGAGCAATAGGATAGTGGGTAAGGTGCTTGTCTTGCATGTGGCCAAACCAGGTTCAATCCCCAGTATCCCAGATGGTCTCTTGAGCACCTCCAGAATTGATACCTGAATGTAGAACCAGGAGTCATACCCTTGAGCACTACCAGTGTGACCCACCCCCAAAAAATTATTAAGACAATTTGGGCTTCTGAACTATACTGTGTACTATCAGACAGTTATATTTCTTTAATTAACAGGGATGTGTTCTGAGAGATGCATTATTAAGAAATTTTATAATTGGGCTGTGGATAGAGCTCAGTGGTTGAGTACTATTTTTATGTGTGAGGCTCTGGAGTAAATGTCTAGCAATAGAAAAAATGAAGGACATTTCATTTTTTTGTGTGTTTCTGGGCCACTTCTTACTGTGCTCAGGGCTTACTCCTGGCTGTATGCGGTGGGGTTCCTGAAACCATATATAGGGTACTGGGGATTGAACCTGATTGGCTGCATGCAAGGCAAGTGCCTTACCTGCGGGGCTCTCTCTTTATTCCTGGTTATTTCATTATTGTGTGAATCTCATAGGTTTTGATTGTTTTGGTGGGTGGTGGGGAAGGCCACACATTGTGGTGCTTGGGATATAGTACTGGCTCTTTGCTCAGGGGAACATAAATGGTGCCAGGGAATGAATATTGGGCTATTTCTTAAGCTGTTATACAGTATAATTAAACAAATCTAGATTTGATAGCCTACCACATACCTAGCTTGTATGTAGCCTAGTGTTCTTCAACGTTCTTATACCACGAAGTAGGGAGGATAGAAATATTTTGCAGACTGGCTTCTGTGCAGCCCTGGCATCCTGCAGCCTCCCATTTGCCCTGCAATAGTGTAGAGTTTATCAGGTATCTGCTGTGTGATTGAGGGAAAGTTTTGGTGGACCTACTGGGCTCAGAAATAGGCTATATCTATTGAGACCACTTGTCATCTGTGCATGTTGTCTATATAATCAACTATTTATATATGTGTATCTATTTATAGTAAACCAAAACATAGTTCAGCAATACGTGACTGCTTTTAGTTTAGTTTCAGGCCCACATCTGGCATTGCTCATGGACTACTTACTAATAGCACTGCTTGAGGAAACCATGAGAGGTTGGATCTCAAACCCCGTTCTCCAAAGCATTCACTCCAGCCCTCTCAGCAGTCTATCTCCCTGACCTATGAATGTACTTATTTTGGATACTTAACATAGAGTTATTATTTATCATCTGGAATCATACTTGCAAAATAAACTTTTGGGAGACTGGGGGGTACAACACCTACTAGTGCTGGGGAACCTGTAGAGATGAAAATTGAACCCAGACTCCTACATCCTGCAAAATATGCATATTGCCCTTGGAGGCATCTCCTCAGTCTAGGGGTTTTTGTGTATTTTTTTTTCTTTTATCCAGCCATATAGGATACTGGGGATGGAACCTGGGTCAGCCATGTGCAAGGCAAAAATGCTCTACCCGCTGTGCTATTGCTCCAGCCCTGTGAACAGAATCTTTTTAAAAAACATATCTTTAATTATTTGTGTATAGGAAAGCCCAGGGACTTTGTGTGTGTGTGTGTGTGTGTGTGTGTGTGTGTGTGTGTGTGTGTGTGTGTGTGTGTGTGTGTGTGTGTGTGTGTGGTTTTTGGGTCACACCCAGCAGTGCTCAGGGGTTATTCCTGGCTCCAGGCTCAGAAATTGCTCCTGGCAGGCACGGGGGACCATATGGGGCGCCGGGATTCGAACCGATGACCTCCTGCATTAAAGGCAAAAGCCTTACCTCCATGCTATCTCTCCAGCCCCTTTTTCTAAAACTTTTTTTTTTTTTTTTGTGAAGCCCTGGGACTTTTGCGTGTAAAACTTGTAGCCTGCGACTTTTCTGTAATGGTCCATTGTTTCTAGAGGCATTTTTGTAGTCTCTATGATTTTCTAAATATAGTATCAGATCATCTGCAAATAGTGAAAGCTTGACTTCTTCCTTTCTGATCTAGCTGTCCTTGATATCTTTTTCTCTTAATTGCTTTAGCAAGTTTTACAGTACTACATTAAATAGAAGTGGCGAAAGTGAAGGACCTTCTCTTGTGCCTGATCTACAAGGGAAGGCCTTTAGTTTATTCCCTTAGAGTATTATGTTTGTTGTGGGTTTGTGGTAAATGGCTTTAATTATATTGAGGCTGGTCCCTTCAATTTCCAAATTGTTGAGAATTTTGTTTGTCTATTTTTGGGCCAACTCAGTGGCACTCAGGGGGTAACTTCTGTGCTCAGAAATTATTCCTGACAAATGCCCTACCCACTGTGCTATCCCTTCAACCTCTTGTTGAGTTTTTATCATAAGAGTTTTTTTTTGGGGGGCAGCGTTTTGGGGTCACACCTGTAAGTACTCAGGGGTTACTCCTGGTTTTGTGCTGAGAAATCACCCCCTGGCAGTCTCGGGGGACCATATAGGATACCAGGATTCATACCACTGTCCATCCAGGCCATGTGCAAGGCAAACGCCTTACCGCTGTGCTATTACTCCGGTCCCATCATGAGAGTATTTAATCTAGATCTTATAAAATGCTTTCTCTTTTATCTGTTGATATGATCATGTAATTATTATTTTCTCTTTATTAATATAGTATATTATGTTGATTGATTTGTATATGTTAAATCATCCTTACAATCTTGGGAATTTGATAAATTCCAAGTTGGATGCTTTTTCTTATACATTGTTGAATTCTATTTGCTAGTATTTTGTTAATAATCTTTGCATCTGTGTTCAAGGATATTGGTCTATAATTCTCTGTGTGTGAGGTCTCTGCTTTTAGTATTTGGGTTCTATTAGCTTCATAGATACTATTTGAGGATGTTTCTGATTTTTTAGGCTGGAAGAACCTGAAAAGGATTGGTAGTAGTTCCTCTTTAAAGGTATGAAATAATCACTAATGAATCCATCTGGCCCAGTTTTTGGGAAAACTTTTTTTTTTTGTTTTGTTTTTGGGTCACACCCGGCATTGCTCAGGGGTTACTCCTGGCAGGCATGGGGGACCATATGGGACACCGGGATTCGAACCAACCACCTTTGGTCCTGGATCAGCCATTTGCAAGGGAAATGCTGCTGTGCTATCTCTCCGGGCCCTTTTTGGGAAAACTTTTGATTACCATTTCAAATTCTTCAATAGATAGGTTTCTTCAGGTATTACAAATCATCTTGATTCAGTGTTGGGAGGTCACAGGCGTTCAAAAATTTATCCATTTTGTTTTCATTTTCTCATTTTCCTACATTGAAATTCTCAAATTAATCTTTTAAATTTCTCTGGTGTCTGATGTGATTTCATTTTTGATTTAGTTTATTTCTGATTTATTTCTGATTTGGTTTATTTCTGATTTATATTCCTTTTTTTTTTTTTTTTTTTGGTTTTTGGGTCACACCCAGCAGCGTTCAGGGGTTACTCCTGGCTCTATGCTCAGAAATCGCTCCTGGCAGGCACAGGGGACCATATGGGACACTGGGATTCGAAGCACTGTCTTTCTGCATGAAAGGCAAACACCTTACCTCCATGCTATCTCTCTGGCCTCATATCTTCCTTTCATTTTTTATTTGGTTTGTTAGCCTTTTTTCTCTTTCTTTGTGAGGCTTGTTTGGTTTATTTTTCCAAAGGACCATTTCTTAGTTTCATTGATTCTTGGATTTATTTGGGGGGGGGAGGCGGTTCCCATTCATTAATTTCTGTTTGCTTTTTTTATGTTTGTTTGTTTTTTGGGTCCTATCCAGAAACACTCAGGGGTTACTCCTGGCTCTATGTTCAGAAATTGCTCCTGGCAGGCTCAGGGGCCCATATGGGACACTGGGATTCGAACCATCGTCCTGCTGCCTGCAAGGCAAATGCCCTACCTCCATGCTATCTCTCTGCCCCCCATTCATTAATTTCTTTTTTTTTTTTTTTTTTTTTTGGTTTTTGGGTCACACCCGGCAGTGCTCAGGGGTTACTCCTGGCTGTCTGCTCAGAAATAGCTCCTGGCAGGCACGGAGGACCATATGGGACACCGGGATTCGAACCAACCACCTTTGGTCCTGGATCGGCTGCTTGCAAGGCAAACGCCACTGTGCTATCTCTCCGGGCCCGCCATTCATTAATTTCTGATGTAAATGTTATTATTTTCTTCCCCTGACTGTTTTGTGCTTCTTTTCTTGGCCATTTTCTAGTTCTTAAGTTGTGCAGTTTTTGTGGGCTTTTTCTTCTGTTTTGAGGAATGCCTTAAAGATATGAGCTTTCCTCGTGTGTGTGTGTGTGTGTGTGAGAGAGAGAGAGAGAGAGAGAGAGAGAGAGAGAGAGAGAGAGAGAGAGAGAGAGAGAGAGAGAGAGAGACACGGCAGCACTCAGGGGTTACTCCTGGTTCTATGCTCAGAAATTGCTCTTGGCAGGCTTGGGGGACCATATGGGATGCCAGGGTTTGAACCACTGTCCTACATGTAAAGCAAACACCCTACCTCCATGCTATCTCTCCAGCCCTGTGAGCTTTCCTCTTAATGCTGTTTTAGCTATGTCCCACTATTTCTGGTAGCTTATATTCTTTTTTTTTTTTTTTTTTGGTTTTTGGGCCACACCCGTTTGATGCTCAGGGGTTACTCCTGGCTATGTGCTCAGAAATCGCCCCTGGCTTGGGGGGACCATATGGGACGCCGGGGGATCGAACCGCGGTCCTTCCTTGGCTAGCGCTTGCAAGGCAGGCACCTTACCTCCAGCGCCACCTACCCGGCCCCAAAATTTAAGGATTTTGTTTTTGTTTTTGTTTTTTGAGTCACACCAGGCAATGTTCAGGGGCAATTTGGCTCTGCGCTCAGAAATTGCCCCCGGTAGGCTTGGGAGACCTTATGGGATGCCGGGATTCGAACCACCATCCTTTTGCATGGAAGGCAAACTCCCCACCACCATGCTATCTCCAGCCCTGCTTATATTCTTATTCTCATTTGTTTCCTGAAATATTTTTATTTCCTCTTTAATTTTTTCTCTGACCCTTCAGTAAAAATGTTTTCATTGTTTTTCCATTTGTTTGCAGTTAACTTCTATTTTCAGTGTATGATGGTCTGAGAAGGTAGTTTGTTTGTTTGCTTGTTTCCCTTCCTTCCTTCCTTCCTTCCTTCCTTCCTTCCTTCCTTCCTTCCTTCCTTCCTTCCTTCCTTCCTTCCTTCCTTCCTTCCTTCCTTCCTTCCTTCCTTCCTTCCTTCCTTCCTTCCTTCCTTCCTTCCTTCCTTCCTTCCTTCCTTCCTTCCTTCCTTCCTTTCTTTCTTTCTTTCTTTCTTTCACTATATTCTTTAATTGAATAACTATGAGATATACAGATACAAAATCGTTCATGATTGAATTTTAGTCATATAATGTCCAACACCCATTCTTTCATCAGTGCACATTTCCAGCCACCAGTGTCCTCAGTCTTTCTCCTGACCTCTCCCCTGCTGCCTCTATGGTAGTTATTTTTTTCTTGAGACAGCAGTATTTATGATTTCTGTCCTCTTTTCCCATGTGCACTAGAGAACAATGTGTATTTGGCTTTTGGGGGAGGAAAAGTCCTATATATATCTACTATGCCCATCTCGCCCACTTCTTCCTGCAAAGCAAGTATTTCCTTACTGAGTTTTAGTTTAATAATTGGCCTATTGAGACATGACAGTGCAGTGTTGAAGTCTCCTCCTCCTACTGTGTTGCTATTAATGTCTTCCATCAAGTTTATTAGCAGTTATTTTAAGCATTTTGCTAGTCTTTCATTGGGTGCATGTATATTCAGGAGTGTGAGTACTTTGTGGTGTCCATGTCCTTTAGTCATTAAGAAATGACCCTCTGTCTCATAATCCTTTTGAGTCTGAAGTCTGTGTCAGCTGAGACTAGTCTAGCCACCCTGACCTTTATGAGGGGATTGTTTACTTGAAGAATTGTCTTCCAGTCTTTGACTTTTAATCTTTGTTTACTCTGATTGTTCAAATGTTTCTTATAGGCGGCAGAATGTTGGATTCAATTTTTTCCTCCATTTTACTTCTCTGTGTCTCTTGATTGGTGCATTTTGTCCATTGACATAGAGTTTTTGCTATGGAGTTTTGTGTCGTCTTTCTATAGAAGTTTGGTGTTTTGTGGGATTCATCTTGTTTCAAATAGCCTCCTTATTCTCATAAAGGTGGTTTTGAGTCTTTGAAGTTCCTGAGCTATTGTTTAACCTTGAAGTTGTGTAATTTTCCTTAAGATCTGAATGAGAGTCTGGCTGTATAAAGTTTTCTGGGTGAGGCATTTATTTCACTGAGATTTTTTCACTATATCCCACCACAGTCTTCAGGCCGGGATGGTTTTCTTTGGTAAACCTGCTAGAAATCTGAAGAATGGGCCCGGAGAGATAGCACAGTGGCGTTTGCCTTGCAAGCAGCCAATCCAGGACCAACGGTGGTTAGTTCGAATCCCGGTGTCCCATATGGTCCCCCGTGCCTGCCAGGAGCTATTTCTGAGCAGACAGCCAGGAGTATCCCCTGAGCACCACCGGATGTGGCCCAAAAACCAAAAAAAAAAAAAAATCTGAAGGATGCTCCTGCGTACGTAATTTCTTATTTTGATCTTGCTGTTTTCAGTATCCTATATCTATGGTTTTCATCATTAATAGCAGGATGTGTCTTGGGTGTTTTTATTTGGGTCTCATTTAGCTGGTACCCTTTGGGCCTACAGGATGTGGGTACACATGTTTCCCAGCTCTGGGAATGTCTCAGCAATGATTTCTTTGTTGCTTCTTCATACGGGTTGTCTTTCAAGCTCACTGGGACACCAATGTTTCTTATGTTGTTTTCTCTTGAATTAATATCAAAGTTCTCTAGTCATCTGTTCATTTATTTTGAGGCTTCTTTTTTTCATCTTCTTTTGTTGTCTGGAGGTTTATTGCACTTCATTTTCCAGCTCGCTGATTTGGTCCTTAGCAGCTGTTAAGCTGCTGGTGACATTTTGCAATGAATTTTTTATTTTGCATAACCAAGTTTTTTCAGTTCTTACATTTGTTTGTATTTTCCTCATCTCTGCTCTTATATTCTCTTGTGTTTTATTGCCAGTATGTTCAATTGTTTCTTTGAGTTTGTTGAACATCCTGAGCATTTCCATTCTGAGGTGCATTTCAGACAGGTTATATAGGGGTTACTGCAGGATTGCAGTCATCAGCCACGGCGTGTGGGGTTTTGTGCTGCTTTACCATATCTCCTTTATAGTCTTTTCTATGTCACTGTCAGAATCTTCTCTTCTGTCAGGAGGTCTCAGAGGAGCTTAATGTGGGTGGAAGATTATTTTGTGGCCCTTTACCAGGTACCTCTGAGGACGCCACACCCAGGCCTTTGACCTCTGATTTGTTCCTTTGGGAGCTCTGCCTCTGGAGTGTCCCTGAGAGTAGCCTTCGACCTGTCTCTGTATATAATTTTTAATTTGCTTTTCTTTTCCTCTCATCCCAATTTATCAAATTAGAGTGAATGTTTTAGTATCTACCAGTTTCCTTAAAAAGAAATGCATATTGTAACTTGTAGCCAGGTACTGCCACTCCCATAGCTGGTAAATAGTGTACATACTGGACTGTGGAATGGAGAATGATCTAGACAGCTGCTATCCTTGTAGAGTCTCTAACAAAGTGACTATACCTAAACATGCTTACTGCCCTTTTTTGGGGGGCGGGGGTTTGGGCCACACTCAATAGCTAAATGTTCTACCTAACATTACTGCTTGGAAAGGATGTTTTCTTCATAGGGAAGGAAAATTCTTATTAGTAAAAAGAAACCAGTATGAGCAACACATATTCCTTTGTATATTGTCCTCAGATTTTGATTGCAAAGGTCATACATTATCATTAACAATTCAATGTCTGATAAACCACTGAAATGATACTCTCCTAGCTAATAACAGTGATTTGGGTAACACCAGCTAGTCACACAGTACAATAATCAGGCAAAGGGGCTCAAGTATAATAATCAGGAAAAGCTTTTATTTCTGTTGTTAATTGGGGTTTGCATTATAGTTAACTTCTTTCCTTTTCTGTAACCTTCCTATGCTTATTCTGCCTTTTACCAAGGACAATGCCAAACTGTAAAGATACTTCTTTTTAAGATATATATCTTATATATGCATATATACTTAACTCTGAATTGCTTACTAATCTAACATGATAGTAATAGGTATTTGTACATGTTATCTGTTTGACCCTTTTAGCATTTGCTCAGCTATATCAGGCTCAGTATGTAGGGTCATTTCAGGTAAAGAAATGGCCCCACAAAGCCATCTTCCCTCATTTTTTGATCAGCTGAGTTTTTTTTTGGTTTGTTTTTATTATAAATTAAAATATTTTTATTAAATCACTGTGAAATATAGTTCAAAAGTTATTGATAGTTGATTTTATGTCACACAATGTTCCAACACCCATCCCTTAGCTAGTCTTCATTGCTATCATCATTTTCCACAGTTACCCTCCCTTCATCCCACTCCTATCCCTACCCATGGCAGACATTTTCTTTCTCTTTTTTCTTTAAGGCACCATGGTTTGGGTGACACTACTCAAGGGTTAGGGAACTAAGGGCCTTGCCCATGCCAGCCATTGCCCCATCCCTTTGACCCTTATCCTTGCCTCAGTTAATCATTTTTGTGTATTGAATGAATGTAATGTTTTTATTATGGTTGGATCTCATCCAGTGAACTCAGGGACTCACTGCACTAGGACTGCCCTGGTGGTGCTTAGAGAATCCTATGGTTTCTGGGATTGAACCCAAGAATGTGTGCTCACTAGGGGTGGAGAGTATAGGGAAGGGAACATTGTGACCATGGTACAAGGAAGTGGTCACCTTGGAGGAGGATGGGATACTGACAGGAGGTAAAGTGAGACACATGATGCACTATCAGCAAAACTATTATAAACCACTGTGACTAAAAGGAAAGAGGAAAAACAAGGGAAAAGTATCTGCAAAAGAGGCAGGTGGGTGTGAGTGGGAGGGAATTTGGGGACATCGATTGAAGGAAGTAGATGCTGGTGAAGGGTTTGGTGTCTAAACCTAGAACTCAATCAGACTAACTTTGTATTTTGCAATTTATGGTGATTCAGTTTAAAAAAAAAAAAGTAATTTTCATGGGGCCGGAGCAGTGGCATGGAGCGGGTAAGGTGTCTGCCTTGCTGGCACTAGCCTAGAACGGACCAATCGTGGTTCGATCCCCCAGCATCCCACATGGTCCCCCAAGCCAGGAGCAATTTCTGAACACGTAGCCAGGAGTAACCCCTGAGCGTCACCAGTGTGCCCCCCCAAAAAAACCCAAAAAAACAAAAAGGCATTTTCTAAGACTGTTAAGTGTTCTCTTGCCCCCAGAACAACTAACTGAAATTTTTTTCCCTTATAGATCACATAGAAATCCTTTCTGAAGGTTTTGTACGTTATTTTGTGATTCCAGGTTTGTTTGTTTGTTTGTTTGGACAGCTCTTTCAAATATCTACCTTTTGACTTTTGCTTGTTTGTCTTTGGACCATATTCGATGGTGCCCAGGGAATACTGTAGGCAGTGCTCAGAGGATCTGTGTGGTGCTAGGGACCAAATGAGGGTCAGCTACCTGCAAGGAAAATGCCTTACTCATTGTACTATCTCTCTGGCCCCTGCTTTTGTCCTGTCTCTGCTTCTTCTCAGCCAACCCCCCATTAATAATGGTATATGTAGCAACTGATGATTGTAGAATATTACTGATTGGGAGAGTTTATGCATTTTTTTGTGACCAGTTTGAACTATTTATGATTTGGAGTAGTAAGCCTTTGTGAGCTTGTTTTGTCTTCTGTGAGAAGGAAATACTGCCTGTCCTGCAAAGTTGTAGGAATAAACAACATGTATATAAAGCAGTTAGCCCATCAACTTATATACTAGCCACCTTTATCCTTTATTCATTTGATCTTTTGGTTTCAGATTGTTTATTATTTATATGTTTTTCTCCCTATGCTATCCTGCCCTCTTGGTCCTGTCTTATGTTTCTCAGAGAAGTGTCTATATAAGCCACAAGGCAAGAGAAGGATCCTAATTTCTTTTCTATGAGAAGTCAGGCTTGGGACAGGGCTTGTTAGTGGTAGGTCTGGGGCAGTGCTGGAGGGTCAATCAAATTTTTTATTGCAGGGGAAGTGGCTCACACCTAGTAGTGCTCAGCTCCTGATAGTTGCGGTTAGCCAGAACTATACTGGATAGTGCTGGGAGTATGGGGAGTTCGTGGTGCTGGGGAGCCAACTTAGATCCTTGTTCACTCAATATGTGCTTTGGTACTTGAAGAACACCCCAAATTTCTCATTCTAATCCCAGTTTAACTAGTTGATGAACATAGTCTACCAAGGCATCCAATGATAGGACTAGATGATCCAGTAGAACTAGGAGTTTATACATTGTGACTTAAAATCTCAAAATAAAGTCCTCCTAAATCACAATACAGTCCTACAAAAATGCATTCTTCAAGAAATAGATATAATTTAGTTTCTATTGTGCCATTTCTTTTCTTTTCTTTTTTTTGTTTTTTTTTTTTTTTTTGGGCCACACTCGTTTGATGTTCAGGGGTTACTCCTGGCTAAGTGCTCAGAAATTGCCCCTGGCTTGGGGGGGGACCATATGGGACGCTGGGGGATCGAACAGTGGTCCTTCCTTGGCTAGCGCTTGCAAGGCAGGCACCTTACCTCTAGCGCCACCTCGCTGGCTCCTATTGTGCCATTTCTATTCTAGTCAACACATCTGTGACATGCTTATCTACTTTATCTTCATTGTTTTGCGTCTTCTCCCCCACAATAGTCTCTTGTAAACATGACAAAGTACATGACAAAGCTTTTCTCCCAGTCTCCTGAATACTATGTGCATTCTAGTGGAGCCATAGTATTTATTGCTGTAGCCCGTAAAAATATCTGTCACCTGCTTCTCTTTTCTCTAACTTTATTTATTTGGTTTTTGGTTTTTTGGCCACACCCAGCAGCATGCTCAGGGATTATTCCTGGCTCTGTGCTCAGGAATTACCCCTTGCAAGCTCAGGAGACCATATGGGATGCTGGGAATTGAACCCAGGTCTGTCTTGGGTCGACCACATGCAAGACAAATACCCTAACACTGTGCTATTGCTCTTGCTCGTTGTCTCTAAATTTAAAAGGCACAGAGTTGTAAATTGTAAGGGATCCTGGAAATAATCTAGCTCTGTCTTCTTATTTATAGAAGGGGGAGCAATGTCATAAATATACTAGAGAAGTAGATTAGTGCATATATCCCCAAAATGCTAATGAGATACTTCTTTTTTTTTTTTTTTTTTTTGGTTTTTGGGCCACACCCTGTGAGGCTCAGGGGTTACTCCTGGCTATGCGCTCAGAAGTTGCTCCTGGCTTCTTGGGGGGACCATATGGGACGCCGGGGGATCGAACCGCGGTCCGTCCTAGGCTAGCGCAGGCAAGGCAGGCACCTTACCTCCAGCGCCACCGCCCGGCCCCTAATGAGATATTTCTTAAGACTTTCGTATATACGCTATTCATTTATTTAGTAATCTTTCTCTAAATGACTTTGTGTCCCTGTATATTTTTTGGAAAGCTAACAAGAAGAAACAAGAAGAAAAAAGTTTCTGAAGATTTAAAATGGTTGCTTCACTGGAGGTTTCTGGCTAACATGTCTTTATTTTTCTTACTGCTTTTCTGTTGATTTCTTTCTTTCCTTTCTTCCTTTCTTCCTTTCTTCCTTCCTTCCTTCCTTCCTTCCTTCCTTCCTTCCTTCCTTCCTTCCTTCCTTCCTTCCTTCCTTCCTTCCTTCCTTCCTTCCTTCCTTCCTTCCTTCCTTCCTTCCTTCCTTTCTTTTCTTTTTTTTTCTTTTCTTTTCTTTTTTCTTTTTTGTTTTTTTGGGCCACACCCGGTAACGCTCAGGGGTTACTCCTGGCTATGTGCTCAGAAGTTGCTCCTGGCTTGGGGGACCATATGGGACACCGGGGGATCGAACTGCGGTCCATCCAAGGCTAGCGCAGGCAAGGCAGGCACCTTACCTTTAGCGCCACCGCCCGGCCCCTCTTTTCTTTTCTTTTCTTTTCTTTTCTTTTCTTTTCTTTTCTTTTCTTTTCTTTTCTTTTCTTTTGTTTTCTTTTCTGTTCTTTTCTTTTTTTTTGTTTTTTTTTTTTTTTTGTTTGTTTTTGGGCCACACCCGGTGGTGCTCAGGGGTTACTCCTGGCTGTCTGCTCAGAAATCGCTCCTGGCAGGCACGGGGGACCATATGGGACACTGGGATTCGAACCAACCACCTTTGGTCCTGGATCGGCTGCTTGCAAGGCAAACGCTTCTGTGCTATCTCTCCGGGCCCTCTGTTGATTTCTTATTGGTTCCTTATTAGGTTTTTTGTTGTTCATGGCTCCGGGGATGTGGTCATTTGCAAGACTGGCTAAACTTTCAAAGACTAACTTTGGAAATTGTATTGCATTGCTGTAGTTTGACTTGATGTAGCTGCTGAGGTACATTTATGTATATCTTGCCTTCCCTAAAAAAGGAGGATGAAATCTGTCTGTAGTGGAAAGTTAGCTCTGAGTTTTACTTTATTTTAGGCCCAGACTAATTTTGGGGGGGAGGTTCACACTCAGCAGTGCTCAGCGGTTACTCCTGGCTTTGTGCTTAGAAATTGCCCCTGGCAGGCATGGGGGACCATATGGGATGAGGTATATTTATGTGTATCTTGCCTTCCCTAAAAAAGGAGGATGAAATCTGTTCTGTAGTGGAAAGTTAGCTCTGAGTTTTACTTTATTTTAGGCCCAGACTAATTTTGGGGGGTGGGGGTTTCACACTCAGCAGTGCTCAGCGGTTACTCCTAGCTCTGCACTCAGAAATCGCCTCTGGCAGGCATGGGGACCATATGGGATGCCGGGATTTGAACCATTGTCCTTCTGTATGCTAGGCAAATGTACTACATCCATGCTATCTCTCTGGCCCCGGCCTAGACAAATTTTATGTTCAGAATAGTATGTAGGTAATGGTCTCCTCGTAATAAAATATGGTGGGAGAATGTGTTTTTTCTACTTGCTTTGCCTTTTTTTAATTTTTATTTTGACCATATTGGCTTACATATCTTTCACAGTATTTTAGGTACATATTAACATTGAATCAGGGGGATTCCCATCACCAAATCTGTCCTCCCTCCACCCCCGTTCTCATCCTGCATCCCATTTCCCTCACCCTCACCCCTCCCCCAGCTGCTAGAGTAAGTGGTCCCACCTCTGTGTCTAGCTTACTACTAGTGATCATATATCTGTTTGGTCCTGGTACCCTCCCTTGTTTCCCCCTCTATTTGAGAGGCGGAGCTAGATAGTTTGGGTTATGTGGTTTTGTTGTTTTGCCTTTTTTTCTAATTAAAACATTTCTTAGGGACTGAGATTATGGAATGAGTGTATATATTGGCATCTAGGAGGTCCAGTGTTGGTTCCCAGCTCCACATGAACACTGAGAATAATCTCTGAGCATAGAGCTAGGAGTTTCCCTCATGCACCACTTGAGTTTCCCTCATACACACCCCCAAAATAACACAAATATATATATGAAAACATTTTTTGCTCTAATACTAGAAAAACAGTACATTGTGCTAAAGTGTTTTCTTTTTCTCCCTTTCTTTCCCTTTGTTGCTGTTCTGATTCCCAGGACTCAAGAGGGCTGGGCTGTAGTACTTGCACACGTAGTTGTGGTGTTCACTGGAAATTGTGTGTGTGGTTGCAGTGCCTCACACTTCCTGGGGTGTTCTTGGGGGTCAAACTCATTTAGTGCTCATGCACACTCTGGTTGTAGCTTGTACCAGGGATTGCTTTAGTGCTCACATACAAATCACTGGGAATTGCAGGCCTGGCCAAGTTCATATGTTCTGTGTGTAAGGTTGCATGCTATAGTTTCAGTGCTCACACACACCAGGCTTTGTGCCAGAAGTCATACTATTACGGTGCCTCTGGTCCCTCAGAGGGAGCTGCTGAGACCTTGTCTTGGTGCATGCAATTGGCACTAGGGATCAAATTGAGGCTTTCCACACAGGTTATTTTAGCACTTAGCCATCCCCTGAGTGCTCCTGGGTAGGAAATTTCCATTTGAGGGAGTAGGAGATAGGTTAGTGGTTAGGGTGAGCACCTAGCATGTGTCTGATTTGGGCTCTGTTTCTGGAACCACCTGGTCCTCCAAATATTGCAGGTGAACCCTGGAGTGCCCCTGATGAGAGCCAGGTAAGAGCCTAGAGCCCCTGAGCACCGCCAGGGTTGCATGGGCGGTTCCAACACCTTGCTATCTGAGCAGCATCATAGCTTTGAGTCCTTACATTGATGCACTGGCTTTTTGGCTGAGAATTGCAGTTGGGCCTTAGATTTCTTGAGCACAGGGGAGACTCCCCAGAGAATCAAAAAGATTTTTTTTCTCATTTAATTGCTTTATAAAATAAAAGTCTAGTGCTTTAGACACACTTGTTTGGTTTTTTGTTTTTGTTTTCTGGGCCACACCTGGCAGTGCTCAGGGGTTACTCCTGGCTGTCTGCTCAGAAATAGCTCCTGGCAGGCACGGGGGACCATATGGGACACCGGGATTCGAACCAACCACCTTTGGTCCTGGATCGGCTGCTTGCAAGGCAAACGCTGCTGTGCTATCTCTCCGGGCCCACACTTGTGTTTTTATAAAGTGTATTTACTACATGGAACTTAATAGTAATAAACATTAGAGACGTTTAATAAAATGAAACTGAAACTGCACACACCTTTTGATTTTATTTTGTTTGGAAGCCACATCAGGGTCACTCCTGGCTCTACACTCAGACATCGCTCCTGGCAGGCTCAGGGGACCTTGCGGGATGCCGGAATTCGAACCACCGTCCTTCTGCATGCAAGGCAAACGTCTTGCCTCCATGCTATCTCTCAGGCCCCTTCAGAGTTTATTTCTGGCTCTGTATTCCCAAATCACTTCTGGCAGGGATTGGGGGACCATATGCAATGTTGGCATCACACTCAGGTTACCTCTAAGCAAGGCAAATACCTGGCTGGATCTCTTGTACTGTCTCTTCAGCCCCTCACTTTTTGATTTTTAGGAAAGTGATTTTTTTTCTTTTTGTAAACTGAGACTTCTTAGTTTTGATCTCCTAGGTAAAAAATATTTTTTTGTTTGTTGTTGTTTTGGGATCATATCTAGCTGTGCAGTGCTCAGGATGTGAGTACTCCAAACTTTGTTTTTTGGGGTAGCTCCTAGTGATGCTAGGGAGACCAGGTGGTATCAGAGATCGATCTGGGGGTGCCATGCAAAGCCAGGTACCTTACCCTCAACTATTGTTCCTGCCCAAGTTATTCTAATTGGCAATATATTCAGGGAACGAAGGGCAGTGGACAAAGTCAATACACTGGCCTTTTCTTTTCTTTCTTTTCTTTGGGGGGGAGAGGAGGGCACACCTGATGGCGTTCAGGGATTACTCCTGGCTCTGCAATCAGAATTCATTCCTGGCAGGTTTGGGAGACCATATGGGATGCTGGGATTCGAACCAGGGTCCATCCTGTGTTGGCCATGTGTAGACAAACACCTTACCGCTGTGCTATCTCTCTGGCCCACTGACTTTTTCTTAAAGATTTACTTGTATTGCTTATTTGAGAGAAAATCTATCTGAAGTTCTGGGATATATACATAAAAGAACATTAGGGGAAAGGGTTTAGTTAATTAAACTAATTATGGTGCTTATTAACTTAATATTGCCATATTTAATTACTTTTTTTTTTTTTTTTTTGGTTTTTGGGTCACACCTGGCAGCGCTCAGGGGTTATTCCTGGTACTATGCTCAGGAATTGCTCCTGGCAGGTTCACGGGACCATATGGGATGCCGGGATTTGAACCAATGACCTCCTGCATGAAAGACAAACACCTTACCTCCATGCTATCTCTCCAGCCCCCCATATTTAATTACTTTTAATGAAAAGAAAGACTTAATGGACGATTCTAGTAGCACTTTGATTTGTGTCGTTGATTCATGGAAAGAATCAAATGATATGCTATTAATTTTATGAAGTAATTATATGTATTGTTTTGTTGTTCTGTGTTTTTATTTTTAGGACCGGAGTAGGCCCTATGACACTTTTAACTTGCACTCTTTGGAGAACTCCTTAATGGATATGATAAGGACTGATCATGAACCTCTGAAAGGTAAACACTACCCTCCCAGTGGCCCACCAATGAGTTTCGCTGATATAATGTGGAGGAATCATTTTGCAGGTTAGGAATATTCATATGTCCATTCCTTTCTTGGTGTTTTAAACAAAAATCAGCTTTTTAAAATCATTATAATTAAAAATTTTATTTGTTTTTGTTTTGCTTCTGTATAGCATTGTGGAATGTATGTATAAAGCTTGTTTTTCCTTTTTAAATCTGGTTCAGCTGGAATAATCTTGTGATAATCAGGATGGATTGCTTTTATCAGTTATGTTTGGCAGAAGCATGTGTGGTTGGGGATTTGAGGTTGTGGTTATAGCATAAGATTAGAATCAGGTTTTCTGAGCATTTCGAATCCTCAGTAGACTCAATGATCCATTGGAGTCCAAACAACCTCAAGGAACCATGAGATTTAGTAAACAGATCACTAGGAAAGGATTCCATACTATAATAATATGATTACTTTCCTACTATAAGAACTGTTATCAAACAGACTTAAGAGCTGCCCCTTTGCCTTCCCTTAGGTTCCCTTAGGCTAAAAATACACGGACAGTGACTAAAAGTACAAACATATTTTGGGTTAAATATAAGGCAAAAAGCCCCAAAGCCAGAATATTAGTTCCATTTTTAGAGTTAATTAAAGTCAGGATAGATGCTGATGTTACATTCATAAGTACAGATAATTCATTTTATGGGTTATAGAAATAACTTAGTCGTCCTGGGCCCAAGTTGCTTGTCAAATTATGTAATGGAAGTTGTCCATGGAGATATCTACCCCACTTGGATTTAGAACCTAGATATTTGAAAACTGAAGAGTTAGCTCCAGAAATAGCCATCTTGTACAAACCATGTGTCCTCTGGAATTATGAGGATTCAATTTTTGGTTCTCTACAGGTCTTTATATCAGGTATGAAGGCTATGATCATCTGATAGCCATTTCCTCAAGCCACATTGGAAAACCATTCTATCATTCTTTTGTCACACTCAGGATTTTTTCTTTTTTCCCTAATTTCCACTGAAAAGAAAATTGTTAACATACTGAAATAAATTAAGAATTTTAATAAAAGCTGTATTTTAAGATGCTTAAAAATATTATAAAACTCATTTATTCATTATTATATTTAGCTACTGTTACCACGTTGTTCCTTTTTCAGTTAAAAGATTAGGCACAAGCTTATTTCATATAGAAATAAGCATACAGCCAGAGCGATAGCACAGCGGTAGGGAATTTGCCTTGCACGCAGCTGACCTGGACAGATCTGGGTTTGATTCCCAGCATCCCATATGGTCCCCTAAGCCTACCAGGTGCAATTTCTGAGCATAGAGTAAAAAGTAACCACTGAGTGCAGCTGAGTGTGACCCCAAAGCAAACAAACAAACAAACAAAATGAAGTGAGTATAGTATTAAAACAGCAATATTCACAGACCTGTGGTTTTTAGCATTTTGTAAGGCAGCATTAATCTTTCTTTAGTACAGACAACTATAAGTCTCACCTAAATTCTAAAATATTCAACCTTTTTATGGCTATCTACTTGATCTTGATCTGAATTTTTTTATTAATACAGCATTATGTGATAGCACATTTTTATTGCATTACAAAGCATGCATATACTTTTCTAAGGATTGTAAGGTTTCATCTATAAAAGCCTCTGCATTACAGAACAGCAATGAATGTATATATTTTTGATATTTTGATATGGGTATTGAATCCAGGTTATTTACTTTATTACTACACTTAGGATTGTAAGGTTTCATCTGTAAAAGTCACTACACTTCTTTATAGTAGCAATGCACTATTAAGTTCCAATGGTTGGAATTTCTGCATTTTATCATAAGGCTCAAGTGTTTTTCTATGAATAGGCTCCTTCCACAATCAACTACAGTACTATGTCATTACTCTCTGTTTAGGGTAGTTGAATTTTTGGTCTCCCACTTTTTTTTGGCCATATTTAGTGGAGTTCAGAGGTTACTCCAGCTCAGTGGCCAGGGGTCATGCCTGGTGATAGATGAGGGACCATGTGATAGGGGAACCAGACCTCCCATATTTAGAGCAAGGACTCAAGTCAGTTTTTGTGGTTCCATTCCTCTCTTCTATTTAAGAGATTTAGATCTGGTTTATTGCTTTTACATCAAAATAATGTGTTTGTTTGATCCTTCTTGATATTAATTATGACACTCAGGGGTCAGAGCAATAGCATAACAAGTAGGACATTTGCCTTACACGTGACCGACACAGGTTTGATCTCCCACACCCCATATGATCCCTCAAGCTAACAGAAATGATTTCTGAGCACAGATCCAGGAGTAACTCCTGACTGCAACTGTGTGTGGTCCAGCCTCTCCCACCCCAATGACACTAGCTTTGTTTGGTAGTTTTGGGTGATGTCCAGCAGTCTCAGGGCTTATCCCTTGTTCTTTATTCAGGGTCCACTCCTGATGGAGAATAGGGAACCATATGCCATATACAGAGCTGGGGTCCTTAGCATTAAATTTTTATTTTTACTTTATTTGCTAGGAGTCTATTCCCAGAAATGCTCCAGGTTTGGAGATCATGTAAGGGCTGGGCACAGAGACCCAGCCCTTACACACAGAGACCCAGCCCTTACACAAGACATGTGTTTTGTTACTTTATCCACATCCCCAATGATGTTAATATGTTACAGGAAACATTAAATTTTTTTTGATATTTTAGGGTCCACACATAGTAGCTTTTGGCACCTGTTCCCTGCTCTGTTCTCAGAAATCACTTCCATTGGTACTTAGGGGATAATGTAGTGCAGGGATTGATGCAAAATATGTATTCTGACCCAGAAAAAAGATTTATTTCTCCCCTCTCCCCAATCTCTTGACCTCTCAAGATTTTAGTTTTTTGTTTTTGTTTTTGTTTTTTGGTCACACCCAGCAGTGCTTAGGGGTTACTCCTGGCTCTATGCTAAGAAATTGCTCCTGGCAGGCTCGGGGGACCATATGGGATGCTGGGATTTGAACCAAAGACCTTCTACATGAAAGGCAAATGCCTTACCTCCATGCTATCTCTCCAGCATATTTATTTATTTATTTTGGTTTTTGGGCCACACCCAGCGATGCTCCTGGCTGTCTGCTCAGAAATAGCTCCTGGCAGGCACGGGGGACCATATGGGACACCGGGATTGGAACCAACCACCTTTGGTCCTGGATCAGCTGCTTGCAAGGCAAACACCGCTGTGCTATCTCTCCGGGCCCCGGCATATTTATTTTTTATTTTTTATTTTTATTTTTTTGTTTAGTTTTTGGGCCATGTGCTCAGAAATCGCTCCTGGCTGGGGGGAACATATGGGATGCTGGGGGATCGAACTGCTGTCCGTCCTACGCTAGCGCTTGCAAGGCAGACACCTTACCTCTAGCGCCACCTTCCTGGCCCCTATTTTTTATTTTTTTTAATAAAATTTTTATTATTTAAACACCGTGATTACAAAATTGTTTATACTTGAGTTTCAGTCATAGAATGTACATCATCCTTGTGCACTTTCCAGAAAAAATGTTTTACTTTATTATTTTTTGAATTTGGGCTGCATGTAGCCATGTTCAGTGGTTATTCCTGAATCTATGCTTAGGAATCACCCCTGGTGGAACTTGGGACAATATATGCTGTGTCAGGTATTGAAGCTGGGTTGGCTATATGCAAGGCAAGCACCTTACCCACTGTATTATCTCTTGGTCCCTAAAAAATGGAGAATTTTTAAGATATAAACATGTAAGTAAAAATAAACATGTGGACTAGAAAGATACAGAACAGGGATTTTGGTTTTGCATGTGGCCAACCCAGGTTGAATTCATGACACCATGTATGGGCTCCTAACCACAGAGCCAGGAGTAAGTCCTGAGCCCTGTTGGGTATCCCAAAAACTAAGGAAAAAAAAAAAGGAAAGCCATATGCTAGTGTATCTTTTATTTTTCTAGTTCCCATATAATTAGCATTATATGTGCTCTAATTTTTATTATTGATAGTATTAATATCTAAGTCCAAATCATATCAGATATTTGGATCTTTCTCTCTTAAGTAACCCCAGAGGTTTAACACCTGGTTGTTTCCATTTCCCCCCCCCCCCATTATAGATAATATTGACATGAATGAGATCTTGCATCCACACCCACAGTTTTTCTTTCTCTTTCTTTTCCCTATCTTTCTATTCCTTTTTCTGTCCTTTCTTCTTTACCCTTCCCACTTTTCCCTTCCCCTGCTTAATTTTTCTTTTTTCTTGCCTTTTCTGTCCCTTTTGTTCCCTGTCATTCCCTATGGTCTTTGGATAATAAATGTGACTGTAGCACTGGAGCTTGAACCTCTGGCTACTAGGTGTAAAGTTTGTGCTCCAGCCCTTTGACTGGTCAGTTACTCTGGATCTTTGCCTATTGTTTTTCTTCTCTTAGGCAGGGGAAAGGGGGCATTCAGCAGTGTTCAGGAGTGCTGGGTGTTAATTCTAGCAGCACTTGGCTAACTGGTGTTGACTTGAGGGGTTAAGTGTCCAAACTCAGTGTCCTACTGCTAGGAACCCAGTCGCACTGGAGGCCACCATGTCCATCCCAGCAGCGCACAAGGGCTGCCAGGGCTACATCTGCTGGTGCTCAAAGTCTCAGGACCATGCAGTGCAGGGTTGAAATTGGGACCTCCACATGCAGGGCATAAGCTCCAGCCCTTTGACTTTTCTTCCTGGCCCACATAGATTTTTATTTTTCTTATTTTGGTTTTTGGGCCATACCCAGCTGTGCTCAGAGCTTACACCTGACTCCGTGCTTAGGAAACCATATTTGGTGTTAGGATTTGTACCAGGGCAGCTATGTGCAAGACAAGTGCCTTATCTTTCCATCTCCACAGTCTTTTATTTATTTATTTTTATTTTGGTTTTTGGGTCACACCCGGTGATGCTCAGGATTGCTCCTGGCTATGCACTCAGAAATTACTCCTGGCTTGAGGGGACCATATGGGATGCCAGGAATTGAACCCAAGTCCATCCTGGGTTAGCCATATGCAAGGCAAATGCCATACTGCTGCGCTCTCACTCTGGCCCCTCACACAGTCTATTTTTTAAAAGATCAATATATAGAATAAACCTCTAAGTAGAAAATATATAGTTATTAGAAATAAGAGAGAAATCATGTGGTCTGGTCCTGGTCCATGATGGGACAGATTTGGTGCTTCTTGTCGGCTGCCACAGCCTGTGTGCCTGTATTGTATGTCCCACACATGATGCTATAAATATTCAAATGACTCTTGGCAGCAAGAAAGTTCTTCAGTTCTATTCTAAGTAATTGAGCTTGAAGAGGCAGTAGGTAGATATGCTTTTTGTATAAATCTATCTGTAGTACTCTTTCTACCCCACCCTATTTTTCCTCTCCTTTTATTTTTTGGGGTGAGGGAGGGATGCTACTCCCAGCTGTGCTCAGGGCTTACTCCTGGCTTTGCACTCAGGGATCATTCAGGGATCATTTGTACTCAGGGACCATAATGGGTGTTGGGCATCAAATCCAGGTTGCTATGTGTAAAGCACATGCTCGATTCTCTGTGTCATCACTTCTGCCTTTATTATTCTTGTTCCTCCTTAAACTATTTTAAGGATATCAAAACTCCAGTTACAGTTAATTGGGGTTTTATATACTTAATTGTTATGACATTTTTTCTCTAAAGCTTTTTTTTTTAAATAGTTATAGCCCTTTGTAAGAGTTTCAGAGAGTAAAAGGCAATAAAGACAAAAAAGGAAAATGGGAAAAAATCACCTGAGACTACACAATGATATTAAAATTATGATTTTTGTTAGCAATTTTTTGACACTTAATATTTCATGTATAGAAGTTGTATTTCTACTCGGCCTATGGTAATACTTGTATTGGCTAAGATAGGAATAATTTCAGGGTCTCTGCCCTCATTTTTCATGTGTTGATGGAATATCTATTTTGCTTCATGTCCACGAGAATAAGGAGATAATCTGTCATAAGAGACGAATAGATGAGATCCATTCCTACACCCTTCTTCAACCTGTCTCCAAGCCCGGAACTAATGATCAGGTTTTATCTTGCCACTGGGGAACTTCCAGTGTAAGCCCAAGTTAATTAGGTTTGATTAATATACTTTCCCTTAATGCTCCAGGAGGACAAAGTAATGAGAGAGAACAGGGAAATACCAACCACAGTGCATTAGTAGTAGAGGTATCTTTTGAATAGCAAGGTCCTGCCTCTTGGCTGGAGTACTTTATATAGCAAGTCATCTTTGCAAGAAACTGGAAGTACTGAGGAGTAGCTCAGAGAGAGAGAGGTCTGGAGATCTATATTACACTCATACATTACATTGTCCCTGAGCACCTCCAGGATTAAAATTTTACCCCTCTACCTCTGGCACCAAGCCAGGGGTAACCCCTAAGCACCAATGAGAGTAGCCCACAAACCAAACCAAACGAAAATAATAAGCTTTCCCTTTGGTGTTACAAGGACATTGAAAAAAAATAATCACAGTTTAAGTTTAGTAATAATATAGGACTTTTTAAAAAGGCTCCTTTTGTAGAATGTAGAATCTCCTTGATTTAGAAAGCTCTGTTTATTTATTTTGGTAGTTGGGCCATATGGTGGTGTTCAGGGATCACATTTGTTAGGGCTCTGTGGACCCATATGGAATGCTGGGAATCAAACCCTGGTCAGACACATTCAAGGCAAGTGCCCATGCAAAGTACATATCTACTGTTTTTATCACTCTGGCCCTACTACAGTTATATTTTTCTTTTACCTTTTTTTTTTTTAAACCTATGTTAGTTTATCTTATATAAAGACAGATCTTGTGGACACTTTTCATAAAGGTATGTATCTTCCCCTTGATCAAGAAAATTGGTAGAAAATGAAAATCTAGTATAATTGTATTTTGTCCTGAAAACAGTATTCCAGTCATTCAGTGATGTCTTTTGAAGATTTATAAGGGCCTAGGCACAAGATACAACAGTTGTTCCCTATCTCATGGCACATTGTAGAAATGAAGAGGAGTCTTCCTCACTCACTGAAGTAGTAAAATTCTAGATTTATTTTGAATATATGAAAGTGTAGAAATAACAGTTTTTGGTGTCCAGATAGATAGGATAGTGGGTAAGTGCACACAGCTGACCTGAATTCAATCTCCAGTATCCCAGATGGTGCCCCAAGACAGCCAGGAGTCATTCCTGGGTGCAGAGCCAAGAGTAACCCTCGAGCATTTTTTTTTATCTTGGGGCCAACCATGTCCCCAAAATCAAAACCAAACACATAAAATAGTTTTTTTAATTAGCCTTTTAAATGTGAATGTAAGTTGAAATTATGATACTGGAATTTTTACTTCTCCCCAATCTCAATAACCATTTTCTGTTCTCTAACTTCTATTTCCTGTTTATCAGGGAGGGTAGGATACACGATCATCACTTTCTAGCATCATTTAGTTCAGTAAAACCAGGTACACCTTCCAGCATTTGAAACTTCATATTTTACACTATACTTAAACAAGAGTTAGCTGACAAGAAAACTTTAAATAGAACACCATGGCAGGTGACAATTGTCATGCTGACTGCTTCTGGCTACATTCACGAAAGCCACCAGATATCACACACTTGATTCTATTTTCACAGCTGATTAAACAGTATTTGTTGGACAAAAGAAAACAAGAAAGAGATGGCCTCATCTGAATTTGGAATCTATATTCTTTTTCTGTACTATTTATTCTTTCTCCTGAAAATTCCACAGTAACTTTAAAACTTGTGGCATAGTACACTAAGTAAAATTGTTAAATTATAAAAACATTTCAATTTTAGAAATTTTTTATTTTTGTGTTTGTTTTGGACCGTCCACACCTGGTGGCATTCAGGGATTACTCCTGGCTTTGCACTCAGAAATCACTCCTGGCAGGCTCGGGGGATCATATGAGATGCCAGGGATCAAACCTGGGTCCATTCTAGGTTTACTGCATGCAAAACAAATGCCCTACCACTGTGCTATAGCTCCAGTCCCCTATATGTGTGGTTTTTTGTTTTTGTTTTGTTGTTGTTTTGTTTTTGGGTCACACCCAGCAGGACTCAGACGTTACTCCTGGCTCTGTGCTCAGAAATCACTCCTGGCAGGCTCGGGGACCATATGGGATGCTGGGACTCAAACCACTGTCTTTCCGCATGCAAGGCAAAACCCTACCTCCATGCTATTTCTCCAGTCCCCCTATATGTGTGTTTTAATTTAATTAATTTATTTTTGGTTTTGTTTTGTTTTGGGGCCTCACCTAGCAGCACTCAGGTTACTCCTGACTCTACACTCAGAAACTACTCCTGGTAGGCTCTGGGGACCATATGGGATGGTGGTGATCGAACCCAGATCAGCTGCATGCAAGTCAAACACTCCACCTGCTATGCTGTCACTCTAGTCTAGTCCCTCTTTCCTTGATTTTTTTAAATCTGTTGATCTGCTAATTTCATGCTTTTCCCTCCTCCCATTTCATTTCCATGATTTTCACCCAGGCCCCTTGTTAAGAAATACTGCTATAGAGAATATCTAGAACTTCCTTTCAGAAGCAAAGGTAAAGTCAACTGAAAAAAATTCTAAAAAGGATCCAGAGTTCAGGTGCTACTCCAATAGCTCCTGTTTTGGAAGTTAGTCAGAAAAATGAATTTTTTTCTCATGGAAGATTTTTATTTTATTTTTTTAAATAAAAGATAAAAAGGTTCGTTAGAAAGTAGAAGAGGGGGGATGGCGAGGCGGCGCTAGAGGTAAGGTGTCTGCCTTGCAAGCGCTAGCCAAGGAAGGACTGCGGATCGATCCCCCGTTGTCCCATATGGTCCCCCAAGCCAGGGGCAATTTCTGAGCACTTAGCCAGGAATAACCCCTGAGCATCAAACGGGTGTGGCCCGAAAAAAAAAGCAACAAAAAACAAAACAAACAAAAAGAAAGTAGAAGAGGTGGACCAGAGCGGTGGCACAATCCATAAGGCCTTGCCCATGCTAGCCTAGGACAGACCACACGGTTCAATCCCCCAGCGTCCCATATGGTTTCCCAAGACAGGAGTGATTTCTGAAGTGCATAGCGAGGAGTAGCCCTGGGTCACCGGGTGTGGCCCAAAAACATACAACAACAAAAAAGTAGAAGAGAAAGGAAAAGAAACTCTCCATGTGGGGAGGAACTTAGTATAGGGCTAAGTATAAGAATCTTTTTCATTCAACTTTCTTTTGATAGAAAGTTTTTTTTCTTTTCTGACATAATTGATGACAAGCATACCATATGTCTATGTTTCCACTTTTTTACCCTGAAGGTGAATATTTGGAAGACCTGATTTTAGACTTAAGCATATAGATCTAAAGGTTGTGACAAACCTGTCTAGAAAGGACCAGGCACTGTATGTTGTAGGTTTGGAGGGCTTTAGAGTCTCCATCACATGTGAAAATGTTAAAGTAAGGGCCAGACTATAGTACAGTTGGTAGGGCATTTGCCTTGCATTTGGCTAACCCTGCCTTGACCCTCGGCATCCCATGTGGTCCCTCAAGCACCACCATGAGTAATTCCTGAGCTCAGAGACAGAAGTAACTTTAAAAGCACTGCCAGGTATTTCCCAAACCCCCCCCCCCAAAGTTAAAGGATTCTCAACTGAGCAATGTAAAAGCAGGCAATTAATGTGGCAGAACTTTGCAACCCCTATTTCTCTGAGAATGTCTGAACATGAGCATTATAAGCAAGATCAAGTAAGTAGTTTGAACGCTAGCTTAAGAAAACTTGATTTTCTATTCCCTGCTATATTTTATATAATCTACTTTTTTTGATTGGCACGATAATTACAGTGCATTTTTGAACCATTATGAAGTATTTATATTTTAATTTCCTTTTAAGCTTAGATTTATAAATTTATTGAAGATGATTTTATTTTATTTTTTTTTTTGCTGCTTGAATTTGAAGTGTAGTATGAATGCTTGTTTAAATGAAATATTTAATTGATGAAACTGACATGTTTAAGTTGAAATACTAAAGTCGTGTTAAAATTTTAAACTATTATATTAGTTTTCTTTTAAAATTAATTTGTTATCAAGTCTTTGGCTTTGTTTTAAGATTTTTTTATGTGTATGTTTTTTATCACTGTTTAAGATTATTGTAATGGCCCTGGTGTGTGATTGCATTGTTATCGATTACTTTGTTTTTAGCTTTTTGTAATGCTTATATTTTACTATGTATTTGAATTGCTTATGCTAAGTATTCTTTTTGCTCAAAAATTATTTTTATTTTTTAGGACGTATGGGAATAAATTTTCATCATCCAGGAACAGATAACATTATGGCACTTAACAGTAAGTCTGAATATGAAACAATCTATAAAATTAACAGTTCAATTTATAGCATGTGAATTCTACCTCCTTAATAGTTCATTATATTTTAGCCTTTTACTGAGTATAGTCATTATTTTGTCCCATGGTTCTCAAAGTATGCTCTCTGAACCACTAGCATGTGGTGTGGTTTTTTTTTTTTTTTGAACTTATTTAAAACTGCCAAATTTCAGGCCCCTCAGCAGACTAGCTAAGTCAAACTTTAATATTGGCCTACTAGTATTTGCCATACTCCAATTATTTGTGAGGCAGTGAAAATTTGGCAAGTTTAGGTCTTTACCAAGGGTTGACATATTATAGTCCTATGAGTTAAATATGGTTTTCTGCTTGTTTTTATAAATAGTTTCATTGAAATACACATGTACACTCACTTATGAACTGTCTCTGGCTACTTTTTTGCTAGAATTTCAGCATCCCCCAAATTTGAAACTATTTTCTATCCAGTCCTAACAGAAAGTTTTCTGACCCTTTCTTTACTTCCCTTTTGGGGTGGGGGTGGGATAAGTGTAAGGAAGATGAGGAAGAATACAGAAGGGGAAATAAGGGGGCCAGAGTGACAGTATAGCAGTAGGGCATTTGCCTTGCATGCGGCCAACTGGGATTTGATCCCTAGCATCCCATATGGTCCCTGAGATGGCCAGGAGTGATTCCTGAATGCTGAACCAGGAGTAACCCTGAAGCACCGCTAGATGTGGCCCAAAGACCAAAATAAATAAATAAATAAATAGGTGTGGGAGAAGGAAAAGTAGGAGTGGAATACAAAGTATAAATAAATAAAGCAAATTACTTATAACTTGGAAGTTCCTCATTGTGGTGGATAACCGATGAGTTTCAAATTGGATATAAGAGGTGTCTATTTTTTTTGTGTTTGTATATACTTTATTTAAAGAAAATATGTTATATAGTTGCCATAGTTGACCACAATACATTTATTTCTAGAAAAGTGAAAGCAAAGTTATTAAAAAATAGGAAAAAAGAAAAAGGAAGAAAAGAAAGATTTTTTTAAAAAGAAAGAAAAAAGAAAAAGTAAAGAAGCAAGCAAATTTGAGAAAATTATTGCATCTCCAATGAAATCATTAATATAATGGCAGAAGGTTTAGTAAGTTCTTGTTAGCTGTCTATTCTGTTGGATGACATTAAACAAATGAACCTTTCCAGAATTCCAAAGAACTATTACTGATACTGGGCTTTTAGGGGTGTGTTCTCAGCTGCCAGGCCTCCCAGAAAAAGGAAGATAAGGGAGGAGGAAGCAAGGATAGTGTGTGCACTTGTTTCCAAAAGCTTTGGTGATATCAACCCAAAGACCAGCATACCTGAAGTTTGGTCAAATTGGTTTCCCCAATTGTAGAGGGGTGATGAGGCAGGGCCATCGGGAAAAGTGATTCTGGATATTGGAGGCAGCAGGTATGGCTTCTGCCTAGCGGGGGCGTGGCCCATTGAGAGATGTCTGTTATTAGTGGAGTTTGTGTAGTGTTAGTTCTCATAGCTTTGCAGGCTAGATTTGGTTTTGTCAACACAATATCAAATTTAGTTATAAAGAATAAGAATCTTATTAATGAATATGTTATATGGGAAGAACTATCTGGCTGGCATGAATTCTTTTGCCTAGTGTCTACAGACCATGTGGTTTTTCAGAAATGGCCTATAAAAGGAAATGATTTGTTTAAACAACACGAAGAAGTTATTGAGTTTCTTATGATGTAAGTTTTGTTCTTGGGAGGTGGGCAGGGCTCGGCTACACCTGGCAGTGATTGGGGGTTTCTTTAGGGACTGTGTAATGCAAAGGATAAAACAGGGTCAGGATCACACAATGCAAGCACCTTAACCCCTGCAGCTGTCTCTCTAAACCTTGTCTGATTTAAGTTTTCTCCTTGATTAAATTAGTATCAGTTTGTCCCTTCTCATGCTCCTGGATATACAAGAAGCTCTACATATGGGAGACACCCTGGCCTAATACAGATTAATGTACAATAAATCCCTTACTTTCTTTTTTTCCTTTCTTCCTTTCTCTCTTACTCAAATAAAGGCATCATGAAGTTCCTTAGCAAAGATTTTAGGTTATTTCTTTTTTGGTTTTTGGGTCACACCCGGCAGTGCTCAGGGGTTACTCCTGGCTCCAAGCTCAGAAATTGTTCCTTGCAAGCTCAGGGGACCATATGGGACTCTGGGATTTGAACCAATGACCTTCTGCATGAAAGGCAAACACTTTACCTCCATGCTATCTCTCTGGCCCCAGGTTATTTCTTTTTGTTTCTGTCTTCGGGCCACACCTGGCAGTGCTCTGGGGTTACTATTGGCTCTGCACTCAGAAATTGATCCTGGCAGGCTCTGGGGATCATATGAGATGCTGAGAATGGAACCCAGGTCTGTCCCAGGTTGGCTACGTGCAAGGTAAATGCCCTACCACTGTACTCTCTCTTCAGCCCCCTGATTTTAGGTTATTCTACACTATATGTTCCATTTGGTTCTGACAAACCACTTTACTCTGAAGCACTGCTGAGAACCTCTGACAGGGCTTGATAATGCAGGTCTGTCTGTTCCACACATACTTTGTTTTAGATATCTGGTATTCCCTCCCTTGGAGGGTCTTGGAGACAAAAATTCCAGAAAATTGACCTCTATTTTTAATGTTTTTTTTTTAAAGCTTTTAAAGGAAAAGCTCTTACTTTTAGATTATGCTACTTTTATTTTTTCTATTTAGAAGTTTTATTAGAATGAGGATCAGTATACAGCTTAACTTGACGTGCTTTAAGCAATTTTGTGCAACTTTGTGAAAACATTTCATTTAAGTTGTGAGACAGCATTGACTATAAAAATGAAAGAACAATGCCAACTGAGAATACCAGAGGGAATGTGTGTGTTTGAGAAAATACTTAATTTGATATAGTATGCAAAAGGAGAGCAAAGTGTATATGTTAAACAAAGAAAATAAGTATGCATGTGTGTGTTGTAAAATGAAGTTAAGGAATATTTTCTTTTTTCTTTTGTTTTGTTTTGGGCCACACCTGGCGGTGCTCAGGGGTTACTCCTGACTCTGAGCTCTTAAATCGCTCCTGGCAGGCTCAGGGGACCATATGGGATGCTGGGGATTGAACCCAAATCCATTCTGGGTCGTCTGCATGCAAGGCAAATGCTCTGCTGTTGTGCTATAGCCCCGGCCTCTAAAGTGCATCTTTCTTTAAAGTTATTGCTATCCTCTTGGCTCATCAGAGAAAATTATATAAAACAAGCGGCTTGTCTTTTGCATTTTCCTCAGGTTTTTTTTTTTTTCAAAGCTGATTCTATATTGAAGTGAGCCAAATAGATGACTATTATAAAATTCACGGGATTTCTACAAACTTGTTGTGATCAAACCTTTTCTATTCCTTTTAATATTTGGGCCTAGTTCATCTTATGACACACATATGTATGGTAAAACACACACAGATATATATATATATATATATATATATATATCTGGGGGCTTTGGTTTGGGCCACACCTGGTGGTGCTTGGGGGCTACTCCCAGTTCTTTGCTTTGGGTAATTTATGGCAGTGGTTAGGAGAACTTAGAAGTGCTGGGACCTGAACCTATATTGCCTGCTTGCAAGTATGCGCTCAGACCTTCGAACATCTCTCTGAACCTGATGTATATATATTTTTTTTTCTTTTTTTTTTTTTTTTCTTTTTGGTTTTTGGGCCACACCCGGTAATGCTCAGGGGTTACTCCTGGCTATGCGCTCAGAAGTCGCTCCTGGCTTGGGGGACCATATGGGACGCCGGGGGATCGAACCGCGGTCCGTCTCCTAGGCTAGCGCAGGTAAGGCAGGCACCTTACCTCCAGCGCCACCGCCCGGCCCCTGATGTATATATTTTTTATTTCCTTTTGTTTTCTGGTTTTGGACCTAGCAGTGCTCAGAATTTACTACTCACACTCAGGGATCTTGGAGATGCTCAGAGGACTGTATGTGGGAATCCAGCTTGAGTTGATCACATGCGAGAAAAGCATCTTACCAACCGTGTTCTCTCTCCAGTCCCCTCGTCTTCCATTTTATGCCTGCCATTTGTTGGCTAAACAGTTTTCCTATAATTGGTCTGTCCTTCCTTTAGCCCAGCCTTCATATAGGAATAACTGAAGAGGCAGTCACAAATCAAAGAAGCTTAATTCAGAATTTGTTACTTTATTTTTGTTTTTCGAACCACACCCAGCATTGCTCAGGACTTACTCTGGTTCTATGCTTAGGGAACACTCCTAGTAGCACTTGGGCAACCATATGGGATGCCAAGGATCCAATCCGAGTTGGCCATGGGCAAGGTAAGCACCCTATGTTCTGTGCTATCACTCTAGCCCAGAATTTGCTACATTAGGAGAGAATTGAAGAGTATTTCAGAAGAGAGCTTGGCTGTGCTAATTAAAGACAATGGAATCAATGTTTACCATTTTTTTTTTTTTTTGGTTTTTGGGCCACACCCGGCGGTGCTCAGGGGTTACTCCTGGCTGTCTGCTCAGAAACAGCTCCTGGCAGGCACGGGGGACCATATGGGACACCGGAATTTGAACCAACAACCTTAGGTCCTGGATTGGCTGCTTGCAAGGCAAACACCGCTGTGCTATCTCTCCGGGCCCCAATGTTTACAATTTTAAGGAAATGTGATAATATTCATATTTTCCTTACCCTTTTTATTTTGCTATGTAAAATGTTTCCTAACTCTCTATATAACACTGTCATTCATGATATCATTAAAAAAACTTTCTTTTACTTCTTTGACATCACCAATCTCCAAATCTTTTTGAAAGGTACTATGTTCATGGCTCTCCAGACTTGATGGGAAGACAAGTATCATTATGAGCAATCTCTCTTCGAAGAAACAGTTCTCAGCTTTTAATAAGCTAATTTGATCAATATTTTTTGGTGTTCCTACTTTGTGCCTCCCAGTGTTATATACCTTTCAGTTTCCTCTGAGAACCATCACTGCAAATATCAGCTAGGAGACAAAAAATGGAATTTGGAAGATAGGATAGGATAGGATAAAGATACTAACTTATTGAAAACAGTAAATAGATATCAATTATAGCAAACAGGTGGTATTGGCCCTGATTCATGGTATGTCTGAAACCCATCTATGAAGGACTTTGTAAATCATAATGGTTTCAATACAATGAAATAAAAAATTAAAAAAATTAAACCATTTAGACATATAGGATATGAAAGGACAGGCAAAAAAATAGCAAAGCCAAAAATCTACTGTTTTTTAAAATTTTCCCCCCTACCTGGTGATGCTCAAAGTTAAGTCATGTCTCTGTACTCAGGAATTACTCCCTGTTGGTGCACAGGGGACCATATTGGTTGCTGGAGATTGAAGTGGAGTCAACTATGTGCAAGGCAAATGCCTTATCCACTGTACTATTGCTCCAGCCTTGGTGTGTTTTCTTTTTTTTTTTTTTTTTTTTTTTTAATTTTTTGGGTCACACCCAGCGGCGCTCAGGCCCTGTGCTCAGAAATCATCCCTGGCAGGCTCAGGAGACCATATGGGATGCTGGGATTTGAACCATCATCAATCCTGGGTCAGCTACGTGCAAGGCTAACACCCTACCGCTGTGCTATCTCTCTGGATCCTTGGTGTGTTTTCTTACTTAAGACCACAAATATAGTAAGAATTGCAAGCAAATCTCAGGGAAGAAGCTAAGAGACACATTTGAATTTTGGCTATTCCCTCCCATATTTATGTATTGTAAAATATGTAGAATTGAATATATTGAATATGTAGAATTGTAGAGAGGAGTGTCATTCATCCAGTAAGAAAAATCTTAACATTAGTAAGACCTACCATTTTCCACCATTTCAAAAACTTAATTGTGCTTCTTCTGTTTAGACTGTTAATACAATTTTTTCTTAGCCACAAAATAAGTGTTCTTTTGACTTCTGCACCTTTATATAAAAAACACTAAAATTAAAAAACCACTAGAAGCTTGCATACATTTATTTCAATTTCACCTGGTGGAGAAAAATGATAGCTATTTAGAATGCTTTCAGGTGATGTTTTTTTAACACTAACCATCACATTTTGGGGGTTTGTTTTGTAGATTGGGAATTTTTTTTTAGTTATACTTTTGCTGTAGAGTTTGGCAGTTACAGGCAATTTTTCTTCTATTATGAGCCTTAGAAAAAGATGTTGGTGCCTCCAAGTGAATAATATTTGTGGTCAATTTAATGTTCAAAGTCTGAATTACTAAATTTTGTAATTATACTGAGATCATCACTACTGAGTATATCCACTTTATTTCTTTTGTCTAGTCAATTCTTTTTCCAAGTAGAGAACAAGCTTAAAAGAGATAATTCATAAAGTTACTTGAGTAGCAGTAATTTTTTAAATTTAAACCATTGTGATTTAAAAAGTTATTCGTGATTGGGCTTTATACATACAATGTTTAAGAACCAATCCCACCACCTGTGTCAACCTCCCTCCACCAATGTTCCCAGAATCCAATCATGCCATCACCCTCTACCCCAACCTGCCATTATAACCGGCACTTTTTCAAGTTTTGTTGTTAAAGTTTGGGTATCATGATTTTACTGTTGTTGACTCTGAATTGAATGTTTAGTTCTGTCCTTAACATCACTTAATGTACCTGATATTCTTGGATCCTGTTCCCTGTCATTTCATGTGTCTTTCTCCTCCTCCATTCAGTTTTTTTCCTTCTCATTATATTTTGGGGCCTAGAGTGTTCTTGACAACCCCCAGTTTAATCATTGCATTTCTTCACACAGTTATTCTAAACACCACATATAAGTGGTATTCTGTATTTCTCCTTCTTCTTTTGACTTATTTCATTTAACATAATATATTCAAGTTTCATCCATGTTGTAGTGAGTTGCATGATTGCATCATTCCTTACAGCTATGTAGTATCCCATTGTATTATTCCATTGTACCTCATCTTCATGATCCACTTGTCTGTTGCTGGTGAATAGCAACATATTAGAGACAGACAAGGTAATCTGTTTGAAAGTTAGCTTCATTCAGTTTTACAGAGGTATCTTTCAAACAGAAAGTAGGTGAAAATTGAAGGCAGAATGAGTTACATTGTTTATGCAAAGCCTTGTCTGAAGCTAGGCAGAGCTGATTTTTCTTTACATGTTTTTCTCCTATTAAATCTTGGTAATGGATGGAGTTTGATTTTACAGTAGGAAGGGTTTTTGTCTTGCGCGTGGCTAATTCAGGTTTAATTCCTGGTACAATATAAGGTCTCCCAAATGCATAGTCAGGAATAAACCTGTGTGCTGCCAGGCGTGTCCCCCGAACCATGAAAAACAAGTTGGGTAGTGATCATTAAGTGGTTATTTTGGAGGGGTTGGTTTGGTTTGGGGAACCACACCTGGTGGGTGCTCAGGTATTGCTTTTCCCTGAAGCTAATTCTGGTTTAGTCCACACATATGGTTCCATGAGCAGTTCTTTGAACACATAACAGGAATATCTTCTGAATACCACGAGGTATAGTCTGAAATGAAAAAAATATTTTTAAAAAGGCATAAGTAGGTTGAGGAATCTTAGGAGAAACAATGCAAGTGGAGGACTTAATTATAACCTATTCTTTAAAAGACATATTCACCTGTCTGGGGAACTGTCGGTCATTTAAAACAATTTAGCTAAAAACCCAGGAGTTTTAGATTATACTATTTGACTTCTTTCCTCTGATTCCTACCTTGGAAATATTTTGGGAATATTTTGCTTATTATGTTTATTTCTACTTGAATGAAGGACTGGTAGAACATATTTTGAATCAAAAGAGGAAATGAGGAGGGTTTGGGTATGAATGTGCAGAGATTTCTGTGGCTGGGAAATCTCGCCTCCCCACCTCCCCCTTCCATTTTCTTATGGGGAAGGCTCAGCTGAAAGGAAGTGGCAGAGAGGGAGCTAAACACATGATGCTTTTATGCCAGAATGGGAATAGAGCCAGGTTTGCTGGAATTTTCCAAAATCTGAAGTCTGTGTTGTATTGCTGCTCACTCTGAGTAGATGTAAGATAGTGAAGGAATTACTTTGGATCTCTGGGAGTAAAGCCCTGTTTTATTGCTCTTTTGAGAATTTTTAACCTTTAACAGAGATCTAGTTCTTCTTGTAGCTAAACAGAGCTTGAAGTAAAATTAGATTACAGTTGCAGTATGTGGCACTTTTAAAATGAACAATAATGGGCCAGAGAGTGAGTAAGGCTCTTGCCTTGCATGCTTCTGAACCAAGTTTGTTCTCCAGCATCCCATCTGGTCCTCTGAGCATCAGCAGTAGTGATTCATACCCTGAAGACTACCTGTTATGACCTCAAAACAATCAAAATATTAAAATGAACAATAATAATTAGAGTTATTTTATGATTGAAAGCACTCCCATAAGTGCTAAGAACCACATCTGGTGGTTCTTAAAGGCTGAGTGGTAGGGCCAGGATGAAACCCAGAGACTTAGGCTGTATTACTTGAGACACACCCTTTGTCCTTTGCATGTGATTTTTAAAAAAAAATTTGGGCTTCACCTGGTGATGCTCAGGTCTAACTCCTTGGTCTGTGCTAAGGGATCACTCTTGGCAGTGTTCAGGGGACCATGTCAAGGATTAAACCAGAGTTATCCATGTGCAAGACAAGTGCCTTACCCATTGTTTCATCTCTCTGGACCCTGTTCTGTGATATTAAATACTCAAATTTCAATCTCTTTTTCTCAGGGGACTATATGGGATGCTGGGGATTAAATCCGGGTCAGTCAAGTGCAAGGCAAACGCTCTACCCACTGTGCTATCGCTCTGGCCCTCAACCTATTTTGAATGGATGTTGTACACGATCATGGTAGAAGAGGATCTTTTTTTTTTGTTGTTGTTGTTGTTGTTTGTTTGTTTTTGGGTCACACCCGGCAGTGCTCAGGGGTTATTCCTGGCTCCAGGCTCAGAAATTGCTCCTGGCAGGCACGGGGGACCATATGGGACGCCGGGATTCGAACCGATGACCTCCTGCATGAAAGGCAAACACCTTACCTCCATGCTATCTCTCCGGCCCCGGTAGAAGAGGATCTAAAGGCATTATTTTTTTTCTTTTTAAAAATATTACTTTATTTAATTCCTATGGTTTACAACCTTGTTCATAATACAGTTGTTTCTGACATTCAATGTTCCAGCATCAATCCCACCAACAATGTAATATTCCTTCTACTATTGTTCTCAGTTTTCCACCCCATAACCCAATCTTACCCCTTCAGCAGACTCACAAAATAATTAACTTTATATTGCTTATTATTTACAATTTTGTCATTGGTAATAAAATTACCTTTTTAATTCACTAAAATTAATTTGTGAAAATTGTATCTCACAATGCAGTCATTCAGTCATTAACTGAAGGTGAAACTGCTGTCAGTTGGGCTTTCAGTTATTGGTTATGTGTATTGAGCTTAGGTGTCTTCTTTTTTTTTTTTTTTTTTTTGGTTTTTGGGCCACACCCGTTTGACGCTCAGGGGTTACTCCTGGCTATGTGTTCAGAAATCGCCCCTGGCTTGTGGGGACCATATGGGACGCCGGGGGATCGAACCGCGGTCCGTTCCTTGGTAGCGCTTACAAGGCAGACACCTTATCTCTAGCGCCACCTTCCCGGCCCATGAGCTTAGGTGTCTTCTATGCGACTTCACTTCTTATTTTGTGTATTTTTTAATTATCTTTATTTAAACACCGTGATTACAAATATGATTGTAGTTGTATGATTACAGTCATGGTAAAGAACACCCCCCTTCACCAGTGCAAGATTCCCACCACCAATTTCCCAGATCTCCCTCCTCCCCACCCCACCGATACCTGTACTCAAGACAGGCTTTCTATTTCTTTCATTCATTCACATTAAAGGCATTATTGTTGCTGTTTTTGCCTCCTCATTACAGGTAGAAGTTGAGGTGCAAGAGACTATGTGAATTGGCTCAGTTGAGGTGGTAGAGATTATGTAATTAATGGTTATCTTGACATGAGGAGTAGAACCTTCTGTCTCCAGCTTCATGGTGATAACTTTTGTTCAAAATGGCTATATTATTTGCATACTAATTTAACACAAACATAATTAGTGTTCTGGGGAAAATAATTACTTGCTCACTTGCTTATGTTCTAAGTGCTTAATTAACCCCTTTTCTGGAAAAAAAAAAAACCCACAGCAGTAACAACAACAACAGTTTTCTAGTTTTATAGAGCCCAACACTGAACTAAGTGAATACTTTTTTATTATATTTTATTTTTGAAGTTTTAAATATTTTTTATTTTATTGGGTTTTGGAAGAAGTTGCTCATATGCATGAATGTCCAAAGGGCCAGAAGTGTGTTTCTTCCAACCCAGTAATAAAGTTGCAGGAAATGGAAAAGTTACTTACTTTATTAGGTGGACCTCCTTATTTATTTTATCTACTCATGTAGGCAGTAAAACCTGGACTTTCCGTTTAAATCACTCAGACTCGCAGGGGTCCTGAAACTTTTTAAACAGGGGGCCAGTTCACTGTCCCTCAGACCATTGGAGGGTCTGACTATAGTAAAAACAAAACTTATGAACGAATTCTTATGCACACTGCATATATCTTATTTTGCAATAAAGAAACAAAACAGATACAAATACAATATGTGGCCCATGGGCCATAGTTTGAGGACCACTGACTCAGAGGAACCAGAGAGATAATACTGCAGGGAGGGCACTTGCTTTCCTAGTAGTCCGGATCCTTGACATCTCATATGGTCCCCAAGTCCACCAGGAGTGATTCTTGAGTACGGAGCCTTGAGCAATACTGGATGTGGCCTAAAAACCAGCAAAAGAAAAAAAAAAGCACTCAGATTTAACTGTTTAACTGTAATTAACTGCTTACTAGCTGTGTTTCTCTTTAGTATATATACCATAGAGGGCAGAGATTTGGGTATGGCTCAAAAACAAAGTGTTCTGTAGAGGAAGCCTCATACCCCAGTCCTGGGGGGATTGGGGAACACTGGTCTGGAAGAAACACCAACACAGGAAATAATTCACACAGGTTAGAGAGAAAAAACAGGTTCACAAGCTTGCTGCAAGCAGGCAAAAGGGCACTGGCAGCTGTGGAGCCAAAAACCTGAAAGAAGTTTCTCTGACCCAAGGTCTTTATTGGGAAGAGTAGAACCACCCCAATGGGTAGGTAGGGGTAGGAGGTCAATCCAAAAGTTCTTCTTGCCACGTGAGACAATCATAAGCAAAGAAGAAATATCCTGATTAGACTGAGAACCCATTATCCAACAGAGTGCAGACTCCTTTATTTTATTTTATTTTATTTTTATTTTATTTTTATTTCTTTTGGACTATACTTGGCAGCGCTCAGGGCTTACTCTGGGCTCAGAAATTAGTCCAGGCAGTTTCAGGGGACTATATGAGAAGCTGGGCATTGAACCTGGGTTGGCTGTGTGCAATGCATATGCCCTACCCGCTGTGCTATTACTCTGACCCTTGAGAGACTACTTTTTATTTATAGGTTCAAGTGCAGTGTCTGGTCCTTAATCTTGTTTTTTGTTTGTTTATTTTAGATGTTTTTCATTATTTAAACACCATGGATTACAAGGTTGTTCATAATACAGTTTTTTCCCCCACAGTTACAAAGCTGTAATGATTTAAGTTTTAGTTATACAGTATACAGCACCTTTCACCAGTGTCCCCAGTTTTCCTGCCACCCTCCTCCCCTGCCCTCTCCCCTATCTACCTCTTGCCCCCTCTCCCCCTTCCTCTTTTTTCTTCCTTGTTTTCCCTCTTTATTTTAGACACTGTGCATATCACTTTATTTCCTTTTGGCACTCAATTCTTGTCCAAAATGGTCATTTCTAACTATCATTGTCATAGTTGTCCCTTCTCTGCCCTGTGCTCCCCTGCTATCTGTGGCATATGTCCTACCATGGACTGGTTGGTTCTCTTGGCTTTCGTCTCTATTGTCTCTGGATATTATTACCATGCTATCATTTTTATATCCCACAATTGAGTGCAATCATTCTATGTCTATCCCTCTTCCTCTGACTTATTTTACTCAGCATGATACTTTCCATATATATCCATGTATAAGCACATTTCATGACTTTATTTTTTTTAACAGCTGTGTAAGTATCTCATTGTATAGATGTACCACCATTTCTTTATCCACTCAACTGTTCTCTTGCACTTTAGCTGTTTCCAGATTCTGGCTATTGTGAATAGTGCTGCAATGAACATGGGGAGTCTGATGATCTCTCTCATATAAGAGATGTAGAGAAACATAATGGGAGTGGGTGGAGAGATCGCACAGCGGTAGGGCATTTGCCTTGCACATGGCCAACCCGGGATGGACCCAGTTTGATTCCTGGCATCCCATATGGTCCCCTGAACCTGCCAGGAGCGATTTTTTTTTTTTTGGTTTTTGGTTTTTGGGCTACACCTGGCGTTGCTCAGGGGTTACTCCTGCTGTCTGCTCAGAAATAGCTCCTGGCAGGCACGTGGGACCATATGGGACACCGGGATTCGAACCAAATACCTTTGGTCCTGGATCGGCTGCTTGCAAGGCAAACGCCACTGTGCTATCTCTCCGGGCCCCAGGAGCGATTTCTGAACATGGAATCAGGAGTAACCCTTGAGAGCCACCAGGAGTGACCCAAAAACAAAAAAAGAAACCAAAAGAAAAAAGAAAAAAAGGAACATAATAGGGGGAGGGGGAGGCAAGAGAAGACACTGGGGCAGTGGTGGAGGAAAGCTGACAACTGGATGAAGATGTTGGGTTGGAATGTTTTATGCATGGAACCCTGCAGAACAGATTTGTAAATCATAGTGCCTGATGATAGAGGTCAGTATTTACTAAAATATCTTACCCACTTTACCATCTCTCTGACCCAGAGCAGAGAGTCTTTACCTAGGGTTGCTTCCAGAGAAATTTTGTTAGACATGCATGTCGAATGATCTTTTAAGTTTTTAGAAGAATTCTGGAAATGTATCTAGAATTTATAAAGTAATTACTTGGATAACATATTGAAAGTTTGCGAAGTCCTATAAGCTACTTATATGATAAATGTAGTTTAGATAGTAAATAATACTAAATGTGAATGGATACTGCAGTATGGTACAGGAAGGTCTTGAAATTATATTTTTTATGACATGAGGAAGATACAAGTATATTGCAGGGCAACCCAGAGTTGATCCCTGTCAATACATATGGTCCCCTGTTTTTTTTTGTTTTTGTTTTGTTTTTTGGGTCACACCTGGCAGCGCTCAGGGGTTACTCCTGGCTCTATGCTCAGAAATCGCCCCTGGCAGGCACAGGGGACCATATGGGATGCCGGGATTCGAACCACTGTCCTTCTGCATGAAAGGCAAATGCCTTACCTCCATGCCATCTCTCCCGCCCATGGTCCCTTGTTGTACCACCAGAAATAATTCCTGAGCACAGAGCCAGGAGTATCCCCTGAGCTTGGCCCCTTACTAATTTTTCAAAATAGCTTTATTTAATATTATAAAAACAATATTTTCGGCTGGGGAGATAGCATGGAGGTAAGGCATTTATTTGCCTTAAATGCAAAAAGGACGGTGTTTTGAATCCTGGCATCCCATATGGTCCCCCGAGCCTGCCAGGAATGATTTCTGAGCATAGAGCCAGGAGTAACTCCTGAGCACGGCTGGATATGACCCCAAAAAAACAAAACAAACAAAAACCAAATAAAAAAACAATATTTTTCCTAAAACTAATGAAATTGTCTGATGATACGATTTTACAAAGATAAAAACAAGGGGCCAGAGTTATATCCTAGTAGGTAGGGCATTTACCTTGCATGCGGCCAACCCAGGTTTGATCCTCGACATCTCATATGGTCACCCACTGTAAGGAGTGATTCTTTTTTTTGTTTGTTTGTTTTTGTTTTTGGGCCACACCCGTTTGACGCTCAGGGGTTACTCCTGGCTATGTGCTCAGAAATCGCCCCTGGCTTGGGGGGACCATATGGGACGCCGGGGGATCGAACCGCGGTCCTTCCTTGGCTAGCGCTTGCAAGGCAGACACCTTACCTCCAGCGCCACCTACCCGGCCCCAGGAGTGATTCTTGAGTGTAGAACTAGGAATAACCCTGGACACCACTGGTGTGGCCCCCAAAATAAGATAAAAACAATATTCAATTAGATGCTGATATCAAAAGTTACCAAAAAAGTAAACCACACAATTACAGAATAATAGCAGAGGCCATGCTATTTTTTGTCTGGTTTTGGGCTACATTTGGCAATGCTTAGGCATTACTTCTAGCTTTGCACTCAGGAATCACTGCTGGTGGTACAAGGGACCAAATCTGGATCAGCCACATGCAAGGCCAGCACCTAACCTGCTAATTTTCACTCCAGTTCTGAGATTGGAGACTACATTATTAACCATAGTTAAATTTTTTTTTTTTTTTGGTTTTTGGGCCACACCCGGCAGTGCTCAGGGGTTACTCCTGGCTGTCTGCTCAGAAATAGCTCCTGGCAGGCATGGGGGGGGGGACACACCATATGGAACACTGGACCACCTTTGGTCCTGGATTGGCTGCTTGCAAGGCAAACACCGCTATGCTATCTCTCCGGGCCCCAACCATAGTTAATTTAATCATAGTTAAAACTAAGATTCAGAGTATAAGAAAGTTGTAATGATAATTTGATTCAGGAGCTTGGAAGCCACATAATGCACAATTTTTGTTTTCTTTTTTTGTTTCTTTTTTTTAATTACTTTTAAAATTCCATATATTACATAGTTGCTTATAATACATTTGCTCTGAAACCTGTTCCATAACCAATGTACAATTCCCTTCAACATTGTCCTCGGATTCCTAGGCCTACTCCCTTGGCAGGCGCAAAACAATATATTTTATATTATATGTTTACAGATAAATGGTAATTTAAATTTTTTTTAGAGTATGATAATGGGGGGAGTCTAATAATGGGAGGGGGCCAGGAGCAATAGAGCAGTGGTAGGTCATTTGCCTTTCACACAGCTGATCCAGAATGGACCTTGGTTCAATCTTCAATCTTCATCTCATATGGTCCCCCAAGCCAGGAGCAATTTTTGGGTGCATAGCCAGGAGTAACCCCTGAGCATCACTGGGTGTGGCCCCCCCCCAAAAATATAGTAATGGGCTGGAGAGATAGCATATCGGTAGTACATCCCATATGGTCCCCCAGCCTTCCAGGAGTGAATTCTGAGTGCAGAACCAGGAGTAACTAACGCCTGAGTGCTGCTAGGTGTGGCTCAGAAGCCAATCAATTAATCAGTGAATCAATTAATAAATAAAGCTTCATAAAAAGAATTAAAAAATAAAAAGTATAGTAATAAGAACATTTGTGAAAATTAATGTATCTTTTAATGATACCAGTAAGTAATTGTCAGAAAGTTTACTAAGTGATTTGTGCTAGTTGATTTTCTGTTACTTGTTTTGGTTTCTGAACTTTGTCCATGTTGGCATCTCCATTGATGTGTTTCTGCTGGGATGACAGTATTGAAAAACATTGAAGTTGTTGCACAGCTGTATATGTGGCAGCATGGTCAAGGAAATCCAAGCTCTGTGGCTGATACTACAGTTTTTGTGGTGTGTGGTTTTAGCTGCCAGGACATCAAGAAGTACAAAAAATACAGGGGTTTCCAGAATTACAAAAAGGCTGCATTCACTCCAAAAAAAGTCCTGGTGATATCAACCCAAATATCAGCATTTGTAGTTGGTTTGGCAAAGATCAGTGGTTAAGTGGTGAAGCAGGGCCATTGTTGAATTCGGTTTTGGGGCTGTGGGTGGTTGATGCATTTGGTGTGGCTTTGGCAGAGTTCTCGCCTCCTGAAACTGCACAGCTGATGTACCCATAATTTTTATGGATTGGTAGACATGTCTTTCGAGAATAGAGTGGGTCTGTGGAACTGGCTACATGCAGGTATGGCTATTCTCATCTTTTCTTTCTTAGTTCTTTTCCTGACTTCTATCATCTTCCCTATGAACTTTTCTTTTTTCTTTTTTTTTTTCTTTTGGTTTTTGGGCCACACCCAGCAGTGCTCAGGGGTTACTCCTGGCTGTCTGCTCAGAAATTGCTCCTGGCAAGCACGGGGGACCATATGGGACACCAGGATTTGAACCAACCACCTTTGGTCCTGGATCGGCTGCTTGCAAGGCAAACACTGCTGTGCTATCTCTCCAGGCCCATGAACTTTTCTATATCATCTTTTGCTTCACTTGATCAGGGTACCTGTTAAGAATGTCCCATGAGGGCCCGGAGAGATAGCACAGCGTTGTTTGCCTTGCAAGCAGCCGATCCAGGACCTAACGTGGTTGGTTCGAATCCCAGTGTCCCATATGGTCCCCCGTGCCTGCCAGGAGCTATTTCTGAGCAGACAGCCAGGAGTAACCCCTGAGCATCGCTGGGTGTGGCCCCCCCCCAAAAAAAATGTCCCATGAAACATGGTGTGACTGAAACTCAATCATGAACAATTTTGTAATTTTGCATCTCACTGTGATTTAAATTAAAAAAAAATTTTTTAAAGAGGCCAGAGAGATAGCACAGCAGTAGGGCATTGGCCTTGCAAGCAGACGCAGGACCAACAGTGGTTTGAATCCCAGATCCCAGCTTCCCATGTCCCCCGTGCCTGCCAGGAACAATTTCTGAGCACAGAGCCAGGAGTAATCCCTAAGCACTGCCAGTTGTGACCTAAAGGGGCTGGAGCAATAGCACAGCAGGTAGAGCATTTGTCTTGCACATGGCCAATCCGGGTTTGATCCCCAGCACCTCCCAAACTTGCCAGGAGGTGCCCAGTGTGGCACAACCCCCCCCCCCCAAATTATAATGACAGTTGTGACCTAAAAACCAAACCAAACCAAACCAAACCAAACCAAACCAAACCAAACAAACAAACAGACAAAAAACAAGAGGGAGAGAGGGGCTGGAGAAATGGCACAATGGTAGGGCATTTGCCTTGCACGCAGCCGATTCAGGACCAATGATGGTTCAAAACCCAACATCCTGTATGATCTCCCATGCCTGCCAGGAGCAATTTTTGAGCACAGAGCCAGGAATAATCCCTGAGCACTGTCAGGTGTGACCCAAACCTAAAAACAATAAATAAATAAATAAATAAAGAGGGAGGGAGCTGCTGAGATAGTACAGTAAGATAAACAAAAAAAATTTTAGGAACAATTACCTAATTTATCTTGGCTCTTCATATTTCTGGCCACTGGTCCTCTTAGATAGCATGATTATTCTTCATTCAGTATAGGGAGCTGCTGTCCTTTTTATTTATTCATATTTTCATTAATTGTGTATATAACACACCTTTTTGTTTTGTTTTGGAGATATACCTGATGGTTCTCAGGGCTTAACTCCTGCCTCTGAGCTCAGGAATTACCCCTGGTGATGTTTGGGTAACCTCATGGGATGATAGGGATTGAACCTAGGTGCTATCTTTTAGATCCTGTTTTGGATTTTCTACATTAATTTTAAAAATCTTAGTGAATAAGTCTAAAATATTTGTAATTTTTTTAAAGTGAGGTAGAATATAAACCATAAATATATAGTTTGATCACAAATTTAGTATAATTTGTAATATAGTTGAGCATACAATTTACATCAAGATCAAAATATTACCAACTAAAAAAAAAATACTACTAACTCCCTCAGATTCACTTCCACTTAAAACCCATAGTTAAGGGTAGCCACCTCTTTGACTTTCATTTTTTATTTTTTATTTTTTTTTTTTGGTTTTCGGGCCACACCTGTTTCATGCTCAGGGGTTACTCCTAGCTAAATGCTCAGAAATTGCCCCTGGCTTGGGGAGACCATATGGGACACTGGGGTATCGAACCGCGGTCTTTCCTTGGCTAGCGCTTGCAAGGCAGACACCTTACCTCTAGTGCACAAAAAGATCCTGTTTCTTGGGGGCCAGAGAGATAGTACAATGTTAGGTCTTGCCTTGCATGGGGCTGAACCAGGTTTAAACTCTCCATTTTTCCTCAGGCACTATCAAGCATGATCCCAGAGTGCAGAGGCAAGAATAAACCCTGAGCACTGCCAGATGTGGCCCCAAAATAAAACAAAAAGGAGGGAAAATAAAATCTCAGAGTTAGGAGGTGAATGACTTCAATATGAACCTAAGCCAATATTCTGAGAATGTGTACTTGTTCACAAATATTACCTTTCAGTTTGCAAACAAGTTGCTGTTTTTTTTTTTTTTGTGTGTGTGTGTGTGTGTGTGTGTGTGTGTGTGTGTGTGTGTGTGTGTGGTTTTTGGGTCACACCCAGCAGTGCTCAGGGGTTACTCCTGGCTCCATGCTCAGAAATTGCTCCTGGTAAGCACGGGGGACCATATGGGACACCGGGATTCAAACCGATGACCTTCTGCATGAAAGGCAAACGCCTTACCTCCATGCTATCTCTCCGGCCCCAAGTTGCTGTGTTTAACTAACAACAGCTTTCAGTGTAAATCTGTAGACCGGTGACAAGAGGTAGACCATTGATCCAAGCAGTATCATTCTGGACTCTACTCTCAACCATCTTAAGATACTATTAAGTTCCTAGAGGGCAAGATTGCTCTCTTCTACTCTGAATATTCTTTTTATTTGGATGGGGAGGCATACCTGGTAGCACTCAGGGGTAACTACTGACTCTACACTCAGAAATCACTTCTGGCAGGCTTGGGGGACCATATAGGATACCAGGGATCAAACCTAAGTCAGTCCCATGTTGGCATGTGCAAGACTTATTTCCTACCCACTGTGTATCACTCCAGTCCCAGGAATTTTATTCTTGAATATCAATCATCATCAAGATAAACATCTTCAACTTTTAAATATGTATTAACTGGCCTCCATCTAACATCATGCACAAAGGTCAAATCAAAATAGATTAAAGACCTTGATATCAGACCTGAAACCATAAAGTACATAGAAGAACACATGTAAAATACTCCATGACATTGAGACTAAAGGCATCTTCGAGGAAGCATCACTGTCCAACCAAGTGGAAGCAGAGATACACAAATGGGACTATATTAAGTTGAGAAGTTTCTGTATCTCAAAGAAAATAGTGATTAGGATACAAAGGCCGCCCACAGAATGAGAGAAACTACCCCAATACCCACCAGATAAGGGGCTAATATCTAAGGTAGACAAGGTACTGACAAAACTTAACAAGAAAAAATCATCTAACCCCATCAAAAAATGGGGAGAAGAGATGAACAGACACTTCCTCAAAGATGAAATAAACAGGCAAAGAGACACATGAAAAAATGATCCACATCACTAATCATCAGAGATATGCAAATCAAAACAACAATGAGCTACCATCTCACTCCACAAAGACTGGCACACATTACAAAGAACAAGAACAACCAGTGCTGTTGGAGATGTGGCGAGAAAGGAACTCTTTATTCACTGCTGGTGGGAATGTTATCTAGTTCAGCGTTTAAGAACAACAATATGAAGATTTTTTCAAAAAAACTGGAGATTGAGCTCCCATATGATCCAGGTATACCACTACTAGGGATATACCCTAGGGACACAAAAACACAATCCAAAAATGATTTCTGCACACTTATATTCATTGCAGTGCTGTTTACAATATTTAGAATTTGGAAACAACCCAGATGCCCTTCAACAGATGAGTGGCTAAAGAAACTGTTGTACATATACACAATGGAATCTATGAGCTGTCAGGAAAAATAAAGTCATGAAATTTTACTGTACATGGAAACTATTATGCTGAGTGAAATAAGTCAGAGGGAGAGAGATAGATACAGAATAGTCTCACTTATCTGTGGGATTTAAGAAAAATAAAAGACATTATTATAATAATACTGAGACAAAAGAGATGAGGGATGGAAGGACTGGCCATTATATGAAGCATATGTATAAAGCAGAATGCTGAGTGCGGTTAGAGAAATAACTACACTAACAACTATCATGACAATGGTAGTGAGAGAAATTGAATACAGGCAGGGGGTGGGGGAAGAAAGATATGGGGGTGCACTGGTGGTGAAAAGGTTGCAATGGTGAAAGGGGGTATTCTTTTTTATTTTTTATTTTATTTTATTTTATTATTAAATTTTTTATTTTTCATTATGAGAACAAAGATGCAAAGAAAGAGGACAAGGTAAAGTTACAGTGGAAGGACAATCACCCATAAACAGAATTCTCAGAAGTCCCCTTGCTGATATTTTAACTTTGAACTTTCAGCTAAAGAACATTAAGAAAAATAAAACAGAACCCATGTACAATTACTTTGTCCCTCAAGTCCCCAGATTGTAATACATAATATTTCTTAGCAGCACATCAAGCAATCTAAAGCCATAAAACATATAACTCCTTAAACATTGAAGGCATAGTATTTTTTTACATTTCCATGCACATACATATTAGTTTAAGTTAACCTCAAAGTGGGTTTTTCGGGCCCGGAGAGATAGCACAGCGGCGTTTGCCTTGCAAGCAGCCGATCCAGGACCAAAGGTGGTTGGTTCGAATCCCGGTGTCCCATATGGTCCCCCGTGCCTGCCAGGAGCAATTTCTGAGCAGACAGCCAGGAGTCACCCCTGAGCACCGCCGGGTGTGGCGCCCCCCCCCCAAAAAAAAGTGGGTTTTTCTTTTTAAGGGTAAGAGTCAAAGGAGCACAGTAAAAATGGTGTTAGAGTGGCAATAATTGTTTGCATAGGCCCACTAAAATATGGGGGACATGGAAAGGAAAAGTCTTGACCTAAATACAAGGAGACCCTACCCCTGAAGTTTCTTGGCATAAGACCAACTCTAGGCTCCAGGAAAACTAGTTTGCCCAATCCAAGTCATTGTTTGTAGTGCCAACACACTTTTATTTTTCACACAGTCTCTATTGTATCATGTTCTGGTCCTGGAATTTGCATATCTTACATTGAAGTCATGATGTGGAGCATCCTCTAGTTTCACCTCACAATTAAAGGGCAATGCAGAAAGCCCTGTCTAGTACGCAGGTTGTTGATGTTCTTCTCTTCTCAGTGTTAAGGGAAATCTCTTTTGAGTAGATTGATGTCAGAGTAGCGGTAGGGTCTTCCCTGGTAAAGGATTGCTTCCAGGTGTTGTTATAAAAACCTTGGATGTTTCGTAGATAGCTTCCTAGTTCAGGGCTGAATGGAGAATGCCCATTCTTCTGAGGCTTGTGCCAGGTCATTATCTCAATGTTTTGGGTATAAGGTCCCATTGCACTACAAGATTTGTGTGTTCCAATCTCTATTAAATAAGAACTTATTTGTGTGTATAGTATTTTCCCATTTTAATGTGCCTATGCAAACAAGGAACAATGCCACATGGCATTGTGGGGGCTGCAAGAACAAGTCCAAAACTCCCCATGACATGGTTAAACATAAGCATTAAACTGAGGGACTCTTTCACCGAATATTTCTTATTGAACAGCTCACAGAGAGAAGAAAAGATAAAAAGTGGGGGAAATCTTCACTGTATAAGAGAATATTTAGTAAGAGTTAGATGTCAAAGAAAGTAGATATAAAATATTCAAAGCCATACGTATCCATTTTATGTCTTTTGAAATAGTTGGGGGTTGTTAAATCCAGTGCACCACGTTGGTGTGTGATTAGGACTGTGCAGTACTGAAGTTAAAAAAGATAAATGGGGAGTACTGATGGTTGGGAGTGATAGAGTTAAAAAGTGAAAATGAGCTTTACAGGGGTGTGCGAAAGAGCAGAGTACCAGATGGACATTCTACATACACAAAACATAACTAAAGGATAGGATACATTATTAATATACCAAGACTCCCAGCACGCCCAAGCTAGGGAGAAAGCCTTCGACATTGGGGTCTCCCCAGACCCCATGCCGGCTAGAGCTAGCGTCCAGATCAAGAAAGGATTCGGGGGGCCGAAGAGATAGCACAGCAGCGTTTGCCTTGCTAGCAGCCATACCAGGACCAAAGGTGGTTGGTTCGAATCCCGATGTCCCATATGGTCCCCCGTGCCCGCCAGGAGCTATTTCTGAGCAGATAGCCAGGAGTAAGCCATGAGCACCGCCGGGTGTGACCCAAAAACCAAAAAAAAAAAAAAAAAAAAAAAGAAAGGATTTGGTAGAGAACTAGAAGCCAGGATCTACCCACCCTCCTCCCTGTGCCCCCTCCTTCACTGGGGGAAGGGTGGGGAAAGCTTGGGATTCCCTCCAGGAGGGACCACCCGACACCCACCTTTTCTGGCCCGCCTGGACTGGGTCCCAGGGAAGGCCTGGAGGCCGGGGGGCCTACCAAGGCTCCCAGCATGCCCAAGCTAGGGAGAAAGCCTTCGACATTGGGGTCTCCACAGACCCCATGCCCGCTAGAGCTAGCCTCCAGATCAAGAAAAGCGGGGTATTCTTTTTTATAAATGAAACCCAACTACAAACATATTTAATCTTGGTTCTTAATAAAGATATTATTTAAAATAAATATGATTTAAATAAATGATTTGATATCTGATAAAAATCATTTCATGTTTAAAAGTCAAAGAGGGGGCCATCGAGGTGAATTGAAGAATGTCAAATTACTATTTGAAGGTGGCTGCCTATTTCTTAGGCTATTCTTGCTTTTCAGAGTCTTCAGGCTGACACACCAATTTGCAGTCTTTGATTATAAGTAGACGGAGAAAAGAATCTATAAAAATTATGTTTAAGGTCCCATTTCCTTATTTTATTTTATTGAAACAATTGTGATCTACGGAGTCCTTCATTGTTGAATTTCAGATATATGAGTCAGGACCCTTCCCACCACCAGTGTCAACTTGACCTCTTGGACCCAGAGTACGTCCTATCCCAACACAAAGGTCTCATTTATTTTTTAATTCCCCAATTTAGGGTGCTTCTCTCTACCCACATTTGTCCGGATTTTTTTCTTCACATTTTCTGTTACCTGAATATTTGTTGTTGTTGTTGTTGTTTTTATTTTGTTTTTGGGTCACACCCAGTGACACTCAGGGGTTACTCCTGACTGTGCTCAGAAATCGCTCCTGGCTTGGGGGATCGAGTCCATCCTGGGTCAATCACTTGCAAGGCAAATGCCCTACTGCTACACCACTGCTCCAGCCCTGAATATTTATTTTTTATTACTTTATTTAAACACTATGATTACAAAATTGTTCATGCTTGAGTTTCTTTCATAGAATGCATACCACCTTCCTTCACCAGTGCATTTTTTCTGCCGCCAGTGTCCCCAGTTTCCCTCCCACCCACCCACCACTCCTGCTTCTGGGGCAGGAATTTTACTTCTCTCTCTCTCTCTCTCTCTCTCTCTCTCTCTCTCTCTCTCTCTCTCTCTCTCTCTCTCTCTCTCTCTCCTCTCTCCTCTCTCCTCTCTCCTCTCTCCTCTCTCCTCTCCCCTCTCCCCTCTCCCCTCTCCCCTCTCCCCTCTCCCCTCTCCCCTCTCCCCTCTCCTCACAACTCTCTAACTCTCTTTTTCACCCTGTAGTTTGCACTATTGTTAATGAAGAGATTTAGCACCTAGTTCTTGTCCAGAATGATCAGTTCCAACTATTATTGACATAGTGGACCCTTTTCTACTTTAACTGCATCCATTGCTCTTTGTGGCAAACTTCTACTATGGACTGGTCCTCATCTCTATTGTTTCTGATATTATTATCAAACCATCTTTTCTTTTTCTTTTTTTAAATTATTTTATTTTTATTTATTTATTTTTATGTATTTATTTATTTATTTATTTATTTGGTTTTTGGGCCACACCTGGTGACGCTCAGGAGTTACTCCTGGCTACGCACTCAGAAATCGCCCCTGGCTTGGGGGGACCGTATGGGACACCGGGGGATCGAACCGTGGTCTGTCCTACACTAGCGCTTGCAAGGCAGACACCTTACCTCTAGTGCCACCTTCCCAGTCCCTTATTTTTATTTTTTTATTTTTGTGACACACTCAGCAGCGCTTAGGGGTTATTCCTGGCTCTACATTCAGAAATCACTCCTGGCAGGTTCGGGAGACCATATGGCCATATGGGGTGCCAGGATTCTAACCACTAACCTTCTGCAGGCAAGGCAAACGTTCCACTTCCATGCTATCTCTCCGGCTCCTATTTTTCTTATATTGCACAAATGAGTGAGATTATTCTTTGTCTATCCTCTCCCTCAACATAATAATTTCCATATTCATTACTTTCTTTTTTTTTCTGGTTTTTGGTTTTTGGGCCACATCTGGTGATGCTCAGGTGTTAGTCCTGACTATGCACTCAGAAATCACTTCTGGCTTGGGGGACCAAACAGCAGTCTGCCCTAGGTTAGCGCATGCAAGGCAAATGCTGTACTACTTGCAACACTGCATTGGCCCCTCCATTAATTTCTAAAAAGGTTTCATGATTTCAGTTTTCCTAACAACTGCATAGATGTAGCATAGATGCCTGGGTGGTACATCTACATAGATTATACTTTTACGTAGATGAGATGTCTACATAGATATACCAGAGTTTCTTTATCTGCTCATCAGTTCTTGGTAAGACTCTGCTATTATAGTGTTGCAATGAACATAAAAATGCAGAGGGCTTTTCTGCATGTTGTGTTTGGATTCCTAGTGTATATCCTTATGTAAATAAGGATATATGGTTAAGGATCCTTGCTGGATCATATGGATGGTTAATTTCTAGTTTTATGAAAAAATATCCATATTGTTTTCCAAAAAGTTTGGACCAGTCTACATAACCACCAGCAAGTGAATGAAATCCATTTCTTCGCGTATCCATGCCAGCACTGTTCTTTGTGATATGTACCAATCTCTGGTCTGAGATGATTATTCCAATACCTTGCTGTTTTAGTTTTTTTAGTTTTTTTTTTCTGTTTTGTAGTACAGTTTAAAGTTGGGGAAAGTGATAACTCCCACTCTCATTTTCCCAAATATTGGATTAGCTATTTGTGGACATTAGTTGTTTGAAATGAATTTCAAGAGTATTTGATCTACTTCTTAGGAAAATGTCATGGATATTCTTATAGGGATTGCATTGAATCTGTATAATGCTTTGGGAAGTATTGCCATTTTAATGATGTTAATCCTCCTAATTCATGAGCACAGTATGAGCACATGAGTACAGTTCCTTGTGTTCTTTTTTTTATTTTTGAAGTAGTATTTTGGAGTTTTCTTAGTATAGTTATTTCATCTCTTTAAATTAAATTGAATCCAAGATACTTGATTTTCTGAGGCACAATTGTGAATGGGATTTTTTAAAGTATCTTTCTTTTCTTTCATATTTGTATGAGGAATACCCTGGATTTTTGTGTATTAATTTTGTAGCCTGACACCATACTATACAAACCTATTGTTTCTAGTAGCTTTTTTGTTGAAACTTTAGATTTTCTAAATATAGTATCATGTCATCATTCAAACAGTGAGAGCTTGACTTTCTTTCCTATCTGGATGCCTTTTATTTATTTTTTTCTTGCCTTACTACTCTGGCAAGTACTTTCAGTACTATATTGAATAGAAGTGGCAAGAGGGGGCAACCTTGTCTTGTGTCAGATATTAGAGGAAAGGTTTTTAGTTTTTCCCTATTTAGTATAATGTTTGCCCTGGCTGTGGTAAATGGCCTTGACTGTATTGTTAAAAGTTTCTTTAGGGGCTGGAGAGATGGCATGGAGGTAAGGTGTTTGCCTTGCATGCAGAAGGTCGGTGGTTCCAATCCGGCATCCCATATTGATTTCCTGAGCCTGCCAGGAGCAATTTCTGAGTGTAGAGCCAGGAGTAACCCCTGAGTGCTGCCAGGTCTGACCCAAAAACTAAAAAAAAAAAAAAAAAAAAAAAAAAAGTTTCTTTAGTTATCATCTTGCTGAGAGTTTTTATCTTGAATGAGTGTTGAATGATTGTTTTCTCTGCATCTATTGCTATGATCATATGATTATATTGGTATGGTGTATTATATTGACTGACTTGTGTACTTGTGTATGTTAAACTATCCTTGCATCTCTGACCTTCTTGATGAGTTGGTAGCCTCTATTTGCTGGAATTTTATTGAGGATCTTTGCATCTGTGTTCATCAAGGATATTGGCTTATAGTTCTCTCTCTCTCTTTCTCTCTCTCTCTCTCTCTCTCTCTCTTTCTCTCATGGTGATGTCTTTGCTTTTGGTATCATGGTGATGTTAGCATCATAAAAACTATTTGGGAGTGTTTCCACTTTTTTTTTTTTTTTTTTGCTTTCCTGAGTCTGAAAAGGATTGCCAGTAGGTCTTCTTTAAAGATTTGAAAGCAGGGGCCAGAGAGATAGCACAGTGGTAGGGCATTTGCCTTGCACACAGCCGACCCAGCCACCCCACATGGTCCCCAAGACAGCTGGGAGTGATTTCTGAGTACAGAGCCAGGAATAACCCCTGAGGGCTGCTGGTGTGACCCAAAAACAAAACAAACAAAAGAAAGCATTCATTAGTGAATTTAACTAGGTCTGGGTTTTTCCTTTTGGAAAGCCTTTTAATTACCATCTCAGTTTTCTCAATTTCCTTAATAGTGATAGGCCTGTTCTGATATTTCCCATCTTCTTGGTTCAACCTTGAGAGCTTATAGGAGTCTAAGAATGTATCCATTTTTCTGGTTTTTGGCATAAAGATTCTTAAAATAACCTCTGGTTATCCTTTGAATTTCTATAGTATCTGTAATGACATCTCTCTTTTCATTTCTGATTTGGTTTCTCTTTTTCTTTGTGAGTCTTGCTAATGGTTTATTAATCTTGTTCATTTTTTCAAAGGACCAACTCCTGCTTTCATTGATACTTTTGGTTGGTTTTGGGTTTCCAGTTCAGTCATTTCTGCTCCAAGTTTTATTCTTTCTGCATGCTTATTTTGGTTAATTTTGTTGGTCATTTTCCAATTTTTTAATCGGTGGCATTAAATTATTTTTGTAGGCTCCTTCCTGATGAATGTTTGCAAAGCTATAAAATTTACTTTTGATACTGCTTTTGCTATGTTCCATAAATTCTGATAATTTGTTTCTTCTTTTTCATTTGTTTTCAGGAATCTTTAGATTTCCTCTTTGATTTCATCTCTGAGTCACTGGTTGTTCAGTAGTGAGCTGCCTGATTTTCAGGTGTTAAAGTTATTTCTCTGTGTCTGTTTATAATTCACTTCTATTTTCACTGCATCTATATGAGAAAATGGTTGATATAAACTTCTTTTTTTTTTTTTTTTTGGTTTTTTGGGCCACACCCGTTTGATGCTCAGGGGGTTACTCCTGGCTAAGCACTCAGAAATTGCCCCTGGCTTGGGGGGACCATATGGGACGCCGGGGGATCGAACCGCGGTCCTGATCCTTGGCTAGCGCTTGCAAGGCAGACACCTTATCTCTAGCGCCACCTTGCCGGCCCCCGATATAAACTTCTATCCTCTTAATTTAATGGAGCTATTTTTTTGTTATGGAGTTATGTTTTATGGCTCAGCACATAGTCTTATCTTGGTGAATGTTCCATGTTCATTGGAGAAGATTGTGTATCCAGATTTCTGAGGATGAAAAGCCCTATATATATTTTATAAGCCATCTTCCATTTCTTCCTTTAAAGCCAGTATATCTTTTTTAAGTGTTAGCCTGGTTGATCTATCAAGAGGTGATGAGGTGGTATTGAAGTCTTCCACTAATGTTGGGTTGCTATTTATGCCTTTCTTAAGTTTATTAGCAGATATTTTAAGTATTTTGCTGGCCACTTATTGGGTGCATATATGTTTAGCAGTGTGATTTATTCCTTATAACCATCTCTTGGTTATTATTATTATTTTTGGGGAGGGTCACACCCGGCAGCGCTCAGGGGTTACTCCTGGCTCTATGCTCAGAAATTGCTCCTGGCAGGCTCGGGGGACCATATGGGATGCCAGGATTCTAACTACCGACCTTCTGCCTGCAAGGCCTTACCTCCATGCAATCTCTCTGGCCCCACATCTCTTGATTATTAATAAATGACCCTCTCTGTCTTTTATAACCTTTGTAAAAATAAAATCTGTGTTGACTTATATTACTATGACCACCCTAGCGTTTTTTTTTTTCACCCTAGCCTTTGTAAGAGATCTGTTAGCTTGAAGATTTGTCATCCAACCTTTGACTTTGAATCTGTGTTTGCTCTGACTATTCAAATGTGTTTCTTTTTTATTTTTTTGGGGGGGGGGGGGCACAGCCAGTGATGCTCAGCATCTTTTAAGGTTTGTTTTGAGTATGTAAAATTTTGAGCTGTTTATTCATGAATCTATTTATCCTTCCTTCAAATGAAAGTCTAGCTGAGTGAGTATTCTTGGTGAGACGTTCACTTCATTGAATTTTTTCTGTATATCCCACCACTGGCATTGGGCCTAGAAGTTTGCTTGTAATAAATCTACTGTAAATTTTCAGGATGCTTTTTTATATGTAATTTCCCTTTTTGATCTGCTTCTTTAAGTATTTTATCTCTGTGGTTCATCATTGTCACTAGCATGTGCCTTAGGGTGCTTTTCTTTGGGTCTCTTTTAGCTGGTACTCTTTGGTGTCCAGGATATGGGTTCTTGCACTCTTCAGCTTTGGGAACTTTCAGCAATAATGTCTTGACTGTTGGTTCTTTTTTTTTTTTTTTTTTTTTTTTTGCGGAGGGTGGGGGAGACGTGTTTTAATAAAAATTTTGTGAATCATGTGGTCGGAGAGATATCATGGAGGTAGGGTATTTGCCTTGCAATCAGAAGGATGGTGGATCGAATCTAGGCATCCTCTATGGTCCCCTGAGCCTGCCAGGGGCAATTTCTGAGTGCAGAGCCAGGAGTAACCCCTGAGCGCTGTCATGTGTGACCCAAAAACAAAAAACAAACAAAATTTTGTGAAGCAGAGACAGAGTATGTATTATATGCATCAGGACTTTAAAAGTGTCATGATTTCTCAGTGGTCAGATAGTGCAAAACATTTTCTATCTCTGACAATTAAGCACTCCTATTCTTTTGGATTTTGGGTCACACACGGCAGCACTGAGGGGTTCCTCCTGGCTCTACTCTCAGAAATCGTTCCTGGCAGGCTTAGGGGACCATTTGGGATGCCGGGATTCGAACCACCGTCCTTCAGCATGCAAGTCAAACGCCTTACTTCCATGCTATCTCTCCAGCCCTGCACTCCTATTCTTTTTCTTCCAAAATTGTTTTCAGTTCTTTTATAGAGAAAGGGCTTCCATATAGTATTTTGGCATGGAGCTTTCTTCTGGAGATATTTGGATAACCAGGATGGGACTGTTGATTCTTAATTGGGGTTTTCTCCTGGTGTCTGGGATAACAGCAAACTTGATGTTATTTCCATTTACTTTATCCCCATTCTATCTATTTTTGTTTTCATATTTTGAGGATTCTTTCCATTCATTTTGAGGCTCTTTTCCAACCTCATCTGTTGTATGGAGTTGTTAAGTAGCTCATCTTCCAGCTTACTATTCTGTCCTCAGCATCTGTTAATCTATTGGTGAAGCCTTCTGGTGAGTTTTTTATTTTGCCTATTAAGTTTTTCAGTCCTGTTAGTTCTGTTTTAGGTTTTCTCATTCTACTCACATATACTCTTGAGTCTTATGTTCTGTATGTTCAGTTCAGTTCATTCCATTTTTTTTTTTTTTTAGTTCTTTGAATATCCTCACCATTTCCTCTCTGATGTCCTTATCTGAAAGGCTTTAGAGCAGGCTTGTACTAGTTGCGTCTTCAGAACTACCATCTTCATTTTCTAAGCATCATGGGTTTCATGTTGTTTCCCTATTGTGACCTTTGCAGTGTGGTGGGTTTTGTATGTCTTGTGCTGGAACTAATTGAGAAGAAATGTGTAGTCACAGAGTTGAGAGCCACATTCTTCTTGGTGTAAGCTGGTCACTTCTTTCATATCATGGGTGGGGTTCTCTGCTCACTTCACTAGTGTGTTGGTACCACCACTTACACATCCTATTTATTAATTTGAATATTTGCATGAAAAGAATTCTTATTTAGATGTTAGAAATATTAGTTCTAATGATCCATTTGTACCTTTGTATTATAATTAGATTCTTTTCAGTGAGTATCTTTCCAGAAATCAGTTATAATGGATGGATATGAATTTGTACTTTGGGAGAGGAACAAAATAATTTTGTAGTAAAGATGATATAACCTCCTCAAGGAGGTTTTGCAATGGGCTGTTGGGCAGCATGATGTCATCAATTTGGCAGATATTTCATGTTGGATATGGGTGAGGGATACAAGAATTCAGAATTTACATGGGGCAGAAAGATAGTCCATCAGATAACTCAACAGGCAGGGTTCTTGCTTTGCACATGGTCTTCCTAGGTTCAAACCCCAGCATCATATATGGTACCCTGAGCCCCCTTAGGCACGATTCCTAAGCACAGACCCAGGAGTAAGCCCTGACGGTGGCCTGGAAATATCTCAACTTAGAAAAAATTCTATACAATAATAATTTTTTAAAATTTTGAGACACATATCACAAAGTTCGGGGGCTTCCCTTGCTTGGTCTTTTGAGGTCACTCCTGGTGGTCTCATGGAATCTCATGGAATCCAGGTCACATGTGTGCCTGGGATTGAGCCAAGGCCTTTAGCATGAAGACCATACCCTTAGGCTGTTTAGATATTATCTTTCCTGGCTGTGCTTAATCTTTAAGTGTTGTATATTAGTAATTCACTCATGTTATATGAATAAAATAAACTAGTGGGGCTAAGTTAGGAAAGACAACTACCATTTATTATATATTGTGTGAGAATGGTGAATTTCAAGCTCCAAAAATACAGAAAATGTAAAAGTTGCTTAAATGTGGTGTTTTATTTATTTATTATTATTTTTTATTTATTATTTTTTTAAACTTTATTCATTTACTGATTATTTGATTGGTTGAAGGCCACACCTAACAGTGCTCAGGGGCCCCTTCTGGCTCTGCACTCAGAAATCACCCCTGGTCAGGACCAGAGAGATAGCATGGAGGTAGAGTATTTGCCTTGCATGCAGAAGGATGGTGGTTGGACGCCCAGCATCCCATATGGTCTCCCAGCCAGCCAGGAGTGATTTCTGAGTGTAGAGCCAGGAGTAACCTCTGAGTGCTGCCAAGATGTGACCCAAAAACCAAAAAAAAAAAAAAAAAGAGAGAGAGATTGCACAGTGGTTGGGTGTTTGCCTTGCATGCAGCTGATCCAAGATGAATGGTGGTTTGAATCCTGGCATCTCATATGGTCTCTTGTGCCTGCCAGGAGCGATTTCTGAGCCCAGAGCCAGAAGTAACCCCTTGGAACTGCCAGGGGTGACCCAAAAACCAAAAATAAATAAATACAATTAAAAAAGAAAGAAAGAAATCACCCCTGGCAGGCTGGGGGACCACATGGGTTTTGGGAACCGAACACCCTACCGCTGTGCCATCTCTCTGGCCCCAAATGCAGTGTTTTAGAATGTATCCTTTTTGTGATATCTATTGTAATTTTATATAAATTCATGACTCTTATTAAAGTGTGTATTTGTATATCATTCTGTGTGCATTTGTGGGGATGGTTTGAAAAAATTCAGTGACCACCACAGACTGACCACCACATAGTACAGTTTTCACTTAATAAGTGTATTTTCCTTTATAATTGATGTTTGATGGTAATGTATAGTTAGAAATGAAACTTTATTTATCAGAATAAAAGGCCACATTATATAAATCCTTATAAGATTTGACTTGCAAAATTTAAATACCTCATATCTTTCTCTGTGGCTCACCACACTGAGTTGCAAATTTGATTTAAGGTTGTGATTTAAATTTTGCTTCAGTAAAATGTTATTTTTAAAGTAAAATATTCCTACAAATTGAGCAGTAGCCATATTAATTTTGAGAATACTTAGAAAAAATTGTGTAAATAGTTTATTTTTCATTTTGATACGAATACCCATGGTTTTCTTCTGTGTTTACATGCAGCCAGGAGCTATGGGCGAAGACGAGGTAAAGTTTTTTAATGAGATCTTTTGCTTGCCAAGTTGTGAGTAAATATGAGTATATAAGTATGTATACTTATGTATGTAAAATTATTATGTGGTATTAGGTTATAATTTCTTTATTTTGGTGTAATAATTTTCATATCTCTTACTATAATTATATTTTGTTGTGCTTGGTAATTTGTTCTTTTAATCTTTACAAAGAAAGACTTTTGCTACCTGGAAATTTTTCTGTAGTTTATTGTGAATATCTGCGGGAATAAAGCCCAAGTCTGTATGTGAGGTGGAAAAAGTTTTTCTCCTTATTCAGTGTTTTTTTTTATCCTGTATCAAAAGCTTCAGAATTTCTGAGATGAAATTTGGGGAACTAAGAGAAATTGATTTGGGAAATGAGGGGAATGATTACCATAATACATTTGTTTCCAGATAAGTGAGAGCAAAGTTATTTAAAAAAAAAAAAAAAGAATAAAAAGAAAAAGGAAGAGGAGTTTTTTTAAAAAAAAAACTTTAAAACAATTAAAAAAAGAAAGAATAAAGAAAAAGTACAGTAGCAGTAGAAAGCACATTTTTGAAAATTACTGTATTTCCAATGAAGTCATTATACTGTGGCAGAAGGTTTAGTAAGCTCTTGATGTTAGCTGTCCATTCTGTTAAATTGCTGTATTCCTATAGGGATGACAGTATCAAACAAATAAAGTTGTTCAGAAATTCAAATTACTATTACTGATACTGTGATTTCTTTTTTCTTTTTGTTTTTTGTTTGTGTGTTTTTGTGTCACACCCGGCAGCACTCAGGTTACTCCTGGCTCTGTGCTCAGAAATCACCCCTGGCAGGCACAGGGGACCATATGGGATGCCGGGATTTGAACCACAGTCCTTCTGGATGTAAGGCAAACACCCTTACCTCCATGCTATCTCTCCGGCCCCATTACTGGGATTTCTAAGGGTGCATTCTCAGTTGTCAGGCTTCTAAGAGGGAAGATATGTGAGGTGGGATGGGAAGGTGCCCACACTCACTCCAAAAAGCCCTGATGATATCAGTCCAGCATATCTGAAGATCTAAAGAGCTGATTAGGTCAGATTGGTATTCTGAATGGAAATATAGAGAAGTGATGAGGCAGGGCCATCTGCAAAAACAGTGATTCTGGTTGATGGTTACAACAGGTGTGGTATTAGCAGGGAGGGATCTTGGCCTGCCCTCTCCTCCTGAGATGGCCAGCTTTCAGTTGTGTGGCTGTGTGCTCATAATCTTTCATGGTTTGGTTTACATCTTGTTCAAGAAAAGAGTGAATCTATGAAGTTGGCCTAGTTAGTACTTGGTGACTACTGAGAAATTGAATTTTGTGTGTGTGTGTGTGTGTGTGTGTGTGTGTGTGAGAAAGAAAGAGAGAGAGAGAGAGAGAGAGAGAGAGAGAGAGAGAGACAGAGACAGAGACAGAGAGATACAGAGACATAGAGACAGTGAGAGAGTGAGCAGATTTCTCTTCTAAAAGTGGAGAAAGCTGAGCACATATCTCAAGTAAGTCTATAGTTAATTCCCAAGATGAAGAAGACATACTTTGAAGTAAGAAAGATGAAAGCAGAGATGAAAGCAGAGATGACAGCTTCTCCAGGATGGGGAATTGTACCTGAAGGGACATTCTTGATCTTAATAGATTGACTATTGAGTTTCATATTAAATTAGAGGCAAATTTACCTTGGAGATAAATGAATTTACATTTCAGTAACCCCACTTATTTATTTATTTATTTATTCATTTTGCATTTTATTTTGTGAATTTTATGCTTAAGAAATTATTTGACTTACATAAAATTTACCTTTTAATTTTAAAAGGAACCTTAGAGCTAAAGTGATAAAACAGTTAATGTACTTGCCACCCATGTTTGATCCCCAGCATTGCTGAGTGACCCTCTGTCCCAGAGATAGGAGCAAACCTTTCAAGTACTACCCAAACCAACACTCTTGAAAAACAGGAGTCCAAACTTTACTGTTTTAGGCCCATAAAACTTGCATTCCTTACTGGTTTGTCCCAAACTAAATAATGTAATTTTCCTAAATAACTTTCATATCTGTAATTTGTATGGATTATTTCTTGAAGTCTGTAAGGACGAGGCTATGTAGTGAAGGTTTGAGATTTAGGATTAAAGATACAGATCATAGTTACTACTTTAAACCAGGGGATATTTTCAGTAGTAGAATATTTGTCTTGCCTGTCTGAGAACCTGGACTCAATTCCTGGCACTGCAAAAATCAAACAAAACCCTGAAACATAGTCATCTGCTTTCTCACTTATGTTTGCCAATCTCATCTGTAAATTGTGAGGTAAAAGAACCATTCTTTCTAACTCTAAGTGTTCATGAAATCAGTATAAAATATGAAAAAGGAATAAACTATTCATGTAAATAGTCATTTCACAAATATTTTGTTTTTGGTACTTGCAGAAATTGGGAGAAATGAAGTCATTTGTTTGCTGTGTAATCTTAAATTAGAGACAAGACTATACCCTTTGTCTTTTAGTTGTTTATTAGGATGTCTTACCTGGCAGTTGAGTCTTAAAAGATAATAATAATTGATAGTATTTTTTTATTTCATAGTACATACTTGTTGAGTGAATGAATCTGGTAGAACCTAATAGGCATTTGAGTTGCCAATGTTACCTTCTTTCATGAAAAATCATTCAGTTTATTTTTTAACCTTTTTAGATTTTTGTAGAGGACATTATGCTGTTTTTGTTTTATATCATAGTGAAGAATAACAGTTGATAATTGACTATATTTTCACCATGAAAATAATAGCACTTTATATTTTAAACTTTTCACATTATTTTTACATTTTAAGGCATCTTAGTATAGAAAATATTACTAGAAAAAATAATCACTTTCAGAAGGAATAGGAAATGTTTATTTTACATGGAAAACAGAGACCGTTTGAGTCAAAAGACAGTCGGAATGGTGCTCTCTTCATATCCATTATACAGCCATCAAATTGTGTTGCTGCTTCCCCTGTAGTATTACAGGTCTCCTCCCTCCCTTTCTACTTCTGAAATATTCAGGATGACCATCTCTGTCTCTGTCTCTCTCTCTCTCTCTGTCTCTCTCTCTCTCTCTTTTTCTTTCTTTCTCTCTCTTTCTTTTCTGAATACTGGTTCTTTGACCAGAGAAGAAAAGCCTAACAGTATCCCATGAAGTCGGTACTTAATCATTGATGCTTTTGGGCCAAGGAGATAGCTCAAAGAGCTGGTGAGCATGGCAAGAGACCAAAGTTGGTCTTTGACACACCTGAGCATCCCAGAGAACAGCTTCTGAGTATTGAATCAGAAGTAGCCCCAGAGTACCATTACTGACTGTGATCCTGAAGAAACAAAAAATTGTTTATTTGATAAGCTTTCTTTTTCTTTTTCTTTTCTTTTTGTTTTTGTCGGGCCACACCCGTTTGATGCTCAGGGGTTACTCCTGGCTAAGCGCTCAGAAATTGCCCCTGGCTTGGAGGGACCATATGGGATGCCAGGGGATAGAACCGCGGTCACGATTTTTCCTTGGCTAGCGCTTGCAAGGCAGACACCTTACCTCTAGCACCACCTCGCCGACCCCTGATAAGCTTTATTTTAATTAATAGTCCTAGTGACACTCAGGGGTTACTCTGTCTCTGCGCTCAGAAATCACCCCTGGCAGGCTCAGGGGACCATATGGGATGCTGGGAATCGAACCACTATCTTTCCTGGATCGGCTTCGTGCAAGGCAAACACCCTACCATTGTGCTATCTCTTAGGCCCCTGATAAGCATTATTTTGAAGTTATGTCTACATCTGTGCCAATCAGAGTTTAGTATCATTTTGTTTTGTTTTGTTTTTTTGGTTTTTGGGCCACACCCGGCAGTGCTCAGGAGTTACTCCTGGCTGTCTGCTCAGAAATAGCTCCTGGCAGGCACAGGGGACCATATGGGATACCGGGATTTGAACCAACCATCTTAGGTCCTGGATCGGCTGCTTGCAAGGCAAACCACTGCTGTGCTATCTCTCCGGGCCCATAGTATCATATTTAAATAGTTTTTAAAACAATATTAAATACAAACATTGGAAATATAAGCTCACTTATAGTTTTTAATCTTCTGAGAAAAATGTTCTTCCATTTTTCTAGATTATCTTCCCCATATTATTTTTTAAGTATGAACTCACTCATTTTTTGGAAACCTTGATTATCTTTTCATCAAGTGTTAATCTAAACAATACCTAAAATAACTTGGTCCTTGATCATTTTAAAGCTACAATTTGATAGAAGAAAGAAGCTAATGACAAGAATATGGGAGTGGGGGGCAGTTGCAGGGGTTATGGTAGGGCTAAAAGACTAAATGTTGTCTTTCTGTATTAGCAAATATAGGCAGAAATTTTTATTTCATGCCTTTAAAAGCTGAAAAAAAGAAAAAAAGTCATGTTTTTATTTTTATTTTTTACAATTGGGCCATCTTGGACTTACTTAAATTTTTATTTTTTTAAATAATGTCTTTACTTAAACACTGATTACAAACATGATTATTGTTGGGTTTCAGTTATACAAAGAACACCCCACTTCACCAGTGCAACATTGCCACCACCAATGCCTCCAATCTCCTCCTCCTCCCCCACACCCTGCCTGTATTAGAGACAAGTGTTCTAAAAATCATGTTTTTAAAATGTAATGACAAAGCCCTGTGGGAAGAGTCAGTGTACCCCATATCTGTTCTTATTCTCTGAGTTAACTCACACAGACACTTTTGGGTACTGTCATTTGATACTCTGTCAGCTCTCCTCATCCTCATTCATTTAAGTGGATCAGGTCTATATCAACACCCACTTCCTATTCTCCAAACAAAATTAAGTTTTTCAATGAAATATAAAATGTAAACATACTGATGTGTATATACATATGTTTCATTTAATTTATCTATCACTCATTTTCTCTTTATTTTTATAATGTTAGTAAATATATAGGCATAGAAAGCAAAGGGAATTATCTTTTGACAGTTTTGAGATCTGTGAGCAAGAATTAGACCAACTGAATCTTTTGAGTTCTGATAAACTTGGAAAAGCTTTCTGGAATAAGTATAGTTTCAGGAACTATATAGAGGCTGTGTGAAGAATAGAAATCAGGATACTCAGGTTTGTGATTCAGCTTAAAAGAAAACTCATGAAAAAAAAACAAAAAACAAAAAAAGAAAACTCATGGACAAACTTCTATAATTGAATATACTTAAGCTATAGGTCCTGTTTATTCCATACCTATATATATGTCTGGGACCCATATATTAGTATATACATATATAGCTATAGGTTCCTATATATTTTTTGTTGTTGTTTTGATTATGTTTTTTGTTTTTTGGGCCACACTCATTTGACAGTCATGAATTACTCCTGGCTAGGCCCTCAGAAATCGCCCCTGGCTTGGGAGGATCATATGGGACGCCAAAGGATTGAACCATGGCCAAGGCAGACACCTTCCCTCTAGCGCCACCTCTCTGGCCCCATAGGTTCCTGTATATTAAGAAAAATTAAACATTATATACAATAAATATGTTATTAATGGTTTAGGAGCATCCACATATACATGTTGGAGCTGGAGAGATAGCATGAAGGTAAGGCATTTGCCTTGCATGCAGAAGGACCATGGCTTGAGTTCCAGTCTCCCATATGGTCCCCCGAGCCTTCCAGGAGCGATTTCTGGATGTAGAGCTAGTAGTAACCCCTGAGTTGCCGGGTGCGACCCAAAAACCAAAAAAAAAAAGAAAAGAAAAGAAAAAACCAATGTAAAATCTCTTTTATTTGAGTTATACTTATTCCAAAATTAAACTAATACGCTTATTCAAAAATAAGAAAATAGGAAAGCTCCAAGATATGATTGGCATGACCAGATATTTAGAGCATATATTCCTGAGTGTATGCAGTGGGGGCTATCTCAAGAGATCTTGGCAGTGGTATCATTTCTGCTGCACTTAATGGGTTTTATTAGGGAGAGGAGGTTATTGTGTGTCTTCTGTTTGTTTGTTGGGGGCCCACACCCAGCAGTACTCAATGAGGACTCTTGCCTTTGTACTTGGGAATCTCTCCTGGCAGTTCCCATGTTATCAAACCTGGGTGGGACTCCTGATTGCTATCTGTATGCCCCAGCCCTTTGAGCTATCTCCCTGGTTTGTGAATGGTTCTTGAAATAGTAGTATTCCTGGACTAAGGTCAGGCTTAAAGTTTCATGATGCAGGTAATGAAAACAAAAGAAGAGTGACTTTAGGTTCATTTAAATTCTCTGATGGGAAATTGAGCACTGGAGGTTAAGCTCCTGAGCAAATTAAGTATTTATAGTAGTATAGTTGGAACAGTAATAATTGAGGAAATAAACTTTATTATATTTAAAATATTTAATTGTATTCCCTAACTTACTATTTTTATTATAGTAGACAAATGTGATTTCTCGTATAGAATCAGAAATTTCAACTAATAATAGTAGCATTTTCTTTTAAGAGTATTTTGACTTCAGGGGTCAGAGAGATAGCATGGAGGTAGGGTGTTTGCCTTGCATGCAGAAGGATGGTGGTCAGAGTCCCAGCATTCCATATGGTCCTCCGAGCCTGCCAAGAACGATTTCTGAGCATAGATTCAGGAGTAACCCCTGATCGCTGCTGGGTGTGACCAAAAAAAAAAATAATAACCAACAAAAACGAAAAGAAGATTTTGACTTCATAAGCTTTAGCTGCTATTTTCTGAGGCAAACACACCCACTCTGGAAACCAGTATATTTGGGTACTGTCATACATGATATTTGCCTGGCAACACATTTAACACCATGTCTAGCTAAAATATATGTTGTGATTTTTGAGCTTTTACAGTCCCTGGGATATGTATTCCATTTAGGAATCATCCACAATTTATGTTGGGTGTATTTCATTATTTTACTTTATTAGAGCTCTCTCCTCTCTCGCTTTCATTCTCCTAAATAAAATTATTTTACTTAAAAAGTAAACATTAACCCCCAGACATACAATTAACTAATCTTCGATAAAGGGGTAAGAAGCGCAAAATGGATCAAGGAAAGCCTCTTCAACGAGTGGTGTTGGGACAACTGGTCAGCCACATGCAAGAAAGCAAATCCAGACTTCTATCTAACACCATGTACAAAGGTCAAATCAAAAAGACCTTGGTGTCAGACCTGAAATTATAAGGTATATAGAAGAAAATGTAGGCAAAACACTCCATGACATTGAGACTAAGGGTATCTTCAAGGTGGAAACACCACTGTCCAAACAAGTGGAAGCAGAGATAAACAAATGGGTTACATCACACTGAGAAGCTTCTACATTTCAAAGGAAATGGTGATTAGGATACAAAGGCTACCCACCAAATGGGAGAAACTATTCACTCAATAACTCATCAAATAAGGGGCTAATATCTAAGATAGACTAGGTACTGACAGACCTAAATAAGAAAAAAAATCTAACCCCATCAAAAATGGGGAGAAGAAATGAATAGACATTTTCTCAAAGAAATACAGATGGCCAAGAGGCACATGAAAAAATGCTCCACATCACTAATCATCAGGGAGATGCAAATCAAAACAACAATGAGGTACTATCTTACACCAGAGACTGGCACACATCACAAAAAACAAGAACAACCAGTGCTGGCATGGATGCAGGGAGAAAGGAACTCTCATTCACTGCTGGTGGGAATGTCATCTAGTCCAGCCTTCCTGAAAAACAATATGGATATTTCTAAAAAAACCCTGGAATTTGAGCTCCCATATGATTCAGCAATACCACTACTAGGGATATACCCTAGGAATACGAAAACAACTTACAAAAATGGCCTTTCCTATGTTCATTGCAGTACTGATTACAATAGCCAGAAGTTGGAAACAATCCAGTGCCTGACAACAGATAAGTGGCTAAAGTAACTGTGGTATAACTACACAATGAGTTACTATAGAGCTGTTAGGAAAAAAATCAACTCATGAAATTTGCCTATATGTGGCTGGACATGGAGACTATTATGCTGAGTGAAACAAGTCAGAGGGAGAGAGATAGCCACAGAATAGTTTCACTCATCTGTGGCATTTAAGAAAAATAGAAGACAGGATGGTAATGATACCAGGAGATAATAAAGATGTGGGCCAGAAGGACCAGCCTATCATATGAATCTTACCACAAAGAGTGATGAGCGCAGTTAGAGAAATAACTACACTAACAACTACCATGACAATGATAGTGAGAAAGAAATAGAATGCCTGTTCCAAAGATAGGCAGGGGTGAGGGAGGAGGGAAATAAGGAACATTGGTGGAGGGAAAAAATTACACTGGTGAAGGTGGTGTACATTTGATGACTGAAACTCAACTGCAAACAGTTTGTAACCATGGTGCTTAAAGAAATCATATTTTAAAAATAAACATTATCCTATACCCATATTTATTATAATTTCTTAAAGAGCAGCAAAAAAGAAGATAAAACATCTTTTTGTTTGTTTGTTTTTGGGTCACAACCGGCAGTGTTCAGGGGTTACTCCTGGCTCTGCATTCAGAAGTCACTTCTGGCAGGCTCAGGGGACCATATGGAAGGCAAACACCATACGCTGTGCTATCGCTCTGGCCCAATAAAACATCTTTTTAAACAATACAAAGAATGATTGTAATTTTTGTTTTGTTTTGGGGCTACACCTAGTGGTACTCAGGGCTTACTCCTGTCTCTGTGCTCAGGTTTCACTCCTTCTGGCTTGGGACATTCTGTGTTGCCAGAAATTAAATCTGGGCCAAATGCATACAAGGCATACTCTACTCTCTTTATCTAGTCCTGGAGTTTCTTTTTTGACTATTGTCAAAAGTGTTTCTGTATTGGTTGAAGCTATAAAATATGCTTAAAGAAATGTCTTTCTCTGTGAATAATAAAAGTTCTGAAAATACAATAAAACTAACTTACGTTTCAAATTGAAATTGGTTCTGCCAAAAGTCTGTACAAGAGAAGAGCTCAATAATATCATTGACGCATGCATGGTATAGACATTGCCATCCTCCATTTCATTTCCATAACCTCCAGTTATGGACATTTTCTTGCCTAAAGGTAGGGATGATGCTGGAATGAACAGATTGATATAAAAATGGAAGAAATTTTTAGTTCATGATTATATAATATGTGACATATTTGATAGCTCAAATTGCTGGATTTGTGAGAGATGGATTGGATATGGAATATGAAAGTAAGGGAGATGTCAAGGACAACCCCTCGATTTTTGGATTGAATCGGGTGTAGATTTTAGGTATTTTATTGAGATTATAGGAAATGTGACAGGAATAAATTTGAAGGGAAAGATCACGAACTATTTTAAAAAGTTGTTGTTGTTATTGTTTTGTTATTTGGTGACTTCTTGTTCTTTACCTTAGAAGCTCCTTCTCTCACAAGATTCTGCTCACAATTACCCTCCTTAGAACTCTGTACATTTTCAAGTCCCCGCCACCCCCAGCCTCTTCTATATACAGACATACATACCTCTAGTAGTGTTTGGTCAGGTCTTCCTAATGCTTGTTTCTTTATTTTATTTTATTTTATTATTTTATTTTATTTTATTTTTATTTTATTTTATTTTATTTTTGTGGTTTTTGGGTCACACCTGGCAGTGCTCAGGGGTTACTCCTGGCTCCATGCTCAGAAATTGCTCCTGGCAGGCACGGGGAGCCATATAGGACGCCGGGATTCGAACTGATGACCTTCTGCATGAAAGGCAAACGCCTTACCTCCATGCTGTCTCTCCGGCCCCGCTTGTTTCTTTATTTAATAATTATTTACTCCCCTATTTCCCTCACTTGATTTGATTTCATTGGCAAGGAAGTATATTATTTGTTTGGCATTCCTGGAATGTGAATAAATATTTTTTCAACTGTTTCTCACTAAGTTTATGTAAGTAGAAATTTCCTTTATCTTAAAAATAGGTAATGCTGGATTAAGTTTCTTTACTGTAGAAATTCTCCCAAGTTTCTGCATCCTAATGTGGATAGTAGATTTCTGGAAATACACAAGGCATGTTGTATCTTTCAACATTAGTAATTCTTGCCTCCCATCCCTTGTTTTCTGAGCAGCTCATGTTACTTGGGTAGGAGGTAGGATAGGAAAGGCTAGGAACAGACAGAACTGCTGATTTCCTGTGCCTATCCTCACGGGGAGCAAGTAGCTCCTGGAGTGTGTGGGCACCATGAAAGTAGCCCTACCCACTGTACTAGATGTCTTTGGGAAGCTCATTTTTCTCTTGTTGCTATAGATCTGTTTATTTCACCAGTAGTGATCAAAACAGAAATGAGGGGCTTGAACAGTAGTACAGTGGGTAGGATATTATATGTGGTCTTCTGAATACCCCAGAAGATCCCAAAGGGCAGAGCCAGGCATAAAGACTCAGCACTCCAGGGTATGTCCCCCAATCTCTCCAAAAAAGACAAAAACAACAGAAACAAAGGTATAGAATTTACTGTCTATTGTTTATTCTTGCCAAGCTTAAAAGCTGGGTGACATGAGGTAACAGATTTTGTTTAGTTTCTTTGTGACTGTGCTAAATAATAATTTAAAAATTGTTTCTTTTATTCATTCCCAAAATAGTGCTTTTATTTTACCACCTAGTAGGTTAAAAAAAGTAAAGGGTTATATCAGTAAGGTTTGTTTTTGTTTGTTTTTTGGCCCACACATATAGCTGTGCTCAGGTGCTTATGAATTACTCCTGGCAGTGCTGGTGATCAAATTGAGGTGGGCTTCATGCTAGACAAGCTACTTACCCTCTTTACTACCTCTCTCCAACCCCATTATATAAGTGTTCAATATTTTTGTAGACTATTAATTTAGGTTGTTAACTATAGTGATGAGAGCCTAACTTTCAAAGAAACTGTCAGGAAAGACTAAATGAGAAAGCTTCCCTCTGAAGAGCATATATTTATTTTAAAGGGAAATCCCCGTAAGAGTGGGGGATTTTTTATTCCCCCTGAAGAGCATAAACTTATTTTAGAGGGAAATCCCCTCTGCAGTCCCATGGTTTGTGTGCTCAAATATGCTGGTGTTTGTTTTGGGCCACATTCTCTGGTGCTCCAGGGCTACTCCTGGCAGTGCTCTGAGGACCTGGGGCATCTGCATACAAAATATGTGCTCTGGCCTCTGATCCATCTCGTATGCTCCAAAACAAGTTCATTTTTAGAATAGTGGAAAGTTTTATCAGGAACTCACTGACTTAAGCAGGAAATACATTTTTTAGACATTTTATAATGCCAGATGCCCTTCATTTTATTCATTAACAGATTCTAACTGCTGGTATCTTTCTTGTTGAGTGGGTAAGAAGCCTTAGTTTTACAAACTTTATTTAGCTGTCAAGTTAACAATGTAAATAATTTAGAGGTTGGAGAGATAGATAGGGCACTTGCCTTGCATGTCGCTGACCCACTTTGATCTCTGAAATCCTTTTTGGTCCACTGAGCCTACCAGAAGTGATTACTGAGTGCAGATCCAGGGGTAAGCGGCAAGTACTCCCCACAAAGTTAAAAACAGAAAAGGAAATATTTTCCTGAGCAGGAAACTATAGGACCTAGACTAGTAGGGTTAATATCTCGCATATACATTCAACCATACATATCCAAATGTGTACTCTCATTACTCTTTTTGTTGGAATTTGTTTTCATGTGAAATGCATGCTTTTCTTTACTTTTCACACCCTTTATTATTATATGTTAATTTCTATATTGAAATTAATATTCAATTAATTGATATAGTCTCCTTAATTCTGCTCTTAGAGGAGAATTTATCTTCTCTGTCTTGAAGTTTAATATTCCCTCTACTACCAAGACCATTCTTTAGAACTGAATCTCTTATATCACCTTAAATAAAATTCAAGTGTTTGAATGAAGCTAGGTTTTTTTTTTAAAGGAATGACTAGGAAAGGAAAAAATGATTTCTAGAGATTCTTTTTTTTTTTTTTTTTGGTTTTTGGGCCACACCGGGCAGTGCTCAGGAGTCACTCCTGGCTGTCTGCTCAGAAAGAGCTCCTGGCAGGCACGGGGGACCATATGGGACACAGGATTCGAACCAACCACCTTTGGTCCTGGATCGGCTGCTTGCAAGGCAAACGCCGCTGTGCTATCTCTCCGGGCTCGAGATTCTTAATTGTAAAAGTGAATTTTCAAGCAAAAGTGCTTTCTAAGGGGCCGGAGTGGTGGCATAAGCGGTAGAGCATTAGCCTTGTATGCTCTAACCTAGGACGGACCACTGTTCCATCCCCCGGTGTCCTATATGGTTCCCCCAAGCCAAGAGCGATTTCTGAGCGAATAGCCAGGAGTAACCCCTGAGCATCACCAGGTGTTGCACACACACACACACACACACACACACACACACAAAACAACAACAAAAACACCAAAAATGAACAAAAAAATAAGTGCTTTCTAAGAGCCTGAAGAATAGCACAGCAGTAGGGCATTTGCTTTGCATGTAGACGACCCAGGACTGACCCAGGTTCAATCCCCAGCATCCCTTATGGTCCTGAGCCTGCCAGGAACAATATCTGAGCACAGAGACAGGAGTAATCCCTGAGCACCACCAGGTGTGGTCCAAAAAAAACAAAACAAAACAAAAAGTGCTTTGTTATACATGTCTTGACAAAATTTGATGGCATGAACTCATCTGGACCTGGTAACCAATATCACTTATTCTGTTTAAACACTCACAACTTGAGGCACATTGTTTTGGCTTGCTTCTACCTGCTTCTGATAAAGTATTTGCCATCCAGAAAAGTAATTTTAACTCTGCCAACCTTACATTTGTTTCAGGTCGGTCTTCTCTCTTTCCCTTTGAAGATGCCTTCCTGGATGACAGTCATGGCGATCAGTCCCTGTCATCTGGCTTAAGTTCTCCCACTCGATGTCAAAATGGAGATCGAGTTGAACGCTACTCTAGAAAGGTGTTTGTTGGAGGCCTTCCTCCTGATATTGATGAAGGTACAATGTGCTATTAGTTACTTTCTAAAGACCACACGTGTTCTTTCTGTGATCTGATCTTGCTTCTTTTCTACAGAGAGGTTGAAGACTTGTCAATAAAAGTAAGGAGAAGAGAATATTGATAGAGAAAATTTGTCAGGTCAAATTTTGTAGACAAGGAAATTGAAAATCAAAGGGAAACCAATGTCCAGAATTAGTAGTCAGTGATGCAATTTGGAACTCATGAACAATTTGATTTCAGGGCTTTTTTCTCTTGTCCATAACACCAGACAATCTCTTTTTGTTTGGGGTTTTTAATTTGTTTGTTTTTAGGGGGGCCACAACTACAGTACTCTAGGGTTACTCTTGGCTCTGCACTCAAGATCACTCCTGATAGGCCCAGGGGGCCATATGAGATGCCAGGGATTGAACCTGAGTTTATGTGCAAGGCAAGAGTCCTACTCACTGCATTACTACTCTGCTCCCCGTTTTTGGAGGGGACACCCAGTAGTGCTTAGAGTTTATTTAGCTCTACATTCCTAACCAACTTGAGGACCTTATGGGGTGCCAGGGATCAAACCCAGGTCAAAAATATACAAATTAAATGCTATACCTGCTGCACTATAACTCTGTCAATGCTCCAAAAATGTATTTTAATTGGGGGACTGGATCAGTAGCAAAGTGGGTAGGGGGTTTTTCTTTGCATATAGCTGACCCAGGTTTGATCCCCAGCATCCCATATGGTCCTGGAGCACCACCGGATATGACCCCAAAACCAAAAAAATTATTTTATATGTTAGTAATGACAAGGGTGAAACCCAGGTCTCTTATAAGCAAGTCATGTACTACATTACTGTACTATTCCACAAATCAAAGTTTTGATCATAGCCGAGAAAGGCAATTTAAAATCTGAATAAGAGACAAATTTTTAACTACTGCTTTGAATCAAAAGTCATGAGATATATACATTTATTGAGCTATAACTTGGTGGGGGGGATTTTTTGAGCCACACCTAAAGAATTTCAGGGTAACTTACTTTTGGCAGTCCTTACAAGACCATATGGGATGATGGGGATTGAACCCAGGTTGGCTGCATGCAAGGCAATCACCCAACCCACTGTACTTTTGTTCTTTTTGTTTTGTTTTTGTTTTTGGGCCACACCCAGTGATGCTCAGGGATTACTCCTGGCTATGTACTCAGAAATCGCTCCTAGCTTGGAGGACCATATGGGATGCTGGGGGATTGAACCGCGGTTCATCCTAGGCTGGCATGCAAGGCAGACGCCTTACCGCTTGTGCCACCACTCTGGCCCCTTACTTTGGTTCTGATTCTAGCATGTTTTGAATATTTTGTCTACTTCTGCCTTTTTTTTATAAAGTAGTGCATTTCTATTTTTATAATCTTTTTACTTGCTATAAAGGTCACCTTAATACCAGATTTACTTTCCCAAGTTTTTTTTAGAAGTAGTGAATGGAAATGAATTATATCTGAAACACATTCTGCATGGTTAACTGTGGTTAGCCAAAAGCATCTCCCAAGAGGTGGTAGTTTGAGCCCAGGATGTGGTTCAGATGTAGAGCATGTGCTTGAGGTTAATGCTCAACATTGCCTGAAGTGGCTGTGGTGTGACCTCTGAGTACCTGAATTATGGGATGCAATGCAACCTAATAACTGATTTTTGGGGGTTTTGTTTAGTTTGGAGCTCAGGAATTACTCCTGATTGGGGCACATGGTACCAAATGGGAGGCTGGGGATCGAACCTGGGTCAACTATGTGCAAAGCAAGCACCTTATCTCTGTACTATCACTTTGGCCTCCAATAACTATTTTTTTAAATGAGTTTTTACTTAATAGGCTTGACTTAAAGGTGCGATAGCAGATAATTCAGATTATATTTATTTTAAGTAAAGGACATGTTTGTGCCATTTTATTTGCAGTATTTACCCTCCATTTCTAATACTTCTTTTGTGTTTTGTAGATGAGATCACTGCCAGCTTTCGCAGGTTTGGGCCCCTTGTCGTAGACTGGCCTCACAAAGCTGAAAGCAAGTCGTATTTTCCTCCTAAAGGTAATAAGCTTAAATGTCTCCTCTGCTTGCTTATTGATGAACTAACATGACTTTCAATAAAAGGCTATTTTCAGTCTTAAAATAGCTGTTGACTTTTTCTACCCTCTCTACTGAAAACCTTTATACTTTCTTTTTTCTACGTAGAGACTCTTGCTCAGGATCACAAAGATTATTTCCTAACATCTATTTCACTGATGGTGAGATCTTGTGAGCCTTTGTGAGTGAGACTTAGGCAAAGTTTTTATTATTTGAGAGAAAAGTTGCATGGCTTTACATAGTTTGAGGAATGTCAGTAATGGGATTGATGGAAAATAGCCAAATTTAATTTGTTTCCAATTTTTTAGATCTTATAAATGCTGATTTGGAAAATTCTGGTGGCCAAAGAATGACAATGTATGACAATATACTTATTTATGGATATACAGTAAGCCTCTATAGGGCTGTATAAGGCAAAAACACAAAAGAGCTCTTCGCCAAGACCTGACTTTTCTTATTTTTGGTGAGCTTTAAGATCACTTCTGAGGTCATGAAAATACATGATGTTATTCATAGTCATCTATTTCTACATCATATAGGGAATTTTTGAGGGTGTTTTTAGCCCTGGGTTTGTCCAGAGATTTAGCTAGAAGAGGATTTTTGGTTAACAAAGAAAATTTCTTAAGTTCTATTGATATGCTTCAATGATGTCTTTCATCTAAAAAATTATTTCTTGAGATACATATTATTTTATAAATCAGCATAAGAAATTAAGTCAAGAGGTGAGGTGGCGCTAGAGGTAAGGTGTCTGCCTTGCAAGCACTAGCCAAGGAAGGACCGCGACCGTGGTTCGATCCGCCAGCATCCCATATGGTCCCCCCAAGCCAGGGGCAATTTCTGAGCACTTAGCCAGGAGTAACCCCTGAGCATCAAACGGGTGTGGCCTGAAAAAAACAAAACAAAAAATTAAGTCAAAATTTGTGTCCTTCTGATGCCATTTGTGACAATCAAATTGTAGTTTAACCTGTGAAGGGCAAGTGACTGCCTCTTGTGTTTGATATATTAAGTTTCTTTGTCACTTGTACTTCTCTTTGTAAATATAGTCTATAAAATGAGATTATTCACTAAATAGAAAGTTGTTTTCTTAACTTTTCCAATTCTTCAGCTTATTCTCTCTAAGAATTTTGTTTTCGTTCATATCTAGTGGTACTTGGGTATGTGATCGCTAACAGTTCCACATGTTAAATATGTGCTCTCGGTCTTTGAGTTATCTCCCTGCCCCATCCAGGAATTTATTTTATTTTTTTTCCATCTTTTTTAAAATGTAGTTGAGGAAGCATGATTATAATAGTGTTTATGCCTATAGTGTGCATAATTTCTGTCCCTCCACTACTTCCAAAGTGCCTGCAATCTTCCACCACTTTTCTAATTAGTATTATTTCTGGTTTGTCACTTCTACCCTATAAGACTGTGGAGGTGGAGTATTATTAGTTTTGTTTGTGTGGGGTTTATTTGTTTGTTTATTTTTGGGCCACACCTGACTATGCTTAGGGGTTACTCCTGGCTCTGCGCTCAGAAGTCGCTCCTGACAGAGACCATATGGGATGCCAGGAATCAAACCCAGGTCTGTCCCAGGTTGGCCACATGCAAGGCAAATGTCCTACTGCTGTGCTATCTCTCTGGCCTTTGTTTGTTTTGTTTTGTTTTGTTTTGGGGCTAAACCTGGCAATGTTCAAGGGACTATCACTATGCAGTGTCAGGAATTGAACCCAGACCTCCTGTGTGCCTGCATGTAAAGGTGCATGCCAGATAGTTGAGTCATCTCTCAGGCCCACCTTCCCACCCATTCAGCAGTGCTCAGGGGATATTCCTGGCTCTGTGCTCAGGGGTCATACTTGACATTGCTAATGGGAATTACATGCTGAGTTTGTGATCATATCAGTATCAGGTGCATGCAGTATAAGCACCTTAACTACTATTCTAGTTCCCTGTGTCTCATTCATAGATTTTTAATGTTGAAAGAATATTTTTGGTGTGGCTCTGAGGTTTAAACCTAAGAATTCATATATATGAAACATACATTCCATCACTGAACAACAACCCTGACTCGGTGTTATGAAATCAGGTTTTGAGGTGGAGGGTATGATTCAAGTTTGAGTCATGCCTAACATGTTAAAGCCTTAAGTTTGTCCCCTAGCACTGTGTTGTCCCCTGAGTACCACTATATGTGACCCCCAGTAGCTTCTGAGAACTCCTGGGCCCCCAAACATCACCAGATAGGACCCCTAAAGAATTAAGTTTCATTTTAGTCAGAAAAAAAAGCCATCTTGGTGGAATGTTTTGTTGTTGTTGTTGTTGTTGTTGTTGTTGTTTTTGGGCCACACCCAGCAGTGCTCAGGGGTTACTCCTGGCTGTCTGCTCAGAAATAGCTCCTGGTAGGCACGGGGGACCATATGGGACACCGGGATTCGAACCAACCACCTTAGGTCCTGGATCGGCTGCTTGCAAGGCTATCTCTCCGGGCCCTTGGTGGAATGTTTTACTACTGTGTGCTACATGTATTTACACAGTGTAAAGATGTGTTTCATCAGAGTAATAGCATTACACTACTATTCAGTTATTGAATACATGTGCTTACCACATGGCACTGCATCGATGCACTGCTTGTTTAATTTCTGTTCATAATAGTATTTTCACATGTAAATGAAGATTGTTATTTTATTAAAATAAAGTATTCATCACACTATGTACATATAGCACATTTCATAGAATTGCATGTGGCAACAATATTTCTGGAACCAGAGAAATAGTGTAGGGTTAACATCCTTGCCTTGCATAGCTGATTCTGGTTTTATTCCTGGCAAAATGTAGCCTCTCATGTACCACTGTATCTCTGAATACAAACCTAGATACCCCAAGTACCTCCATGTGTGACTTCCCTAGCACCACTGAGGAGGCCTGAGTAATGTATCCTTGGACTTCAGCACTGAACTTCCAGATCAGCTGTCTGTGTATTAGTTGAAGGAACCCCTGTACCTTCTCCTAAATTCCACTTGGATAGTCATCTTCCACACACACCCCTCCAAATAAGCCTGCTGGTTGTGGGGCTGGAGAGATAGCATGGAGGTAGGGTGTTTGCCTGGCATGCAGAAGGGTGGTGGTTCGAATCCCGGCATCCCATATGGTTCCCGAGCCTGCCAGTAACCCCTGTTGTACTCTTCTTCAGGCCACCTCTCGTTGACAATTAGGTACAGTTTGGCTGACATTTTAGGTTTAAATAAAAATAAAAAGGACACATGATGCCATTCACTATTGTGATCCTTAGCTTTTCCTCAGAGCATGCAGACCTCATGGAAGAAATGGAATCTTAATCTTATCCAGTGGGCACGCCTGTGCCAGTATGGAGAAGGAATGGTAAATCCACAACAATTTTTTTTTTTTTTGTGGTTTTGGGGTCACACCCGGCAGTGCTCAGGAGTTACTCCTGGCTCCATGCTCAGAAATTGCTCCTGGCAGGCACAGGGGACCATATGGGATGCCGGGATTCGAACCGATGATCTTCTGCATGTAAGACAAACGCCTTACCTCCATGCTATCTCTCCGGCCCCAATCCACAACAATTTTACTGGACAAAAAGAGTTTCAAATTGACGTAGAGAAACAGTGGTCATCCCTGTTGACTTTGCCTTTCATACAGCAGACTGGGAGATTGATGGACACTTGGGCTACCTCCAGCACAAGGCCTACTGAAGCATTTGACCAGTGATGGTCTAAGAGGTTTCTGGGGTCTGAGTCAGTTTGTCTGATCACCATAGAAGATGATTAGTGTCCTCTGGGTACCACTGAGAACAGGAAGTCAGGATGACATGGAGGTCAGAATGTAGATCTTCTGATCTGGTCTAAGATGTTGTGAATTCCTGATCTTGTGGGGAAGATAAATTAGATCATCACAGAGCAGACACAGTTTCTGAGCTGTGATAACTTCTCCACATGGAAAATAGAAATCAAGTGAGGAACCTTAAGCAGAGGAGGGGATATGTTTAGAATGGGGAGAAGTAGGGAGGTTGAGAAGTTGAGAGCTTATCTGGTAATTTAATAGTAGTAAGTAAGCACATGTAATCAATGAGGTGGAAAATGTAAAGAAGAAAGTTCTAAGCAGGGCAGTAAATCCTTTATAGAAAATACTGAATATGAGGGGCCGGGCGGTGGCGCTGGAGGTAAGGTGCCTGCCTTGCCTGCACTAGCCTAGGATGGACCGAGGTTCGATCCCCCGGCGTCCCATATGGTCCCCCAAGAAGCCAGGAGCAACTTCTGAGCGCATAGCCAGGAGTAACCCCTGAGCGTCACAGGGTGTGGCCCAAAAACCAAAAAAAAAAGAAAATACTGAATATAAAAAGGGTTTTTTTAGTACCTTGGAAGAAATGAAGGGAACGTGATTGGAATGTTGTGAGGGAGGAGAAAACAATCAAAAAGAGCCTTGAGGGACCAGAGTGGTGATGCTAGAGGTAAGGTGTCTGCCTTGCAAGTGCTAGCCTAGGACGGACCTTGATTCGATGCCCTGGCATCCGATATGGTCCCCCAAAGCCAGGAGTGATTTCTGAGCACATAACCAGGAGTAACCCCTGAGTGTCAATGAGTGTGGCCCAAAAACAAAAATAAAAAGAGCCTTGAAGGGGGCCGCAGAGATAGCACAGTGTTACATCATTTGCCTTGCACACCACCAATCCAGGACAGACCTTGGTTCGATCTCTGGTGTCCCATATGGTCTCCTAAGTCAGGAGCGATTTCTGAGCACAAAGTCAGGTTTAACCCCTGAGTGTCACGGGGTGTGACCCAAAAAGCAAAAACGAAAAGTATTCTGAAAATGTGCCTGCATAATCTATTTAGTTCTGGATTAGTGGAGCTATAAGTGTTAGTCCTAGAAATAGGTTCTCCCAAAAGTTAGGTTCTGTACTACATCAAATATTCATACAGGGTAGTGATCTACATTATGTTTATAATAGCTTTCGTATAGAGTGTTAATTACAAAATATGACAATAAGGCAGACTAAATGCAAACAGAAGACTTAGGTCCTGGTACCAGTGATCACACAGCATCTGAAATGTTCATCCACCGAATATTTGTTAAACATCCATCTATTAAAAACTGTATATTTGGCCCTGTGGAGGCTCTTGAAAAGATACCTAGTTTTGAGAAATATAGTTTCTTTCTTTCTTTTTTTTTTGGGGGGGGGGGTCACACCCGGCAACGCTCAGGGATTACTCCTGGCTCCAGGCTCAGAAATTGCTCCTGGCAGGCTCAGGGAACCATATGGGATGCTGGGATTCAAACCAATGACCTTCTTTATGAAAGGCAAACGCCTTACCTCCATGCTGTCTCTCCAACCATGAGAAATATAGTTTCTAATAGGAGATATATACTTCCAGATGGAAAATATTGGTTCAATCTTTGGTCCCACATAGCCTCCCACTCACTGTTCGAATAAATCTATGTGGAATGGTTAAAACATTCTCTGCATATGTTAAGAATTATAGTCATTTGTGTTAAAATTCAGAACAAGTGAATAAAGTGAGCAGCTACTTTTCAGACAGTGAGAGGAATAGAATATTGTGGTCACTGGACTATGTGAGACCACAGTCTTGAAAGGTAGGCAGAAATAGAATAGGTAGAAATTACAAGAAACTAGAATTATAATGATTAGGACGGCTAATGTTTACTGAGAGTTTGCTGTGAGTCAGGCAGAAAGTTACTGTTCTCTGTACTATTTTTCTTGACCCAGGTTCACATCCTTACATTCCCCCATTTAAAATAAGAACTGGGTTTAGAAGAGGATAATTTTCTACCTTTTTATGTTAAATGGTAGAATTGCTCTTTGCACCAGAACAGGCTGATCTCAGATCCCAAGAGTCTTAAATATACTCTATGATTGTCATTTAGGAATAAGTCTTGCCCAGAGGTGTGTTCTAGATAAGACTTTAATTAAGGTGGGACTATGTGATGTTGTGATTGTCAGGTCTAGGATCTAGGTCATTACTGGTGATCAAGAGTACAGTCTTGCTACAACCATGATTGAGCACTTTTCCTGGGACCATGAAGAATGAATTAGGGATTAGACAAAGTATGCCTGGAGCCTGTAGTTGGTCTTATGGCAGAATGCTTCATGGATAGGAGATAGCCTATTTTTAGGCCAAAGGCTTTTCCTTTCTATTTTTCCCAACCTTTTCTATACCTATACAAAAAACTGCCACCCCCCTTTTTTTTCTTTAAATCTTTTAGATAAGGGCTCCCTTCTTTTCATAGAGCCTTGGGAAATAAACTTTGTTTTACCTCATATTTCTGCATTTTTCTATAAAATTAAGAAGGAAGAAGAAAAGGAAAGGGACACCAGGGATTGAACCCAGGTTCGTCCTGGATCAGTCGCGTGCAAGGCAAATGCCCTATTCCTGTGCTATGGCTTCGGCCCTATTTAGATTATTTTTTTTTTTGGCTTTTTTTGTTTGTTTTTGTTTTTCGGGCCACAACCGTTTTGATGCTCAGGGGTTACTTCTGGCTAAGTGCTCAGAAATTGCCCCTGGCTTGGGGGGACCATATGGGACGGTCCTTCCTTGGCTAACGCTTTCTTTTTTTTTTTTTTTTTTTTTGGTTTTTGGGTCACACCCGGCAGTGCTCAGGGGTTACTCCTGACTGTCTGCTCAGAAATAGCTCCTGGCAGGCACGGGGGACCATATGGGACACTGGGATTCGAACCAACCACCTTTGGTCCTGGATTGGCTGCTTGCAAGGCAAACGCCGCTGTGCTATCTCTCCGGGCCCAGCTAATGCTTTCAAGGCAGACACCTTACCTCTAGCACCACCTCACTGGCCCCTGCATGTTTTGTTTGTTTGTTTGGTTTTAGATTGCATGATTTGTATGTGGAAACACTAGGCTCCATCCCTGGTACCACATAGTTCCCCAAGCACTCATGGTGGGAATTGCCCCAAAGCACTGCTATATGTGGAGAGAGAATGAGAGAAAAAGAGAGAGAGAGTAGTATATAGAGTAAGCTACATAGGTTTGATTCCTGTTTCTTAGACTGATTATTAATTTTCCTGAATCTGTTTTTATAAAATGAAAATAATATCAAACAATATCTTGGTTTTGGAGAAAATACAGGTAGGATACTTTCAGGGTGCCCAGATATTAATTGCCATCATTATTTATTTTGAGGTTTTGGGGGCCACACCTGGATATATTTAAGGAGGTATTTCTAACTTGATGTTCAGGGGTCTCTCCTGGCAGTGCTCAGAGAATTTCTTGTGCAGAAGATAAAACCAGGCCTCTCATGCATGCTCAGCCTTCTGAGTTAGCTCTATGAGGTAGAAGTCTTGTTTGGGGGTCATACCTAGTGGTGCTCAGGGGACCATAGGAGTTCTGGGGATAAAACCTGGGTTTACCTCATGGAAGGCAAGCATCCGGTCCACTTTACTATTGCTTCAGCTTTTCAAGGCTTTTTTTTTAAGGCAAAAAAATATTTAGAAGAAGAAAAAATATTTAGTGTTTTTTTTTTTGGCCAGAGTCAAAAAAAACATTTCAAGTTTTCTGTAATTAATTCCATAAATAATGACAGAAGAATAAAACATTGCCCAGAGAATTACTAGAAAGGAGAGAGAAAGGACCAGTGGATCTTAGTGATAAGATAGTGTGATGGTGGTAGTAAGATGGTAGGAAAGTGCCATCTACTGAACAGGAGAACTATCACACTATTGAATATAGGAGTATCAAGAAAACCAACTTGGTATGATGATTTATTTATTGACATGTTATATTTAGTTGCTAAACTAAATTAGTATTATGCTCATATGTCTGATTTGAGGGGAAATTTCTGTTGGACAACTGGAATTATAACCAGGGAGTTCGGGCAAAGAGACTGGAGGTAATCACTCTTGAGAGCAATATTTATAGAGAGGAAGGAAAAGAAAATGAAAATCAGATAAGTAAACTTTTAGTAACCAGAAGGAAGATGACAAGACCATAGAGATATGTAGCGGGCAAGGGACTGAGTGTGCATTTGTGGCTGCAGAGGCTATGGAAAGAAGCTTTGTGTTGGAGAGATAGTATAGGGGTTAAGGTGCTTGCCTTGCATGCAGCTGATCTTGATTGAAACCCTAGCACTGCATGGTCCCCAAGCACTGCCAGACACAACTCCTGAGCACATAGTCAGGAGTAGCTCCAGCACTGCAGGGTATCACCCCAAAATTTAAAAAAAAAATAAAGGGAAAGAAACTCCAAGAAATAAGTTTATTCAGCACCATTATAAGTTACAAGGACATTGAGCAGAACTTCATGGAACAGAGATAAGGGTGGCCCTCCTGTTAAATATGTGATCAGAATAATAATAATAAATAATATTATAATAATAATCTTGGGCCTTAATTTTATAAAGATATTGTAAATCAGAACAAAGCAATCATATTGCACTGAACAAGTATTTTTTTAAAGGCAACAAGAGGGCTGCAGCAATAGCACAGTCGGTAGGGCATTTGCCTTGCGCACAGCCAACTGGGGTTCATCCCATATGGTCCCTGAGCACTGCCAAGAATGACCCCTGAGGGTATGTCAGAGCAAAGCAAAACAAAACAAAACAGAAAAGTAACTAGAGTAAGCCTAGGCAGAAGGGCTGTTGCAAGAGTTGAGGCACTTGCCTTGCATGTGGCCCACCTTGATTTGATCCTAAGCACCACATAATGATCCCTGAGCACTTCCAAGAGTCACTCCTGAGCTAGAATAGCCCCTGAGTAGCATTAGGCCTTGCCCAATGCTAAACAAAACAAAAATTGAATAATCTTGTCTCCTCCAAAAAGCCAACTTCAGTACGGAATGATAATACAGCAGGTAGGGTACTTGTCTTGCATGTGGCTAAACTGAGCCCGACCTCTGGTATCTCATCTAGTCCCCTTAGCTCTTCCAGGAGTAATTCCTGAATACTGAGCTAGGAGTAATCCCTGAACATTACTAGATGTGACCCCAAAACCAAGAAAATAATTATTGGAATAGAGACATGTCACACCTTTTCTGCTTTCTTCTTGTATTCATATATATCTTTGAGAGGGTGCACTGATGACAGAGATATATTTTATTTTCTGTTCTCTCTCCCATGATCCTTCATAATTTTTACTTTTGGGGGGGCACACCCATTAGTGCTCAGGGATTACTCCTGGCTCTGCACTCAAAATTACTCCTGGCAGGCTTAGGGAACCATTAGGATGCCGGGGATCAAACCCAGGTTTGCCATGTACAAGACAAATGCCTTATCCTCTGTGCGTTTTTTGCTCTGCCCAATTTTTACTTTTTTAAAACTTTTGCTTAAATTATGTATAAGAACCTCTTTGAGATTGAGTCCCAACTTTTTTGAAATAATCACAGCATGAGTTGTATGTAAATGTTGATTTCTCTTTGAGCACAAAGACAAATCTAATTCTTTCATACTCTTTGCCTACCTGCTACCCATTTCTATACAAGCCTCTATTAAAAAAGATGAATTTTGGGACCCAGAGTGATCATACAGTGGATATGTTGTTTGTCATACATACAGCCAACCCAGGTTCAGTCTGCAGTACATATAATCCCTTGTCATAGCTGGTGTGCCCCCTAAAAGAGTTGACTTTCAGGGGCAAAGGTTGTCTTGCATGTGTTGTGGCTCAGGGTATGATTTCTAGCACTCCAAAAATAATAACAGGGACTAGAGCAGTGGCGCAGTGATAGGACGTTTGCCTTGTACACAGCCAACCTAGGATGGACCACGGTTTGATCCCCCAGCGTCCCATATGGTCCCCCAAGCTAGGAATGATTTCTGAGCGCAGAGCCAGGAGTTACCCCTGAGCATTCCTGGGTTTGGCCCCAAAAATTAAAATAGTAATTATAATAGTGAATAAAAAATTTAACATGTTAATGCACCATTTACTTGCTTATTGGTAATTAACTATCATAAATGATGCTTCTATGTTTTGTTACACTATGGTTTTCATTTCCTTATTTTTCTGTTGTAAAGAAGAATACCCAGTGATGCTTAGGGGCTATTCTTGGCTCTGTGCTCAGGCGTGACCTGTGGCAGTGCTCGAGGAACCATATGTGGTGACAACGATTGAAGCAGGGTTGGTCTGATGCACAGGTATTATCTCTCCAGCCAAACCAGGGCAGATTTAAACTACATTTTATTATTGATAAATTATTCCAGTTCATAACTTCTTTTTTGGTGGAGGGAGAGCACAACCAGTGGTACTCAGGACTTACTTCTACTTTTGCACCCAGGGATCTCTCCGAGCAGTGCTCGGCAGACCATTTGGGTCGCTGGGATTGAACCTAGGATTGCCACGTGCCAGGCAAACACTTCTCCTCACTGTACTAATGCTCTAGCCTCATGTTCGAATTTTATGTAAAATTTAATGATGAATAAGCTGTTTGAACTCTGGTATACTTTAATGAAAGTGGTCTTGGATTTTTCCCGAGTTCTTTGCTTTTCTTCATCATACTCAGCTGGGATATTTTGAAATTGCTGACTTAGGCTGACTTTAGGTCTATGCTGCCTTTTAGCTTTTGCTTAATCATGAGATTCTGCCTCCTGGGTGGTGCCATATCATTTTGGGTCATGAATCTACTGCTTTGTGTTCTTTTGTGTTGCATCACAAGAGGGTGTGAGAAAAAAGCCTCAGCATCGAAGCTTTGATAGAGCCAAGTGTCATGGATACTGTTAGGGGGTGGCAGGCTCTGGGGATCTGAACAAAGGGAGCTATTAGTTTTTCTTTGTGATCTTGCACTGTTTCATGACTCAGTTCTTCTCTGCATGTATGTTCCTATTTCTGCTTCTAATGGGCAAACTTTTTATGTTTCTAGTTGAATTCTAGGAAGACAAAATCAGAGAGGCCTAATTTATCTTTTAATATCTATGACATATGCCATCCTCAACCATAGTGACCTTAAAATCTTCTATAATTTTATAAATAACACCTTAGTCCTGCTTCCTTAAACATGAGACTATGGACCTTGGAGCTAGGAAGATAAGTTGAGCACAAGCTTTTATGATCAAAGATAAATTGGGCATAACCAACTCCTCTTAGCCACGTTATCTCCTGAGAAATTAGGTAATCCAGGGGCCAGAGAGATAGCATGGAGGTAGTGCATTTGCCTTGCATGCAGGAGGACGGTGGTTCGAATCCCAGCATCCCATTTGGTCCCCCGAGCCTGCCAGGAGCGACTTCTGAGTGTAGAGCCAGGAGTGACCCTGGAGTGCTGCTGGGTGTGACCTAAAAACAAAAACAAAGAAAAAAGAAAAAGAAATTAGGTAATCCAGGTTCAAAGGAGGCATCTGTAAAACTGAAAAAATGTCTTCACACCCTGAATTATTCCCTTGTGGTATACTAAATTCCTTATTTCAGGAAGTTCCACCATTTGTGGGGATGGAGTCTGGGAGTGGCCCTGCTTTCTCCTAGGCAGTGAGCACAGCCTGCATTACAACTCTTGCCTGTGGCTGTCAAGGCAAAGAAAAGGATAATGGCCACCTGAAAATGTGAGATAGAAGATTGACCATGTGGCTCTAAAGTTGGTAATTCTGGCAGCAGAATGGAAGTTTTTAGCTTGAGTATATTCAAATAGCCCACTTCAGTATTGCACTAGGATCCCGGGGCCCAAGTACAGAGCCAGGTGAACAGAAACTGAGCATGTATATAGACTTCTAGAAGAGTGACCCATGCTTTGCACTCTGATCTGGAGTCTTGATCTGGAGTCTCTGAGTCTGGGTGTCTATTTCAATGGATGATCTTGTATCCCCCTATACAAAGATGGACTTAACTTTTGTTCCTTGTGACCAAGATTATGTAGATGTAGAAATTTATTCAATTATTTTGGTTTGGGGCCATACTCAGCTATGCTCAGGGCTCTGCACTAATGGACCCCTTCTGGTAGAACTTGAAGGATCACATCGGGTGACAAGAATGAACACAGTTTGACCTTGTACAAGGCTACTTGCACCCTCCCTGCTATACTAATGCTTTGACCCTTAAATGTGGAAGGTTATAAAATACCAAATTTGTATGTAAACCTGCATAAACCAGTGGCCGGAGATATAGCACAGTGGTGTTTGCCCTGCAAGCAGCCGATGGAATCCCGGTGTCCCATATGGTCCCCCGTGCCTGCCAGGAGCTATTTCTGTGCAGATAGCCAGAAGCAACCCCTAAACTCAGCTGGGCGTGGCCCAGAAACCAAAACAAAACCAAAACAAAACAAAAAACCTGCATAAACCAGTTCACCTAGGATTCTTTTTTTTTTTGGTTTTTCGGGCCACACCCGTTTGATGCTCAGGGGTTACTCCTTGCTAAGCGCTCAGAAATTGCCCCTGGCTTAGGGGGACCATGTGGGACGCCAGGGGATCCAACGGTTCACTATCTTTCCTTGGCTAGCACTTGCAAGGCAGACACCTTACCTCTAGCGCCACCTTGCCGGCCCCTCACCAGGATTCTTTTTTTTTTTTTTTTTTTTTTTTTGGTTTTTGGGCCACACCCGCGGTGCTCAGGAGATACTCCTGGCTGTCTGCTCAGAAATAGCTCCTGGCAGGCACGGGGGACCATATGGGACACCGGGATTTGAACCAACCACCTTAGGTCCTGGATCAGCTGCTTGCAAGGCAAATGCAGCTGTGCTATCTCTCCAGCTGTGCTATCTCTCCGGGCCCTCACCAGGATTCTTAATGACTGAGTCAGCCAGCTAAGGAAGTAGCTCACTGAGTAGTGAGAAGTGTTCAACTTTAGACTTGTATGAGTAGGTCATTGCAGGATTTAGGGAAGTGATCAAAAAGCTGGAGCACACACTTTGGATATAGGATACCCAGGCCTGAACCCAGGCATCTCATGGTTTCCCTGAGACCAGGCACTATGTTAGGATTATCCTTTGACCAATGACAGGTTTGGCCTTCAAACATCAAGACCCAACTAACCCACTAACCAAACAAATTAAATCCATATTATTGTGAGTAGGTTGTATTTATGGCATCTATTTATTTTATTTTATTTTATTTTATTTTTTCCTTTACTGTCTCCAAATCTGACCTTAGAAAGGAAAGTTTTCTAACTGCACATTTTCCCCCTTTTTTTTGTAAACATGATGGAAATAAGTCAGTGTTTGGTTTAGGCCCATATAAATTGATCAAGTTGGGAAGCTAAGGAGTTTAAACTTTACCTAACCTTTTGTAATTTGTAATCTTTTGAGTAATAAATTCTGAAACTTAATTCAAGTCAAGTATTTATGGAGTCAGAGAAAGAGCAGGGAAGGTAAGATGCTTACATTACACATGGCCAACTGGGGTTTGATTCTAAGCATTACCAGGAGTAACCTCTGAACACATCTAGGAATAAATCTTCAGCACCAACTGAGGAGGCCCAAAAAGCAAATCAAAATATAAAATTTATTATTTGCTTATAAATATTTATTTTTTATTAAGTTTTAAAGTAACAGGTAACAAGAGTGTAAATGCTTTTTTTAAAGAATACATTGTTACCACATTTCCAAAGTAACCCTCTGCATAATTCATAGAACCCTTCCTTTCCACACTCCCACCTCACTTTGTTATCACAGCCTAATAAGAATTTGTTTTCATTGGATACTATCTATTTTCCACTTTGGTTTATTTATATACTGCCTTCGAGATCATCAAATGTATGTCTCTCTACTTCTGACATTTTTTTAGCATGATCCCTTCTAGTTCTACTCATGTAAAGCAAGGTATTTTTATCAGGCTGTAGATTACTTCCAGATCTTGCCTATTGTAATAGTGCTGAATGATAGGTGTGACCTATCTTTTTGAATTAGTGTTTGTGTTTTCTTGTTCTGTAAGTAGAATTGCTAGCTCAGTTGGAAGTGCTGATTTTGTTTTTGGGCCACACCCGTTTGACGCTCAGGGGTTACTCCTGGCTATGTGCTCAGAAATCGCCCCTGGCTTGGGGGGACCATATGGGACGCCGGGGGATCGAACCGCGGTCCGTTCCTTGGCTTGCGCTTGTAAGGCAGACACCTTACCTCTAGCGCCACCTTCCCGGCTCCCGGAAGTGCTGATTTTAATATCTTGAAAAAGCTCCATATTATTTTCCATGGAGACTGAGTCAAGTTTTTACATCCCTACTCCAGTGAATGCCAATTCTTTTCACTGCATCCTCACCAATACTTCTAGTCTTTTATATATATATATATATATATATATATATATATATATATATATATATATATATATATATATATGCATATGGCCATTCTCAGTAATATAAGGTGATAATCATTGCTGTTTGATTTGCATCTTCCTGATAATAAGTGACGATGAGCATTTTTTCATATGCCTATTGGCTATCCGTCATCTTCGAGAAGTTGACCTTATTTGGGAGAGGTTGCTTTTTTTGTGTGTGGGGGGGGGGTTGGGGCCACACCCAGTAGTGGTCATGGCTTTCTCCTGTTTCTGCACTCAGGGATCACTCCAGTTGGGCTGGAGGGGCATAGGGGGTGCTGTAGATCAATCCATGGTTGGCCATGTGCAAGATAAGTGCCCTTCCCACTTTGCTATTTTGTTCCATCTTCTTCTCTCTGTTGCTTTTAAGAGCTTGATATACCGTTGATTTAAACTGGTCTGTTAAAAACCTGTCTTTTTAGCATTACATTGAAGATTCACTGTAAGCTAGTCTTTTATTTCAAAGCAGTTATAGTTTGAGGGACCAAAAAAAAAAAAAAACAGTAGGAAAGTCCAAACCACAGGACAAAGTATGAGTAGACAGATAAAGAGCAAAGACAGCTTGTACTTTGTCACAGGTACCATAAATGGTCCAAAGAAAGTATAAAGTAGAAAAATAAAGAATTCATTAGGGGAGCCAAAATGATAGTACAGGGTATAGGATTCTTGCTTTGCATTTAGCTAACCTGGCAACCATTCCCCTAAGCACTATGAGGAGACCAACAGGGGACTGAACCCAGGTCAGCCTTGCACAAAGTGAGCACCTTACTGTTCTATTTCTCTAGCCCCTAATTTTAAAAAGACAATTCATTAGAGGTGTATTTAAGTGGAAGGAAGATAAGAAGTTAGATTGTCAGTTTATACAATATGCAATCAAGGTAGAACTAAGCTTCATTTGTAAGGGAAGGGCCCTACTAGGTTCAAAAACAGAATTTTCCAATTGTCTGATACAGAATGAAGGAGAACAACAAGCACCAAGGTAAGAGCTGTGTGTGTGGGGATGTGGTCAGGTGTGGACACCTGTAAGTATGACACTGAGCAAGTTATTTAATCTTAACCTCATTTTATTCATCTGAGCTAATATTTCTTACTGGGTTATTAAGAGGATTACGGTATAATGAGATGGTACATAGTACACCTAAGTACCAACATAGTACTTAGGCTTAATGGGTGTTAGACAATATTAGTGTCCTTTCCCCTCCTGAAAATATCATGCTCTATTATAATAAAAACCGCCTGACTAGTTTGACCAGTTCCCTCCCACATTCCGAGTTCTGGTCTCAGTTTTCTTGGTCAGGTGCTCATTAGAACTGACTGACTAGATGTCAAATTGGCAGATTTCACAAGGGCCTCTTTATATAGGCGATGTGTGGTTATGTAAACAGCAGATTTTAAGCCAAAATGTTCCAGGATATTGCCACTCTCTGCAGCCCTTTACTAAAAACATACGAAATAGATTGCCACTTTTCAATTCTGAGGTGGTTTTATCCTTTAGACTTTGTTTTTGTGCCACACCCATTGGTACTCAGGACTTACTTTCTGCTTTGTGCTTAGGGATCACTCCTGACAGGTCTTAGGAAACCATATGCAGTGCCAGAAATCTAACCCAGATCAGCTGCATGCAAGGCAAGCATCTTAAGCATCTCACTGTACTATTTTTCCCATTGTCCCTGATCCTTTATTTTCTTTTTTTTTTCTTTTTTTTTTTTTTATTTTTGGGCCACACCCGGCAGTGCGCAGGGGTTACTGCTGGCTGTCTGCTCAGAAATAGCTCCTGGCAGGCACGGGGGACCATATGGGACACCGGGATTTGAACCAATCACCTTTGGTCCTGAATCGGCTGCTTGCAAGGCAAACACCGCTGTGCTATCTTTCCAGGCCCGTGATCCTTTATTTTCTTTCTTTTATTTTCATTGTAAGATCTTTCTGTAAAGCCCAACTTTTTTTTTTACTTTTTATTATGGCCAAAGTAATAATTTAAGTAATATTTACGGTACATAGTGATAATGAATAAGGGAAATTCCCACCACCAGTGTTGTCCTCCCTCCACCCCTTTTTCCAGCATGCATCCCACTTCTCCCTCCTTTACCCCCAGGATGCTAGTGTAACTGGTCCCCACTTGTACAGTTTGTTGTAGACTGGGTATCGATTCTGTTATCATTGACTTTGGATTTGGTGTTCAAGTCTGATCATTTTTTTATATCCACTAAATGTTCATATGACTGTCTGGTTTTAAAAATATTTAAAAAATACTTTTTAGAATTGGAGGATACCAGGACCAAATAGTCATATGAACATTGAGTGGAAATAGAAAATAATCAGATTCAAATACCAAACCCAAAGTCAATGACAACAGAATCGATACCCAATCTACAACAAGCTATACAAAGAGGGGAACAGTTACTCTAGTAGTCGGGGGACAAATGAGAGAGATATGGGATGCATGCTGGGAACGGGTGGAGGGAGGACAACACTGGTGGTAGGAATACCCTCATTCATTGTCACTTTGTACCTTACTTTCTTCCTTCCTACTTTTCTTCCTTCCTTCTTCTTTCTTTCTATTTTTGGAACACACCTGATGGTGCTCAGGGGACCATATTGGATGCTGGGGCTTGAACCCAGGTCAGCCATATGCAAGACAAAAAACACTATGCTATTGCTCTGGCCCAGCTGCATGTTTCTATATCCTATACTCACTTATAAATTCCTTGAGAACAAAAACTCACTTATGACAGTATTCCTTGCAGTTCCTAGGATGCTTAGAGCATATAAGGTTCTGTAAATCTTAAGAAATCACTTGGTCACATCTAAGAGGAAATGCATGAGGAATCTAGTTCAGAGACCTACAGTGTTGGCTCTCTAGCTGGAGCTGATGAACTGCTTTGTCTCTTCTTGTCCACTGTCTCAGTGAACTCTGCACCCTGTTCTCCCAGAACACCCTTTGATCTTTCCAAACCTTGGTCCATGCTTCTTCCTGTACTTCCTAGAAAAATAATTATCCTCCAAGCTCAGACACAACCTTTGCTCTATAACTTTCCTTGGCATTATGACACATCTGCTCCATTTGTCTTTCCTGGAGTTTGAAACCATTAACCCCTCCAAGCCCCGCTTCCCAGTATCTGGTCTCCCCCCCCACCCCAGACACACACAATTGTAGTACTTTGGTATGGTTTCTATTTCTTTTTCTGTTTTCTTTTCTTTTTCTTTTTTTCTTTTCTTTTCTTTTTCTTGTGTTTTTTTTTTTTTTTTTTTTTTTTTTTTTTTTTTTTTTAGCCACACCCGGCTTTGCTCAGAAGTTACTCCTGGCTCTGCACTCAGAAATCACCCATGGCAGGCTCGGGGGACTGTATGGGATGCAGGGATTCAAACCACCATCCTTCTGCATGCAAGGCAAACACCCTACCTCCATGCTATTTCTCCGGCCCCTCTTTTTCTGTTTTCTGTCTTTTTTTTTTTTTAGTTATAAGAATGTCTTTATTTTAGTCTAAGTTTTTTTTGTTTTTGTTTTTTTTACTTAAATGCCATCAACCTTCACCAGTGCCCATTTACCATGACTAAAGTCAGCAGTTTCCCTCTCACCCTCCTTGATGTCCTCTTCCCTCCCACCTGCCCTCTCTTGCCTGCCTCTGGGGTCAGACATTTTACTTCTCTCTCTCTTTCTCTCTCTCCCCCCTCATCTCTATGGTCTCTGATAATATTACCATACTGTCTTTCATTTTTCTTATATCCCACATATGAGTGAGATTATTCTATATCTATCCCTCTCCCTCTGACTCATTTCACTCAGCATGATAATCTCCATGTATAAGCAAATTTCATGACTTCATTTTTCCTAACAGCTGCATAGTATTACATTGTGTAGGTATACCACTGTTTCTTTAGCCACTCATCTGTTGTTAAGGTCCTGGGTTGTTTCCAGATTCTGACTATTGTAAATAGCGTTGCGAAGGACATAGGAGTGCAGACAGCAATTTTGTATTGTGTTTTTGTGTTCCTAGAGCATATCTCTAGGAGTGGTATTGCTAAATCATTTAGGAGTTCAATTTATAGCTTTATAGGAATATCCATATTGTTTTCCAAAAACACTGGATTTCCACCGTCAGTGAATGAAAGTTTCTTTCTTCCTACATTCATGCCAGTCGTGATTGTTCCTGTTCTTTGTGATATGTGCCAGTCTCTGTGATGTGAGATGATATCTCGTTGTTTAGATTTGCATCTTCCTGATGATTAGTGATATGGAGCAATTTTTTCATGTGTCTTTTGGCCATCTGTATTTATTCTTTGAAGAAATGTCTGTTCACTTCTTCTCCCCATATTTGGATGGTATTAAATTTTTTTCTTGCAAAATTCAATCAATGCCTTGTATATCTTAAATATTAACCTCTTATCTGATGGGTATTGGGTTTGTACAATTTCTTAGTCATTTGGCTTATTCATCTTTTTAATTTCAGTGTCTGTATAGTTCTTAAACTTACTAAATATTTTGCTTTACTGAATTGAATCTAACAACAAGAGCCCCAGGACAGACTAGGCCAGTCCCCTGACCTAAAAGGCAAGGTCAGACAGATTTTTTTCAAACTAACTTTCTGTGCCAAAAAAAGGCTGAACTCAGACAGCTCTGCCCAGGAAGTGCCCTTCAGGTCTCCCAAGAAAGGTCAAAAGAAATCAGGAACTTGTGTGTGGTGAGTTCTTTTTTTTTTTTTCCACTTTTTAAAAATTAAAACACTGATTTTTAGAAATGCTTTGCTGCTTTTTTTTTTTTTTTTTTTTTGCTTTTGTGTGTGTGTGTGTGTGGTTTTTGGGTCACACCCGGCAGTGCTCAGGGGAAACTCCTGGCTCCATGCTCAGAAATAGCTCCTGGCAAGCACTGGGGACCATATGGGAAGCCTGATTCGAATTGATGACCTTCTGCATGAAAGGCAAACACCTTACCTCCATGCTATCTCTCCGGCCCCTGATTTTTAGAAATGTTTTAGCAACAATCCCACCAGTGTTAACTTCCCTCTACCAATGTTCCCAGAGTCCAACCCATACCTCCTGCCCACCCCTGCCCAGCTGAGCCTGACAATATAACATTCTGTTTTATATATGTACCATCTTCATGATACACTCATCTATTATTGGACATCTTAAGTTGGACATCCAATTATTTGCTATTGTATTGAGTGCTGCAGTGTACAAATGTTATTTTGAATGAATATAGTCCTAGAGATAGATTTGCAAAAGTGGAGTTGCTGGGGTCACATAAGAACTCCATTCTGCATTTACTGAGAGCCCTCCATCCTGTTTTCCATAGAGGTTGAAGTAGACAACATTGCCAATAGCAGTGGATGAGAGTTCTTTTTTCATGTGTGGGGAGAGTTCTGTCTCATTCTGTCCTTCCTCTCATCTCACTTCTTCAGAAGCTATCTTGAGTTCAGCCACCACTTTCTCAAATTTATCCAATGATTTAAGGATCTATTGAATATTCTTGTTTAAAGTCAACTACTATGGCGACCTTAATTTGTTGATGTGCATTCTTTGCATGAAGAAATGCTATTCAAGCCCCAGCATTGTATGTTCTCTGAACAGTGCTAGGAGTAGCAACCCCAACAAGTGTGGTGCCCCAAAACAAACAAAAAATGAGGCCCAAAGAAAACAAAACATCAGAAAGTTGTCAAATGATTACTTCAGCAGTGACAATTAGGGCCCAAAGTAATAGTACAATGCTTTAGAAAATCTATCTTGCAAATGCATGGTCAAGAGTTCAAATCCCTGCTGTCTCATATGTGCCAGGATTCCTGACTGCACCACAGCCATGTGGGTATAAGTACCACAAAAGGGTTGTCACCTGACAAGTATAACTAAAAAGATACATGTGAGCACCATGGTCAGGGATTTCAATCTCCAGTGAGCCCCAGGGTCATAGCTCATGCATCTCAACTAAGAGTGCAACCCTCTGTGAACTTGTGAGCAAACATAGCAGTTATGGGAGCACAAGCATTGGTGAACACCATGATTGAGTGTGTGAGCATCACAGCTAAACATGTGTGCTACACCCCCTTATCACAGTAATAGCAATGAGAAGAGGACATGAAGAGGGAATAAGAGAGAATAAAAGCAAGGGACTATGAGTCATAGGCAAGGCCTTCTTTGCTAGTGGTATTCCTTTTTTTAAAAAATATATTCCAATTTTGTCTAACCATTTTTGAAGTGAGAAAAGTTTAAGTTAATGAATCATGAGTGAACTTTCTGGGGCCAGAGAGCTCGTACAGCTGGCAGGGGGCTTCCCTTGCATGAAGCTGATCTGAATTCTTTTTCTAGCACCACATATGGTCCCCTACTCCCTACAAAGTGATTCCTGAGCACAGAGCCAGAAGTAAGTGCTGAGCACTGCCAGGTGTGGCCTAGAAATAAAATAGCTAAAGCAAAAGGAGTATGCATGGATACTGAACAGTTTTTTTGTTTTTTGTTTGTTTGTTTGTTTGTTTGTTTTGTATTGTTTCTAAGTCACAGTGCAGAGCTCTGGAAGTGTGGGGTAGGAACTATACCTATCCACGGAAGAGGCACTCCAGCCCTCAGAGTTAACTTCTTGGCTGCATGACCTAGTTTTTAACCCTAAATTTTGTTTCTGGGTTTTAATCTGAGTATCTTTTAACTTCGTAAAGCTTTGGTGTCCTCATCTATGAAATAATAATAGTAATAATAACATTTCCTTACAGAATTACTGTGAGGATGAAAACTAGTAGTGGTTGCAAACTATAATTAGCAGAGTCCCTCGCCCATTGTAAGCACCAAGTATCTGACAGTTGGTAACATTGGTGAAAATTGTTATTTGTACCAGAGAGCAAGTATTAAAAATGTATAGCATAATAAAGTGATGTATGGAGCCAGAGTGATAGTATAGCAGTAGGGTGTTTGCTTTCCAAGCGGCCAACCGGGATGGAGCTGGGTTCTATCCCCAGCATCCTATATGGTCCCCTAAACCTGCCAGGAGTAATCCCTGAGTGCTGCTGGATGTAGCTCACACCCCCACACACAAAGTGATGTAAGGGCTCAGGAAGCTTTGTTGTTCAAAGGTAGCCAATAATATTTTGGGGATTATTATAATTAATATGTTCTCAGGTATTAAAAAGAAAATTTATTTTATTTATTTTATCCTTTAAATGCCAAATAAAATGGACTTAATCATCATTAGTCTCTTCCCCAGCTGTCTGTTCTTTTCTTGAGTGAAATGCATTGGTGAGCCCAGGCCCTTCCTCCATTCCTATGGCTTATTTGGCATCAGTAGGAAAGCCAGCAATTTCTTATTGTCCATTCTGCCCACAACACAAGGTCATGATGCTGCTGCTGCTAGGAATTCTTCTTTTCCTCTAGGCATTCATGTCTTCTTACAGACTGACTGTATTAAATAAGGGAACTGGGTTGTTAAGTGTTTCACAGTGTCATAAATAAGTAAATGACACTGAACCATACACTTCAAAATGGCTGTATTGGGGCTGGAGTGTTCAAAGGCAATGCACTGGCCTTGCATATAGCAGATCTAGGTTTGACCCCAGAATCCTAGATGGCCTTTACACCTACCAGGAATAAGGTTTGAACATAGCTATATCTCTCTCTCTCTCTCTCACACAAAATAAATGAAATTAAATGGCTGTGTTGAGTGAAGTTCACCTTTTCAAAAACAAGTAAGATTCTCCCCACAGTTAATAGTTCTCTGAGGGCCCCAACTCCCGAACTTCACCCCTCCCCATACCTCCATTCAATCCTTCATTCAGTACTTGAGAAACAAGGCCACCATTTCTGGTACTTAGAACATTTTCTAATCTTGTTATGAAGTATTGGCTTATAGGGCAAGTGAAAACAAAGGGGAGTTGTAATATGTTTTTCAAGATTTTTTTTAAAACCTCTCAAACTCATTGAAGACTCTTTCATCATATTGACAATTCTAAGAACAGATTAAAGGTATAATAGGCTTTTTTTGAAAAGGAATGTGTCAAGTAGAGTTAAGACACATGCTTTGATTAATCCCCCTGCATGATGTGGACCCCGAGGAACTACTGGATACAGATCCTGAAGTGCCTAATCATCATCAAGGTGACTTGGGTATCCCCAGCAGCTTAGGGCCTGAGCAGCACCACAACCTTGGGTCTAGTATTGAATGCCAGTGAGGTCTCTAGGGCCCCTGAGTTCTGCTTGGGAAGCCCAAAATGGAAAAAAATATGCTATCCATTTTTTTTCTCTGGATCAAATGGTTATTGAGAGGTTGTCGAGATAACACATCAGGTAGGGTGCTTGTCGTGTTTGCAGCCAACCCAGGATCAATCCCCAGCATCCCATATGATCCCCCAGCACTGCCAGGAGTTATTCCTGAGTATAGATCCAGGAATAACCCCTGAGTATCACTGGGTGTAGCCCAATAGAACCAAAAAAAAAAGTATTAATGATAGATGGAAATAAACATTTAATTATCTTATTGTTTATAGTAATATTTGGCCTGTCATTCAAATAACTTTAAGGTTATCTAGGTTATTTCCTTTTATTTACCAGAATGCCTGCAATGCATAAATAGAGTCATATAATTCATTTTCACTCTGAAATTTTTTGGTTTCTTTTGGGGGGGGGGCATACCTGGCAGTACTCAGGAGTTCACTCCTGGCTCTGTTCTCAGGAATTAGTCCTGGCAGTGCTCAGGCGACCATATGGAATGCCAGGGATCGAACCTGGTTATGCTGTGTGTATAAGGCAAGTGTGCTTTGTGTAAGGCAATCTACCATATTATCTCTCCAGCTTACTCTAATTTTTATACAATCCATAAGTCAAAGTCAACTTAATATTATATAACATGTAGAGACAAAACTGCAGGGAAAGAAAACTGATTCTTCCTACAACATCTTTCTTTGGAGGGGGTAGGAGACCCTTCCTTCCGATGCTCAAGGCTTTCTATGTGTTTAGAGATCACTCTTAGAAGTGCTCAGGAGACCATAGGAGACCATACCAAGGACTGAATCTGGTTTGGCCACATGCATAGCAATGTGACCCTCTGTACTACTGAAGCACCATCTGAGTTTACAAAACACCTGTGATCTGTATCTTGTTAGCATAATCAATAGAATTATTTTTGTTGCTTCAGATTGTAGAGGAAAGAGCCAAGATTCAGAAACTTAGTTAACCTTTAAAAAATTCCTGGTTCCACTATTTATTGGGTGAACACAAACAAGTCACTTGATTGCTGTGCCATTACTTTAACTTTAAAACAGAATTAATAATGTCTGTCTCACAGGTCTGTATGCAGATAAAATGAATTAATATGTACCCATAAGTTATTTAGTACCTGGTGTCCAGTAAATGCTTCCTATAGGCTTTATCATTGCTGCACAACTTGTAAATGCTAGGGCTTCTAACTCCTACTCTAGATCTTTGCATTAGTCGAACCAAATGGTTCAGTAAATCATCAATTTGCTTTCAATTTTATATTGACTTTATTATTCATGGAAGGGGCTTATTTACCTTGTTTATTTGACATTTAATTTCTGGGAGAAAAAAAGTGCTTTGAAGGAGTTATCCTTTCCAGCTTTTAGAAAATCCTTTCATTACAGGACCAAAGAGATACAGTGTGGGAAGTAAGGCACTTGCCATGCAAACAGCAGCATCCTTCAGGTGAAATTATGTTTTTGAGGGTGATTTGGCTTTTTTTCTGATAAATTTTAGTACTGTTGGAAGTAGGCTGGGGTCGAAAGAGCCCATACCTCTGACTTCTTTCATACCTCTGACTGATGGTACTGAGAGAAAGTTGTCATTAAATGGTAGACTGCTCATTATAGAGGATAGGAGAAATTTTTGTAAAAAGATTATTTGTTGTGAAAGAGCCTTCCTGGAGAAATTGTTATGGATTATTTCCTAGCAAAAAGGTGGGAGTGAAATAACTTTCTTTGTAGTGTTACCTGTTGTAGGTATTTGTGATCCCTAGTGTTTTTTTGTTTGTTTGTTTGTTTGCCTGGGGGCCACCTCTGGTGGTGCTTGGGGCTTACTCCTGGCTCTGCGTTCAGGCATCTTTATTCTAGTCTACTGCTAGTGCTGACTAGCACAATAAAGCCAGAATGAAAATCCATGTCTTTTGTTTAGCTACCCTGGGGAGTCACTCTGCCCCCACCCCAAGTCCACTCTAGCCCCATTTGAAAACTGATGTGGAAAATTGCGAAAGTTGGGCAAAGAAAGGTCCAGTCAGCCCAGAGGACATTGAGAGGCAATGAGCTACAGAAAGCTTTAGCTCACTGTGCAAGACTTTCTGATGTTTTGTGCATCCTGCACACAATCAGCGTCTACTCCAAGAAAGAGACATTTATTCTATCTCCTTTGACCTGTACCAAGAGTGTGGAGGTGGCAGTTGAGTCGTGTAGCAAAGCTTGGGGAGTTAGAGACTGAATAATTGGATATCAGACTAGCTCGTGATGGGCCTTTGCTCAGCTGCCATTTATGAATGCCAGGGTGGCAGCAAAGTGACCTTGAACATTTGTTGTTCTCTCTGAAGCCTTTGCTGATTCCCTGCATCAGAATTCTTGTTCCTTTGGGTGCCCATGAACTTTTATTTTCATTTACTCGCTCAGGTCTGTAGCAAGTAGTTCGTTTTTTCCTTATATAAATCTCTTAAAAATTGGAACCTAGGGGGTCGGAGGAGTGGCACAAACAGTAAGGTGTCTGCCTTGCCTGCGCTAGCCTAGACGATCCCCCAGTGTCCCATATGGTCCCCCAAGCCAGGAACAGTTCCTGATCACATAACCAGGAATAACCCCTGAGCGTCACTGGGTGTGGCCCAAAATATAGGAATCTAATTTTATTCATCACATTAAAAAGTAATGCCCATTTGTAACAATTTATAGTTGTATATTTTTCTATAAGACACAGGTATCCTTGGAGAAATAGAACCTTATTAGAAATAGAACTTTTGATAGTGGCATGTAAAATCACATTATTGTGATATTTTGGGGGACAGTATTTTGTGCATGATTTACCCATCTTATTTATTTTGTTTGTTTGTTTGGGGCCACACCTGGTGGTACTATGGGGTTACTCCTGACTCTGTGCCTAGAAATTACTCCTGGGGGCCCGGAGAGATAGCACAGCGGCGTTTGCCTTGCAAGCAGCCGATCCAGGACCAAAGGTGGTTGGTTCGAATCCCGGTGTCCCATATGGTCCCCCGTGCCTGCCAGGAGCTATTTCTGAGCAGACAGTCAGGAGTAACCCCTGAGCACTGCCGGGTGTGGCCCAAAAACCAAAAACCAAAACAAACAGAAATTACTCCTGGGAGGCTCAGGGATATAGGATGCTGGGGATGGAATCTAAGTTGGCTGCATGCAAGGCAAATGCCCTACACACTGTGCTATTGCTCTGGTTCCCACTCTTCATCATTTTAAGATGTTCAGTGGTTTTCAGTGTTTTCACAGTTACACACCATCACTTTAATCAGTTAGAAAAATTATTTATTACTGGGACCAGAGCTACATATTACTGTAGCAAAGTATCAGATCTAAAGGCAGGTAGGAGGGCAGCTGATGTGAGCTTCCTGGCTTTGTAATTGTGGCTGAGACTTAGGATGAATTGTCTTAGTCTTATGAATGATAGGGGCCAGAAGATGATAGTTAGGCACATGCCTGGGAAATGACCAAGTGTGATTTCTGGAACCACATGAACATCAAGCATTACTAGCTTTGGAGGCTACCTGAGCATCATGGTATCACTCTCTAGGTCCCAGCATTGCTGGCACTACAAGACCTGGGCAGCATCACATTCTGAGGCCCTTGCACTAAACCTGTAGCCTGGCTAGCCAGGAATCACTGGTGAGATTCCTGGGCATTATTTAGGGCCCCCCCAAACATCCTTAAAGATAATCAGATATAGTTCATGGGTATTCCATAAAGATATTCTGAACTTGCTCTCCTGAGTAATTAAGAGAAATAAACCAAGTAATGTCTCTAAAGCCCCTAGTACAGTATCTGGTGAATGAGGGTTTCAGTGACTATCACTTTCCTGGGTTCCTCTTCAGATTCTTATATTTCTAGTAAGAATTTCCAACGTGAAATAATAAATTTTAATTGAGTTTAATTTACTGATGCCTTTCCCTACCCTTTCTGCTTCTTGTTCTCCCCCAGGCTATGCCTTTCTGCTGTTCCAGGAGGAGAGCTCAGTACAAGCTTTGATAGATGCCTGCCTAGAAGAAGATGGGAAGCTGTACTTGTGTGTGTCTAGCCCCACCATCAAGGATAAACCAGTAAGTGACATATAGCCAATTTATGCCCTTCCAAAGTCATGTCAGTGAAATAGCTACTGGCCTCTTTCTTGTTTCAGGAATGCTAATAACCAGGTTCCACTTACTCAGGGTGACTTTGTATGCAGTAAAGCTGGGCTGTTGTTGATGGGAAGCTAATAACAAATTACTGTTTCATTTGGGACCTCATGTAAGCAAATGTATCCTTGAATTTCACATTTCAGCTCCTTAAAGCTAACTCTTATTCAGAAACTCTGGATGGAAGTAAACAATGCCCTCAGTGGTGTGGGCAGCTGATTTCTGTCATCATTTCAAATCAAGGGCAGAAATACTATCTTTACCCATACTCAACAGCGTATATGTTTCTTTGAAAGAAAAGCACTGTGAGGGGTAGCACTTACAGCTAGCTTCATAGAGCCTTTTGGGCCAGCAGCGTGCAAAATAAAATGTATTAACTTAGAACAGAGCAGGAAGCGGAGGGACACACAGAGAAGCTGGAGCCAGAATGATGAAAAATGGGCATAAGGACAGTCTGTGGATTCTGAGCCACACTATGAGTGAGTTCTAAGAAGAAGAGATGCTTTCTTCCATAGGAGAGGGGGTCAGTGGTAAAAGGGTAACAACTGTACTTAGTGAAAGAAAATGACTTGGGTGACATGACAGAAGGTTGTGAAGTTGGAAATGAGGAACAGAAAGTAAAAGCAGTAACATGGAGGACATAAAAGGACTAGGTAATTATTTTGTCTGGGGCCTCTAAGACTTACACAAGGTGTGGGCTTGTCTAGCACCTAAGTGTAGTTTCAGTGAAGGAGTTGGGTAAAGAATAAAAGTTCCCCATTTGAGTCGTGACTCTGATGAACTATGAATAAGTCACCTAATCTTTGCTGGCTGTTGGTTTTCTCAGCTAAAAAAATGAAAAAAATAATGGAATCTCTCTGGAATGTTGAGAAGTTAAAATGAGAGGAAAAGGAAAGTGATAGCATTTCATAATATCAAATACCTTTGGAAGTGTGGGTAATATATATAATCACCATCCTATATCAGAGTGCTGTAGAATTGAGCAGAGGTGTTGAGCCAAATTATTTAGTAATGTTGATTAGGGAGAATGGTGATATCTACAGGGTTTTACAACTGGTTACTCAAATGTGATGTGGAAGATGGGAATATATAAAAAGAAAAGGGGAGGGACTACAGCATGGAAATTTTGAGTCATAGGAGAATAATTGATGCAGAAGAAACAGGGATATTAGCAAGACTGAAAGTGTTATTGTAATTTCTAATTCTGCAGTCATCAAGTTTTAATAACAACAGTGACAATGTGAGATATAAAGTGGGGACAGGAGGTGGAGGAAAAGAGTGGTGAACTTTTATAACTTAGATTTTAATTTAAAACAAGTTGACAGGGGTTACACAGTTCCAAGAAATTGAGGCAGACATACAGACTGGCAGCGGGGTCCTCTTTGTGACTGAGAAGAGCCATTTTGACCCAGGTCACTGCACCCTGAGAAGAGTGTGGCTGCAGAGTGAATGAAGTAGAGCAGTTGCACATTTCTTCTAGTTCATGAACCACACCACAAAACACACACAAAAAAACCACCACCACACTGTAATAGTGATAGTGAGAAAGTAACATAGAACCGCACTATACTTAGTTAATGAAAATGGTAGTTCTGTAGACCCAACTAGTATCAGAACCAACTAGTATAGCCTCTCTGATGAGGGATTAGAGAGGAAATGTTAAGGATACTCAAGGAATGAAAGAAACTATGGTAGGGGCTGGAGAGATAACACAGCGGTCAGGTGTTGCTTTGTGCGCGGTTGACCGAGGACTGATGATATAGTTTGATTCCAGGCATCCCATATGGTCCCGAAAGCCTGCCAGGAGGGATTTCTGAGCACAGAGCCAGGAGTAACCTCTGAGCACTGCCGGGTGTGACCCAAAACAAAACAACAAAAAAAGATTATAGAGGGTATGAGAGTAGAAATGAGAAAACTTCAAACAAAAATGAGAGAACTCCCAAAAAAAACAAAAACAAAAAAATTAGAGAACTGAAAAACTTGGTAGGAGAAATAAAAGGCTCACTAAAAGGCCTCTCCAGCAGAGTAACAGCTGCTGAGGACAGAATCAGTGAGCTGCAAGATAAGCTGTATTACACCTCCAGACAACAGAAGATGAAAAAGAATCTTAAATAAACAAACAGAAGATGGAAAAACATCCTCAAAAATAAATCAAAAGATGGGGCTGGAGCAGTGGTGAAAGTGGTAAGGCATCTGCCTTATCTGCGCTAGCCTAGTATGGACCATGGTTTGATCCTCCATTGTCCCATGTGGTCCCCTAAGCCAGGAGCGATTTCTGAGCGCATAACCTGGAGTAACCCCTGAGCATCACCAGGTGTGGCCCAAAAACAAAAACAAATCAAGGGGCCGGGCGGTGGCGCTAGAGGTAAGGTGTCTGCCTGCCTGCGCTAACCAAGGAAGGACCGTGGTTCGATCCCCTGGCGTCCCATATGGTCCCCCAAGCCAGGAGCGACTTCTGAGCGCATAGCCAGGAGTAACTCCTGAGCGTCACCGGGTGTGGTCCAAAAAGCAAAAAACAAAAACAAAAAAAAACAAAAACAAATCAAAAGACAATAAATGGACACAACATTAGAATCCTTGGGGTCCCAGAGAGCCATGAAGTAAACCCCTATGAAGAATCAGTATTCAGAGACATCATTGCTGAGAAGTTTCCAGAGCGAAAAAGGGCATGCACTCATTCTGGGGCACCGGAATAGTTCAGCTAAAAACATCACAAGGTACATCCTAGTCACAATGATGAAAACCGTAGGTAGAGATAGAATACTGAAAGGAAATTATGTACAAGAGAGCATCCTTATGATTTATAGAATACATATGAAAAGCAACCTTCCAGGACTGAAAGCAATTGTGGGGTATAGTAAAAAACTCAATGAAATGAGCAGCTTACCAAGAATACTTCACCAAATCAGACTCTTATTTAGGTTTGAGGAAGTGATACACAGCATCACGATAAATAACAGCTCAGGAACTTTGCAGGCTCAAAACCAGCTTTAAAAGAAGAACTGAAGGGGCAGGAGAGATAGCTGAAAGAAAGGCATTTGCCTTACATGCAGAAGGTCAGTGGTTCGTATTTCTGCATCCCATATGGTCCCCCAAACCTGCCAGGAGCAATTTCTGAGCACAGAGCCAAGATTAACCCCTGAGCGCTGCCGGGTGTAACCCACCCCCAAAAAAAAAGAAGAACTGAAGAGGGAACTTTAAGGCAAGACAAACCCCACAAACACCAAACTTCTACAAAAAATATGGAACAAACTTCATGACAATAATATCTCAATGTGAATGGACTAACTGCACCAATTGAAAAACATAGAATGGCAAAATGGATCAGATAACTGAATCCAACGTTCTGCTCCCTGCATGAAACACATTTAAATAGAGCAAAAACAAGCTCAAAGTCAAAGACTGGAAGCAATCCTTTAAGCAAACAACTCTGTAAAAAGGCTGGCACGGCCATACTAATATTATACTGCATAGATTTCAGGCTTTAAGAGGTTATAAGAGATAGAGAGGGTTATTTATTAGTAATCAAGGGATATGTACATCAGGAAGAAGTCAGACTCCTAAACTTATATGCACCTAATAAGTGCTTAGCAAAATAGTTAAAACAACTAATAGACTTGAAGAAAGACATGAATAACAATATAACAGTAGTTGGAAACTTCATCACTTCTCTGTCACCACTTGATAGATCAAACAGACTAAAACTCAATAAGGATTTAATGTCTTTGAAGGAAGAAATGAAAGAGAGAAGGTTCATAGATCTATGCAGGTTTTTGATTCCCAAAATGTCAAATATACATACTTCTCCAATGCACATGTGAAATTCTCCAAGATGACTACATGCTGAGCCATAAAACTTGCCTCATTAAAATAAAAAGGATAGAAATTGTATCAACTATCTTCTCAGGTCATGATGCACTAAAATAGAAGTGAATTACAAACATATATGGAAAAATAACTTAAACACCTGGAAGTTAAACAGTTCACTACTGAACTACCAGTGGGTTAAAGAGGAAATCTAAAAGTTCCTGGAAATAAATGGTAATGAGGACACAAATGATCAGAAGTTGTGTAACACAGCAAAGTGTTATTAAGAGGAAATTTTATAGCTTTGCAAGCATTCATCAGGAAGGAAGAAAGAACCTACATAAATAACTTAATGGCACAGCATAAGGAATGGGAAAATGACCAATAAAATGAGCTGAAAGCAGGAAAGAGGAAGAAAATAATAAAACCTCAAGCAGAAATGAATGAACTGGAAACATAAAAATTAATCCAAAAGATCAATGAAATCAAGAGTTGGTTTTTAGAAAAAAAATAAACGAGATTAGACTCGCAAAGAGAGAAACTTAATAAACCCAATTAGAAAATACAAACGGGCCCAGAGAGACAGCACAGCGGCATTTGCCTTGCAAGCAGCCGATCCAGGACCAAAGATGGTTGGTTCGAATCCCGGGGTCCCATATGGTCCCCTGTGCCTGCCAGGAGCTATTTTTGAGCAGACAGCCAGGAGTAACCCCTGAGCAATGCCAGGTATGGCCCAAAAACCAAAAACCAAAAAAAAAAAAAAAAGGGGGCCGGGAAGGTGGCGCTAGAGGTAAGGTGTCTGCCTTGCAAGCGCTAGCGTAGGATGGACCGCGGTTCGATCCCCCGGCGTCCCATATGGTCCCCCCAAGCCAGGGGCGATTTCTGAGCGCATAGCCAGGAGTAACCCCTGAGCGTCAAACGGATGTGGCCCAAAAACCAAAACCAAAAAAAAAAGATGTAAAAAAAAAAAAAAAGAAAAAGAAAAGAAAACACAAACTGTTACGACAGACCATACAGAAATTCAAAGGATAATTGGAAATTACTTTAAGAATCTTTATGCCACAAAATAAGAGAACCTGGAAGAAATGTATAAATTCTTGGACTCCTATAACTTTCTAAGGTTGAAGCAAGGTAATGTGGAATATCTGAACAGATTTATCACTGTTGAGGAAATAGAAATAGCTTCCCCAAAACAAAAGTCCAGGACCACATGGATTCACTAGTGAATTCTTTCAAACCTTTAAAGATAACCTACTGCCTGTCCTTATGGTGAGATTGCTAGAAGAGAATGAAAATTGGGGCTAAAGTGATAGTACAGTGGTTAAGGTGTTTGCCTTGCATCAGCTGACCTGGGTTTGATCCCTGGTATCCCATATACTTCCCTGAATACCTCCAGAAGTGGATTTTTTTTTTTTTGAGTGTAGAGCCAGAAGTAATCTAAGCACCATCAGGTATGACCCACAAACCAAAAAATTAGAGAATTAAAGTTATGTTCTTCTGTCTAAAAACTCAGAAGAGGGGCTAGAGCGATAGTACAGTTGGTAGGGTGTTTGACTTGCATGCAGCCAATCCGGGTTCAATACCCTGCATCCCATATGGTCCCCCGAGCATGCCAGTAGTAGTTTCTGAATGCAGAGCCAGGAGTAACCCTGAGCATGGCCAGGTGTGGCCCAGAAACCAAAATAAATAAATACATGTAAAAAGGCAGAAGAGCAGAGGTACACACAGATAGTTCTACCCATGGTAGATTAAGAACTGTTAAATGGAGGGGAGGAGACTGATGTCTCTGAGTCACTGAGACAAGGACATTGTTTCTTGTCAGAGCAAGGCCTCCCAAGCATTAGGCATCTCTTGAGATGGGCTGAACAATGGTGGAAGTGGCTTGGAGGCAGCTTCATTATTGTGTTTTCTCCCTACACATATGGGGTCATCAGGTTATTATACTTGGTTTAAGAACCTTAGAAAATAATTAGTGTAATTATCTGTTTGAAAATGTTTGTGGAAAACTAACTTTGTTTGATTATTTGCGTTTCTACAAATTTCTGCCTTTGCAGTGTTTACTTTCTGAGCTCAAGTGAAGCAACTTTGATTGAATCTTGATGAATTCTAAATAGTGGCTGACCATTACATAGTTCTTTGTCCCAGGCATACTAAGAATTTCCCTTGTAAAAAAGTTAGCATAAAATTTAGGATGGGTTATGATCCAGAAATAGTACTCCTAGGGATATACCCAAAACACCATGTAGGAAAGCTCTCCGCATTCCTATGTTCATCACAGCACTATTTATAATGTCCAAAAATTTGAAACATCCCAAGTGCCTGATAACAAATGAAACAAGAAACTGTGGCACTTCTACACAATAGAATACTATGCAGCTGTTAGGAAAAATGAAGTCCAAAAATTATCTTATACATGGATGGACATGGAAGTGATTATGCTGAGTGAAATGAATCAGAGGGAAAGGGATGATAGACATAGATTAATCTCACTTATTTGTGGACTATAATAAAAACAAGATTTAGAATGGTAAAAATATCCAGAGACAGTGGAGATGAGGTTCAGGAGGTCTAGCCTAGGATAGGAAGCTTGGTGAGTGCAGATAAAGTAGAGAAGGGCCTACTAGGACTATTATAGATGAAACTGATCACTCTGAACAAGAATCCATCACTGACAAGTACCCATCATTAACGATAGTACAAACCACAGTGTGTGTGTGTGTGTGAGAGAGAGAGAGAGAGAGAATGAGAGAGAGAGAGAGAGAAAGAGAGAGAGAGAGAAATTACCTGTCCCAGAGACAGTAGGTGTGGGGGTGGGAGGGAAATAGAAGACATCGGTGGTGGGAAGGGTGCATTGGTGAAGGGTGGTGTACCTTCTATGACTGAAGCCCAACAATGAAAATTTGTAATCAAAATTTGTATTTTACTTAAATAAAGCAATCAAGAAAAAAATATTAGGGGCCCGGAGAAATAGCACAGTGGCGTTTGCCTTGCAAGCAGCCGATCCAGGACCAAAGGTGGTTGGTTCAAATCCCGGTGTCCCATATGGTTCCCCATGCCTGCCAGGAGCTATTTCTGAGCAGATAGCCAGGAGTAACCTGAGCAATGCCAGGTGTGGTCCAAAAACCAAAAACCAAAAAAAAAAAAAAAAAAATTAGGATGGGAAATAATAGAAGTCCTCCCAAATACATTTTGAATTTTAGAATCAATTTTGGATTCTAGCTCTTTGCTCTTTTGGCCCTTTTTGTTTGTTTGGGTTTTGAGGAGCACACCTAGCTCCCGGCTCTGTACTCAGAAATTACTCTTGGTGGGAATCAGAGGACCATATGGGATCCTGGGGATCAAACCTGGTTTGCCATACATATGCAAGCAAACACCCTACCTGCTATCCTATTACTCTCGCTCCCCCTTTGGCTCCTTATTTAAGCCTTCTACTTTATTTTTCTTGCTTCCAGAGCAAGTGAATTTAACCTGTAAATGTAGATACAAACCGTGGCTCTGGCCCAAAGTGAAGTTGTGCCATGGAACTCCTTTATCAAACCTGACCTTTGGTTCTGCCTGCTCCTTCTTTCTTAGTCTGGCTGCTTTGCAGAATGCCAGTAGTGTTTGAATATTGACACTGCCCTCAGATCTTCCTGGAATTTTCCTTAGAAGTACCTAGATTCCAAAATGACCTCATACATTTTCTACCCTTGCCCAATTCGCATCCCCTCATATTCTATCCTCATTCCCTTTGTGAGGATTCAGTCATCAGTCTTCCTTCTATTGAGTCCCTTCACTTAGCATCCCTAAGATCATGTTTGTTTCTTAAATCAAGTAAATTCCTAATTAGTGGATTTTGGGTAGTATCACTGAGACATATTACAAATGATCATTTCAGTTTTTTGCTTTGTTTTTGTTTGGGGGCCACACTCAATGGTACTCAGGACTTCCTCCTAGTTTGTGCACAGGGATCACTTTTGGAGGACCTCAGGGGTTCATATATGTTGCTAGGGATTAAGTGCAAAGCAAACACTTTAACCCCTATGCTCTTTTCTTTTCACCCTTCTTAACACCCCCCCCCCCCATATATATGTTCTTTTTTTCCAAGGCGCCTGAGATGAAATCCAAGGCATGCGCTTTGTCACCTAGGCACACTCCTGATCCATTATCTTTAAAGCAACTTTGTTCAAACTACCCTGTGTATACCTCCGATCCTGAGCAATAGCAAAAACAACACAAAACAAAACAAAAAAACCCAACAACCTATATTAAGGTCTGATTGACTCCATTTAAGGAATGGGAAGACAAATTAGGGAAATTGTTGGAAACCTCCCAGATCTGTGGGAGTTTTTTTGGTTTTGTTTTCCTCCAGTAAAAGCAGATTCATAGTTCAGAGATTTCAGACATCTCAGATGAAGGCTAAGTAGAGCCCTTGCCCAAGAGGCTAGTGAGGCCAGCAGGTTTTATGAGTCTCTCATCAAGGTTACCCTACTTTTTGAATATATAAATAGACTGAACTTGAAGGTTTAGCAGAGCAAAACTTAAAAGGATCAAGCAAAGATAGCACTGAAAAGAGTAACCTTGAAAAAAGGAGGAGAGGAAGACTGAGAAGTCTTTATAGAATACATCGACCGGAAATGTAAGCTAGCAACCACCTTGGGAAGAGTATGAGAGAAGGTTCCTAATTTTGCTTCCTTAGACTTTATAGTACAACCACAGTATCTAAATCTTCTGAAATGTGATGGGTTTTGCTATATATTTAAAAGCTGCCTTACCACATTACATGAAGTATGCTTTGGGACAGTCAGTCTTAGGTTATATTCATGTGATCACCCACTAAAACTTTTAAAAAAAAGTTAAAAGAAAAAATTGAAGGCAAACTGGAAATAGATGTGGATTTATGGGGAAGAGTGATTTTCGTTTGCTTGTTTGTTTTGGTTTTGTTTTGGTTCACACCCAGCAGTACTCGGGCATTACTTCTGGTTCTGTGCTGAACATTACTCCTGATTCTGCACTCAGAAATCATTCCTGGCAGGTTCGGAGGACCAGGGATTGAACCAAGATTGGCCACATTGAAGGCAAACACCATCCCCTCTGTGTTATCATTTTACCCTAGGGAGGGTATTTTTTTTTTTTTTTTTTGCTTTTGTTTTTTGGGCCAAATTCAGCAGTGCTCAGGGCTTACTCTTGCCTCTGTATCTGGGTCACTCCTAGGGGCCTGAGGGGATGCCCAGGGTCTAACCTCAAACCTGGGGTTGACCATGTGCAAGGCAAGTTCTCTACTGTACTCCAGCCAAGTTCTCTACTGTACTCCAGCCAACCCCCTTTTTTAAAGTTTTGGGTCATATCCACAATACTCAGGGTTACTCATTGGCTTTGCACTCAGGCATTAACTCTGGCAGTGCTCCGAAGACCATATGGAATTTCGGCAATTAAACCCAGGTTGGTTGTGTGCAAAGCAAATGTCCTACCTTCTGTACTATTAGTCTGGCCCCCAGCCACTCATATTTGATACTGTTCATCTATCTATTATTCTGGATTCTCTTACCCCTAATTTATGTATCACTAGGTTCATTAGTACTTTTAGTCACTCTTCTTTAATTGCAAAATAGTCCAAAATTTTTGTATTGGGATTTAAAAATACTCCCAGTCTGACTTTAATGAAATGAGATATTTCTGCTCCCATTTTAGTTTCTAATTTCTATCCTTATTTTTAAGGCCCTCTGTTCTCTGAAGTCTCCTCTGATTACTGCACCATCTGTTAAAATCATACCTACTTTTATGGCTCCTCCAGCCCACATACATATGGCTATTTTTTTTTTTAATAAAATCTTTCCCAGGAAATGCTGGGGTCTTCCAGAGACCAGTTGCAGGGATGATTGTTCTATTGTGTGGTCTAAAGTGTGGTTTAAGGTTTATGCTTGGCCTGGCGGTGGTGCTCAGATATGACAGCATCTGGGTCTATTCTAGGACAGTGCTGGGGAGAGGGGGGAGATAAAAGGGGCAAGTAGCCTATACTGGGTATTCAATTCAAACCTTCACACATGGGGCTAGAGCAATATCACAGCATATAGGGCATTTGCATTGCATGTGGCCAACCTGGGTATAATCCCCAGTATCCCACATAGTCCCAAGCACTGCCAGGAGTAATTTCTGAGTGCAGAGCCAAGAGTAGCCCTTTAGCATTGCTAGGTATGACCCCAAAACAAAACAAATAAAAACCCTCATACATGTACTAGGTGTTTAATTCATACCTTCTCACATAAGCATGTATTTTCTGCTTTTCCCGTTTACCATATACTTAGTTTGGAGATTATACTTATGAAGAAACTGGTAAAATTAGTGTTCTATGCTCATTCAAAGAACTCCATTCCAGTTCACTCAAAAATTGGTTTGTTTCTAGTAAAATCTTAGGTAACTTGAATTTTTTTATGCACATGTTCTCCAACTATTTTAGTGATCAGCCTCATGGTAACAACATCATTTGCTCCTAGGACCATGGAGCATAAACACACATTTATGTGGACAAAATTTTCTGGCTGCAGAATACAGTTGCTGGAGGCTATCAAAATCTCAAGAAAACTCATGCTCAAGAAGAGTGAGTTTGCCTAAAGATACAAAAGTTTTGCCAAGGCAGAAAATTCTGATCAGCTGCTAGTTTCTTTTTTTGACTGCTCGCCCCCATAAGGTACAAGGAGAGGATGTCCTTTTCTCTGTTAGGTGGAGAACAGTGCTTGAGAATAACTAGTACAAGGTGACCTATTTATTGCTAGGTTGAAAGGAGATGTTTAATATGAGTGTGCTTTGAATAGTTCAAGCCATAGTTGGTGCTTTTGTGGCTTAGTTTTAGTAGGTAATAGTGATAAAAATAATCCTTTATGCCATGGACAAGATAAAGATACCTTCAGAAGCCACAAACCAGCTTATTTTCAATACTGTGGGAACACACCAGTCATTCTGTGAGATCTGTGTTGCTGAAAATAGAATTGCTGACAGTCGAGGTAGGTCTGAGTTCACTGCTGCTGAACTCAACTGAGCTGAGCTGTCACAGCTGGATGTCATGGCCCTGGGTTTGCAGCTGATTCAGCCTGGCTGTCAGGTCGGGGACTTGTGCTTGGGGAGAGAGTCATGATGGCCCTGCAGGCTTGGTTTTCTGAGTCATGTATGTTGAGGATTGTAAGATTTGGGAGACAAAAGGAGTTGTAAAAAAAAGAAAAGAAAAGGAGTTGTGTGTGTGTGTTTTCCTGAAAAACTTGAGTGAGGACTTGAAGGATATTGAAAAGAAGGGAAAAGGAACAAGGGTGAGGAGGTGGTTCTCTGGTGTGCGTGCATGTGTGTGTGTGTGTCTGTCTGTCTGTCTGTCTGTCTGTCTGTCTGTCTGTCTGTCTGTCCACAAGCAAAGGCACTATACAGTAGGACGTTCATGGCATGGATGTCTGTGACCCCAGAGATGAAGTAGAGGATTCATAGTGACCTCAGGATAATATTAACTCACTGTAGATATGTGTCTGAATGCTAAGTCATGGGATAATTCAGGTTTCTCATATGGGCCCCAGGATAGTCTAGTGGGATGACAAGTAAAAATCATGTAAAGGACAGCCACAGCATGAGACCAGAGACAACTGGCAGGATGGACAGAAATGCCACAGGAAGGATAGAGGTGGCCGCAGTCAGAAATAGAAACAATGCGCTAACCAGAGAAGTTTGAATTCTATTGAGGCCTGGAGGCCTGGTCATGTTTGAGAACTTGAAGCACTAGGTTTGTTTAATTGCCAGGAGTAAGCCCCAAGGTAGGGCCCTACTCCTTCCACCCCAATAAATAAACATGCATTTAATTATTTGAGAGAATACAAGCAGTATCAGAGAGTCTGGGGACCTTCTTATACACAACAATGCTCCAGGATCTCTAGGCCTCACCTGGCAATGCTTGGAAACATCATGTGTTTGCCATTCAGAAGATGGAGCTGGTACCTGCTTTGCATGTGCTGTCTCACCCCTGTGCTATCTCCCTGGGGATCTTTCCTCTGAATATTTTAGTGTTAATTTTTTTTGGGGGGGGGGGATTTTGGGTCCACACCCGGTGACCCTCAGGGGTTATCCCTGGCTGTGCACTCAGAAATCGCCCCTGGCTTGGGGGACCATATGGCACGCTGGGGGAATCGAACTGCGGTCTGTCTGTCCTAGGTTATTGCCAGGCAGATGCCCACCCTGCCACCTGTGCCACCGCTCCGGCCCCTAGTGTTAATTTTTTTTTTGTTTTTTGGGCCACACCCGGTGTTGCTCAAGGGTTACTCCTGGCTGTCTGCTCAGAAATAGCTCCTGGCAGGCACGGGGGACCATATGGGACACCGGGATTTGAACCAACCACCTTTGGTCCTGGATCGGCTGCTTGCAAGGCAAACGCTGCCGTGCTATCTCTCCGGGCCCGCCCTAGTGTTAATTTTTTAAAGAAGCCACCTTTTAACATTCCAGCAAGAAATGAGTGGACTAGGTCTGGATTGGAGTGAAGTTTCTACATTTTGTTTATTTAGTTGGACTTTATTATGCATATTTAAATATGTATTAAGAGTAAGCTAGAATACGGGGCTGGCGAGGTGGCGCTAGAGGTAAGGTATGTGCCTTGCAAGCGCCAGCCAAGGAAGGACCGTTGTTCGATCCCCTGGCGTCCCATAAGGTCCCCCCAAGCCAGGGGCAATTTCTGAGCGCTTAGTCAGGAGTAACCCCTGAGCATCAAATGGGTGTGGCCCGAAAAACCAAAAAAAAATAAAATAAAATAAAGTAAGCTAGAATAGAATCAAATCCAAGGAGTGCATTTAATAGACAATGTTCCAAAAATAGGTTGCATGGGAATAATTTTGGAATGCTAGTTTAAGCAACAGGTTCCTTACAGCAGTTTTTGAAGTCTTACTTAATATATACTAAATGGTATCCTGAAACTACAAGAAGAGATTGTTTATAACTGTTCCTCAATACTGCCTGTCTGAACAGTCCTGGGCCTCTGGACTTCACAGAGCACACTTTGGGAAACCAGGAAAAGGAAAATTTGTATGTGTAGATCTGTTGCTATCATTTACAGGCTGTTCTTTCAGATTTCTTGGAGGCTAGTGCTGAAGTTACCGTATAGTATAAATTGGTCTGTTTATGCAGTTTTGTGTATTTTGTGCCTTATTTTGATTTTAAAATTTTATAAAAAAAAATCTTTCTTTCTGGGGCCAGAGAGATAGCCCAACAGTAAGGCATTTTCCTTGCAGGCGGCTGATCCAGAACAGACCCAGTTCCATTCCTGGCATCCCATATGGTCCCTGAGCTTGTCAGGAGTGATTTCTGAGTACAGAGCCAGGAGTCACACCCTGAGCATCACCGGGTGTGACACAAAAACAAATCAATCAATCAATAAACTACTTAAAAAAAAACCTTGGTTCTGGGACCACACCCAGCAGTTTTCAGGGGGTTTTGTCTAACTGCACTTAGGGGATCACTCCTGGCAGTGCTTTAAGGGACCAGGTAGGGTTCAGGGATTGAAGCAAGGTCACATACCAGGCAAGTGCCTTAACTATATTACCTCTAAAGCCCCTGACTTGCCCCTTTATTATAAAAAGATTTTATCATTTAGTAAATAATGATTACAAATCAGATAATTAAGCCAGAAGATACTATTTTAAAGACAAATAATTCAGCTAAAATTAGGTTTCATGTCCTCACCAGAGCTTCCATAGTAGTAGCACAGTAATTTTCATAGTGAAAAGAACTGAAAGAAAGTAGGTACGGATCTGAATCAATTGATAAGAGTTTATCCCTGCATGTGTGAGAGGCCGGGTTCAACACCCCAATTCCTAGTACCATTCAGAATGACTCTGCTGTGCCCCCAGCATTGCCATCAAAAATATACCAATAAACGAAGGAATAATTATTTGTGTCTCTCTTCTCATTGATGCTGTGGGAGGACAACATTCCATTCTGAGTTATGTGGTAGTTTTTAGATCCTTCTAGCTAGAGCTCAGGATTATAGACGAGGGCCCAGAGGACAGAACTGACCTTTAGCCAGTGCAGTGACTTTCATGTTTGAATTCATTTCCAACTTTTAAAAACTTTAAAGGATTTGCACACATAAAAGTTGTATTTCTTTTTTTGTTTGTTTGTTTTTGTTTTGGGGCCACACCCACTGGTGCTCAGGGATTATTCCTGGCTCTCTGCTCAGAAATCCCTCCTGGTAGGCACTGGGAACCAAATGGGATGCTGGGATTTGAACCACTATGGTTCTGGGTCGGCCACTTGCGAGGCAAACGCCCTACCACTGTGCTAACTCTCCAGCCCCAAAAATCTATATTTCTAGCTACTGTTGAAAAAGGAAAAGGTCTGACCACTGTTCACAAGTTACCATTCACTTTTTTTGGAATGGAGTGTCTCCTTCCTTTATAGGAGCTGCTAAGGGCTGCTATATGGTCTAGCATATGTCTCATGTGCGAAGCTCTAAACTGACTTGTTGGCATCTCAAAACAAAGAAAAGGAATGGTGCTTACTGCAGTGTGTCACTACCTACCTACATAAGGGGTTTTGCCCTTTTTTGAGGGCGCTCAGGATTTTCTCCTTGCTTTTGTGCTCTGAGTGCTCAAGGGACCATATGGCAGGGGTGAACCAGGGTCGGCCACATGCAAAGCAAGTGCTTAGCCCCTGTGTTATCTTTCTGTCCCAAGAGGTTTACTTTTGCCCTTAAAAAGATTTTGTCCTGGGCCTGGAGAGATAGCACAGCGGCATTTGCCTTGCAAGCAGCCGATCCAGGACCAAAGGTGGTTGGTTCGAATCCCGGTGTCCCATATGGTTCCCCATGCCTGCCAGGAGCTATTTCTGAGCAGACAGCCAGGGGTAACCCCTGAGCATCGCCGGGTATGGCCCAAAAACAAAAAATACAAAAAACAAAAGATTTTGTCCTAAAGGCTTGATGCATTTGTGGATCCTTATTCAGCTTTATAGGAATTCAGCTTTTTGTAGCCCTTGTTTTAAAACACAGGATGGCGGCCAGAGTGATAGTGTAGGGTGTTTGCCTTGCATGCAGCTGACTCTGATTTGATCTCTTATCTCATATGGTCCCCCCAAGCTGGCTGGTCAAGAGTAATTCCTGAGTACAGAGCCAGGAGTAACTAACCCCTGAGCATTGCTGGATATGCTTCCACCCACCCACCGCCCAAAAATAAAATCAACCACAACAAAAACCTACAGGATAACATGCATGTGTTACCAAACGTGTGTTGCTGCAGGGCAGTGTGGCCTATGTACATGCCTTTACAACTTCCATCTTGAGATGTGTACTATGAGCTCTGTCTGCTTTGGAAAAATGTGTGTTTTCTCTCGAGCACATAATCTTAACTTACCTTTCCTTACCTCCCCTTCTTCCCCATTAAACTTGTTATATTTTACAAATAAAAACACAGAATACCAAATACAAGGAGTGCTGCCTCCCGGTTGATGTCACATTGCCTCTGTCTAGAGACACCTCAACAAGCAGGTGTGGTTAGGCTGCTGTAGGAGGCAGGGCTTCACCAGGCTCATTTAAGGACTATCCCCATACATGGTGAGGCCTTTACCTGTTTGGCAACACTAAAGAATAATGGATTCACAAGCACACATCTAGTGAGCCCTATATTGTCAACATTGCATTTATAGGGAAGAGTTTCTATTGTATCAAGATAATTCACCCATTCTCAAAAATTATCATTAAAGATGATTAAAGCAGCTTTCATATAAATTCTGATCTCTTAAGATATTTGAAAAGTGGTCGGAGAGATAGCATGGAGATAAGGCATTCACCTTGATGCAGAAGGTCGGTGGTTGGAATCCCGGCATCCCATATGGTCCCCCTAGCCTGCCAGGAGTGATTTCTGAGCATAGAGCTAGGAGTAACCCCTGAGCGATGCTGGGTGTGACTCAAAAACAAAACAAAACAAAACAAAACAGATATTTGAAGGATGTGAGGGCAATCTGGCTGCGACATCTTCTGTCATCCTATTGATCTTAGGGTTGATTCAGCTGATCTGGCTGGCTAGGCAAGTGTCCCCTTTCTCCCTCACTGCTCTATGTGCTCCATGTTTGTCTCCTGAAGCTGCATGTTTGGTCTAAGATGGGGGTCTCAAACTCACACCCACAGGCCGTTTGTGGCCCTCCATACAACATTTTGTGGCCTGCGGCCGGCCTTCAAATATCACAGTATTAGCGATTATTTACTTACCGAATAATCGCAATAAAAATCGCATTAGTAAAAAAAAATCGCATTAAACATTTGCATACCCTGAGCAGTTCCGTTTGGGGTATGCAGATGTTTAATGCGATTTTTTTTGTGATTTTTTTCTTACTAATGTGATTTTTTATTGAGAATATTCAGTAAGCGAAATCCCTTATGCAGCCCTGCCTTACCCCGACTTTGCCTCCTGCGGGCCCCAGGTAAATTGAGTTTGAGATCCCTGGTCTAAGAGGACAGCCTTCCCTGAATAGAGATAGACCTTTTTTTGGTTGAGTGGCTGTGCTCCCCTGCCAGAACTTCCAAACAAGCTTTCAAGGTCCATTTGTAGGAGAACGTAAGGGTAGTCAAACTTCCAAGATTCCAGTCACATCCAAATGAGGTGCTGCACGTGGCAATCTGCCTTCCTTTAAAAAAAAAAAAAGATATTTGAATATCTTGAAAGTCTGATACTGTGACATAGAGAGCATACATGCAAATAGACATGATAAAGGTATCAGAACCAGAAAGTGCAATAATCAAGAAAGAAAATGGGGGGCCAGGTATGAAGTAAAAGAATCTTTTGAAGGTGGAGAGTGTATCTGATGTGAGATTGAGTTTTATTTCAGAGAGAAACATGGTTGTTGAGTGTAGTTCCTTTGTTAACTGTCCACCCGCCATGCTTTACCTTTGGGATGTGCATTTAGAAGGTTCTGGTACTGGCCTGCCTATTTTTGACATCATCTGATTTTGCTCTGGTGTGAGTTTTAAGTTGCTGTTTCCTGGTAACAGTTTTGTGAATACCTTATTTTCATCCTGCACCCTTTTATTTTTACCTGCTATATTAAATGCCAAGAACAGGGTAAGGGAATGAGTTAGGTGTAATATAAATAAATAATGCAAGGGTAGGGGAGATGCCAGGGAACAATGGACAGTAATGAGAGCTCTCTGCAAGGTTTGAGCTCATCTGAAAGTTCTTTTGAGCAGCAGCAACCTATTATAGACATCAGAACTTTCTAGACTTCCAATTAAATGAAACAAGATCACTATGGACACTACACGGAAATCATTTTTCATTTGTCAGATGAAGTGATCCACAAGGAGAGAATTGTGCAGGTAGGGTGCTTGCTTTACATGTTGCTGACCCAAGTCTGATTCCTAGCATCCCAGAGGGTCTGCCAAGTACTGCCAGTGTAGAGAAAGGAGTAAGCCTTGAGCATCACTAGTTGTGGCCCAAAACAAAACAAATAAAAGAATTGTGTAGGTTTTTACCCTCATTGTTTTGCTTCTTATCCTTATTGGTGAGGGGCAAAGGTGAGAGATATTCCTTAAGGACAGAGAAGGGTTCTCTGTTTCTGCATGTGGCCAGCTTCGCAGTGGGCTGTGTGATTGGTTCTAGGTAGAGCTGAATGTTTAGTTTGGGAGAGGGTTTTTTTTTTTTTGTGGTCATATTTGTTTTGTTCTGTTATTTAATAATTCAGTGATTATTGAAAGGAATACGATCAGAGGTCAAAATTCTAAGGAAATATCTTAATTTTCCCTAAATGATACAATGATAAAATAGCACATGCCATGGATAGGAAGTCAAGACACAGAGAAGGTAGGTATATTATCAGTGGGGGAGAAGGGCTGAGCCTTAGTGATAAGGTACTTGCCCTTGTACGTGGCTGACCACCCTAGCTTCAGTCCCTATTGTGCTCCGTCCACTGCCAGGAGTAATTCCAGAGTGCAGAGCTAGGAGTAACTACTGAGCATCACTGGTTATGACTGGCTTCAAAACCAAAGCAAACAAAAAAAAATACATATTACCAACAGTAATATTACAAGTTTTTTTTTTGTACTCTGAAAATTTACTTCAATTTCTAGGCATGCCTCTTTTACCAGTCTCATTTAGGAAAATTAGATAAATCAAAAATAGATAACCTTGTTTCAGCATTTGATATCACTGATGATAAGTACTGATCTGTGTTAAAACCATATTAGTGAAATATAAATGTTTTCATTTTAGAGGATAAAATTTTAAAAGTTTGGGACCAGAGAAATGGTACAATGAGTAAGATGCTTGCTTTGCATCTGGGTCCAATCCTTAGCATTCCATATGGTCCCCCAGCACCGCCAGGAATGATTCCTGACTGCAGAGCTACGAGTAACTTCTGAGCATCTTAGCGTGTGGTCCCTCAAACAAAACAAAACAAAAATAAAATTTTTAAACTGGACATAGAGGTCTTTTAAAAGAAAAAGTCTCTGGGCCCAGAGAGATAATACAGTGGTTAAGCCCAGCACACTACAGAACTAAATTGGATCCCTGGCATCCAAAATGGTCCCTCAAGTTTCCCAGGAGTAGTCTCTGAACACAGAACTAGGAATAAGCCCTGTGTACAGTTGAGTATGATCCAAACACCAAAAAATAAAATAGAAAAAAATTACTCCTAATTAGATGGACTGTTAAAACCAAACTACTGACTCAAAAAAATAGCTCAAAAGGGCTAACTCACTCTATGTGGGAATTCTTGGATTTGATTCCTGGTACCTACCATATGAGCCACCCAAGAACTGAGAAAGTACTATATTGTCATAAGCATTATGACAGCTTGTTATGTATTAAGTGGATCTTACTCCAAACCCAAAATCTGTATCTAAAAATATATCTTTACATTCAGAATATGTCTTTTGAAAAAAACAAACAAAAAAAAAAAACAAATAAAAAAGCAACCAACAAATTATGTCCATAGCTGTTTTCTGAAGAATTCACAATATGTCTATAACTGTAGTGGTTTTCAGTCTTAGATCTGTGGACTGGTGGGTGAAAAACACTGGTGATCAGTGTAGTGTATAGAACTTGTAAGTGGATTTCCCAAGAGGGCTCTTGACAGGCACTTTATACAGATTACAGTAATTAATAACAGGATGTTGTTTGGGTTGTGTACATGGTTAAATGCACAAATCAATGGGTTTGTTTTTAGTTACTATATTCTCATTTGGGGTTGATGGAAATAAAGTAAGGACCAAGTAAACGACTTTTTTTCAGGTGCAAATTCGACCATGGAACCTAAGTGACAGTGACTTTGTAATGGATGGTTCTCAGCCCTTGGACCCCAGAAAAACTATCTTTGTTGGGGGAGTTCCACGACCCCTTCGAGCTGGTGAGTGGAAATAGTAACACCACAACAACGAAGCCAACAACAAAATCTCCAATACATTTAGTCTACGTATTGTCTAGGTTTTCAATCAGCTATATACATAATCTTCAAAAAGAGGGCTGGGATGGTGGTTCCAGAGTTAACTTTTGGAGCATTTATTTTGGAGGATTTTCTCCCTCATATGCTCTTTTATGGTACAAGAAGGCATTTCATTAAACTGTTATTATAAAAGGATGAATTCTGTTTAGTGCTTTCCTATTCAACCATGTACTTTTAAATAATTGTGTATTTGATAGTGTGTACATTCTTATCCTGATTAGCTTTGTGACGAATGACAAAAAAGCCACTCCCTCAGAAATATATCCTGGGCATTTGTGTGCTCATGACTAGGCTGGAAATTGTGTTGCTGGGAAGCTAACATCCTCTTCCCATGCACTCTTTCTTATACACTTTGAACAATTAGTTTTTTACTTGAGAATATTTTTAAGTTTAACAGCTTCCCTGTTGTTTTTAACTTCCTTGATGATAAAAGAAATAGTCACACTTGCTAGAACTGGGTAGAACCATTGTGGTCTGGAGCATTTGAAATAGTGCTGAGTTGATGACTTAGTACGTAAATCCAAAGACAGACCTCATTAGCTGTGGATTAATGTTACTGCTAGGAGGTTAATAAAATGACTTATGAGAGCCAACTGTTTCGGTGCTTCAAATAAATTGAGGGTTTTAAGATGAAAAAAATAAGGTTGCTTAGGATAGCAAGTTCTCTCATTTGTTACAAATATATGGATTTGACAAATACAAAGAAAGACCAAAAAGACCATTAAAATTAAGTTGAGAAAATAAGAGTTATGATATATGTTGTGACAGACTTTATGACTTAATTTGGGAAATAACTTTTTTTTTTTTTTTTTTTGGTTTTTGGGTCACACCTGGCAGTGCTCAGGGGTTATTCCTGGTTCCAGGCTCAGAAATTGCTCCTGGCAGGCACAGGGGACCATATGGGGCGCCGGGATTCGAACCGATGACCTCCTGCATGAAAGGCAAACGCCTTACCTCCATGCTATCTCTCCGGCCCCGGAAATAACTATTTTTAACATTTCAAATTTAACTCTAGTCTATTCCTTAAAGATAACTTTTAGACTTACATAAAAATATATTCACAATTCCATTTTGAAATATTTTTAAACACATGAATAACCAAGTATGGCATTTGTAATTTTTAAACTTTCAGACATTAAAATGTCTCTAGGTCTTACTTTGATTTCATAGAAACTTATATGGAAGTGGAAGTGGAAAAAGCAAAACAGCAGATACCATCTCTTTATCTGCTGTCAAATAAAAGTTTAGAAGGGCCTCAAACATGAACAGTATAGTGATAAAAGCAATTACCTCCCATTGTTTCTAAACCGGTTGTGTTTTGAACGCAAATATGTGGGGTTGGGTGCATTTAGGAACATTCCTGACTATCTAACTGTTATTAGGTTTAGGAGTAGAGAGAAAAAGAGAAATATCCCTTTGTGGTTCTCCTTTAATTGTATATATGTTCTATAAATGCAAATATTCATTGTTAATATAATAGCTATTCTTTCTTTCAACTAACTACAAAAATTAGTTTAACTATTTTAGCCTTTCTCTTCCTAGATGGGAATCAGGAAAAAAATAAAATAAACCTAAGAAAAACCCACAGTAAAGATAATAGCGCTGACCTCAATGTTTATTTTTAAATTAAAGACACAAAAGTTTATAGACTACATTTTTTTATTATTCACCATTATTTATTTTATTTCAAAGGATATGTAGTAGTTTCTATCATTTCCCTATTATAAGTCCTGTGAATACCCACATTTCATGCTTGTGTGATCATACTAGCATTGCATAAACCCAAATCCAAGAACTTGAGTTATATTCTTCCTTTAACAACCTGTGCTTACAAAACCCTACAAATTAAAGAATTCGGTAAAAAATATGTTCAGTTTCTAATCAGAAATGGGATTTTCATCTTTTCTCTCTTGAAAGTAAACTCTTTTGTTAAGTCTTGAAGTTCTTTGCTTAATTAAAAAAAAATTTTAATGTTTGGTTTTAATTGTGTTTTGTTGTTGTTGGTTTTTTTTGGGGGGTGAGGGGATTTTGGGTCACACTCCATGGTTTCAGAGTTTAGTTCTGGCTTTGCACTCAGAAATCATGCCTAGCAGTCTCAGGGGACTATATAGGATGTTGGGGATCAAGCCCGGGTTGGCCACTTGCAAGGCTAACACCCTTTCCATTGTGCTGTTTCTCTGACCCCTGGGTTTTATTTTGTTTTACTTTGCTTATGTGATGAGCAGCCTACAATCACTTTCTATATACCAAAAATTTAGCTGTTTTCTGATTGATTAAACAATTTGTACTATCTTCTAATTTTACTAACCTACTGACTTTTACTATGATAAACAAAACATCCAGCTTAATAATCTTATCTAAACAAAAACAACTTTTATCCATCTGCTTTTATCCATGTGAATAGAATTGTTTCTTTAAAACATACTGATCTTTGTGGACAGATATGTGCTTAGGAAAAAATCATTTTAAAGCTAGATCTTTTTGACTGTTCTAGACAATGTTAAATTGAATCCATTGCTATTATTGACTTAAACAGTAAACCTTTATTGAGCATCCACTGTTACTGCCACTGAGCACAAGTTTATATCATGCCAAACTGAATGAATACTCCACTGTCATTTACAGGTCATCATCTTCAGAGTCAGATTTCAGAACAGAAGAAAATAAATGTATTAATAGAATGCTAACTCTGATTTAATTGGGTGCTAAATTATATCCTTGAACGTAATGATTCTCAAATTAGGTTTTGAAGTAATTTATGCCATTTAAAAATTATTATTTCCAGGAGAATATTGTGCTGTGGAATTCTTGAAACTATTTCTGGCACTACTTCAGTAGTGACCATATTCAACAAATAAGATTTTAGATGTCTAGACAGCTTTTCAGCTTATTCAGGGCCAAAAAGTGTCTTTTTGACTTGTCACAGTAACATTAAAATGTTATTACCCCCTGGATTTTGTTACACATTTCTATGCTGTTATAATATTACTCTATGATAGTATACCATAAAGATTTTACCTCTATAGAGTCTATACATTCTCTCATTGCATGGACAATTAAAAAACAGGGCAACCTGTTTAAAACAGTATTGTCTCAACTTTTACTTTGCTCCTTCCAGTTCTTTGATCAACCTTCCTTGGTTGGAAAAAAAAAAACAGATATCTAGAAAAATTAACTTGAAAGTGGAAAACTATTTATTAGAAATTCTAGGTCGCTATCCAAAGTTAGATTGTCTGATGATTGATTTCTCTAGATCCTTTTATCTCCTGTTGCTCCTTTTCATCACTCCTGTCAATGCCAGGGGCAAGACAAAGACAGTTTGCTTAAAGTTTTCAGGTATTTTTCAAATCTTTTTTTCCCTACACACCCTACTTTAATCCCACCATCTTGCCTAGGAAAAACTATAGTGAATTACCATGCCATCATGTGGCTAAATTCACAGGGAAAGAGAAAGTATTAGTTCTACTATTATCATCTGGATATGCAAGAGTATACCACTACTCTTGCTTCAAGTAATGTAAGTCAGATGTCTTCTGAAACTCAACATAGAAATGGCCTGTTGATAGCCCTGTGGTATGAGCACTTCTCCAGAATGCCTCCTTTGCTGTGAGAGGAAATAAGTGGGTTATGAGATCAACCAGGGAAAAGAATGAAGGAAGCATCTGGCTCTTGTATTTTCCCCTAGTTTGTAAACTTGAGCATTTCTTGGATTCCTTCTGTTAATTTAGACATCTGATTTGAGGAGTACCTCAGTTATTAAGCTTTGGGATCTATCCATCCCAACTGTGATTAGGCCTGAAATGACTATAATTTTTATTTCTGGTTCGAGAGGTGAGTTATTTGTTCACTTCACAACTTCTTTCCAACCAATAGTTTACTTGACTGAATCCTAATGCAGTTAATCTTGAGAGGCTGCTTACCTTAGTTTCTGGAGCCTACGCCTTGCTTGTCATCTTTAGGTCTCTCAGCTTTTTGAACTCTTGCTTCAAGGATTCTTCTCCCTGTTTTCCCTTCCCTACTAATATTTTCTGATAGATTCTAGAGATTTCTTCTGTTTGTTTTCTCTCTCTTGTAAGAATTGCTTTACTGTAGTAGAAAAACATTTTTACAGGAAATATTAATATCTAAAAATCATACATTCTGAATTTTCCTAAAGTCACTTATTTCAAAAATTCTATACAAAATTATTGATAGTTTACATGTGTAAGGAACCATATCTTAATTTGTGACTTAGAAAATAGAATATACATAGATTGAGTATATTATTGAGATTGAGAATATGTATATGTATATATATGCATATATATATAATAGACTGAGGTATAAATGATCATATCAGTCTTCTATCAGGGTTCTCAGCAATAGAGAGACTTTCTTTCATCAAGTCCCAAGTTTGTCTGGACAGCTCATACAGAACATATTGACTTGATCATCTGCATTGTCTTTGTGGTTAAGGAATTCTCTTTTTCTTTTTTAATTTATTATTGAGGTAACATGATTTATAACAGTATTACTGTTTTATACTTACAGTATTCTTTCACCTCCCCATTGCAACATGTCAGTAACCATTTACCATTATCCCAAGGTCATTAAGGATTATCCAATGTTAGCATATGTTTATGCTTTTCTTCACCCTGCAGAATAAACTCTAACTCATTGCTGATATTAAACTTGGCTATATTTGTGACAAGTTGAGTATACATTAGCATAAAATCAAAGTAAAACTGGTTTCAGTTGGTACTATTGGAGCAGAAACCAGGACATGTAACTATAAAGCAAAAATGTTTAAGTAGAAGAGAGTAAAATCCCCACAAAGCGAACATTTAATATCTGTAGTTCCATATACTGACCACGTACATGAATTTGATCTTTATGATAATCTTGTGAAGTTATCAGTGGAGGCCTTTTTTCATTTTAGAGACAAAGAAGCAGAATTTAAAGGATAATTGGTTCAAGACCACAAATAAAAAAGTTAAATTCAGAGACTAGAGAAATAGTACAATGGGTAGGACACTCAACCAACAGGTTCATTCCTGGCATCCCATATGGTTCCCAGGAGTGATTCATGAGTGCAAAGCCATGAGCATCATCCAGTGTGGAAAGAAAAAAAAAATAATAATAATGTATACATTGCCCACGTGAACCAACTTCATGGATAGTTGTAGAACCTAAAATGTTTATTTCAATTACAGTCTACATTTCATGCAAGTTCAGACCACTCTACTGTCCTCATGTGCCTTAAGCCTCTTTCCTATCTGCTGTTATTTCCAGAGAGAAGAAGAAATGTGACTTCTAGATTCACAGTTTGGAATCTGAAAAGATAGATCATTGACATTTCCCTCAGGAATTCCAATCCCTGTTCTACTCTATTGGGCTCTCATGTTGTCTCAGACTCAGAACACTCAGTATGTCCTTGGACAGTACTTCCAGTCATGCTAATTTCCTACTCTTGCAGGAAAGACCTTCTGCATTATGTCTAACTAAACACAAGAAAAAAAAAAGTGATTTGGAGGCTTCTGACTTCCTCATGGACTTTTTTTTATGCATGCAGTCTATACCTTCATCTGTCTGGCTTCCAGTTCTTTTCACCTATATTGCCTGCTCTAGTAGCCCCAGGTGAAATAAATGTTAAGAATTTTTTAGTCTTCTCTACTAAAGATGCTTTAGAGCGAAGATTATTGATGTAGGCTTAGAAGGAGGTTTGACTCAATTTGGGGGATAACATATATCCTTGATCTAGATTTCATGAGAACACAAGATCAGATCTAGATGAACTTTTGAAGATTTCCTTGATTTCTGTCAGATCCTTATAGGTTTTCTTCTTTATTACTCCTCAAGCAGTTAAAAATGGTAATTTGGGGGGGAAGTAAGGGGTCACACCTGGCAGTGCTCTTGTGGTGCTCTGGGCTTAGTCCTGGATCCAAACTCAGGGATCACTCTTAGTAGGTTCTGGGGACAATACATGGTGCTGGGAATCAGGTCTAGATCAGCTTATAGGCCTATCAGCCCTATATATATCATATAGGGCAAATGCCCTTTCTATTGTACCATTGTTTTAGCCCAGTAACCATTTTCTTGACTAAGCTTTATGTCCATCCTTTTTTTTTTGGGGGGGGGGGGTTTGGGTTTTGGGTCATACCCAGCAGTGCTCAGGGGTTACTCCTGGCTCTGTGCTCAGAAATCACTCCCAGCAGGCTGGGGAACCATACAGGATGCCAGAAATAGAACCTGGGTTCATCCCAAGTCAGTCGCTTGTAAGGCAAAGGCCCTACTGCTGTGCTATTGCTCTGGCCCCATGTCTATCTTATTTTTGAACCAGGCTGGTATCCTCTGAGGTTACTCCTACCTCTGTGTGTAGGCATCACACCTAAGTGCTACTCATGAAACCATGTAATGCCAGCAATTGAACCAGGCCCTTCTTCAAGGAAAACTTGAATTCAGCCCATTGAGCTTTCTCTTCAGCCCAGCCTTCTGACAGCTATGTGATTTTGTGTCTTTTATATTAAAACAAATATTGGACATATCCAGCACTTAAGGGAGGTTTTCTCTGGGTTATTTTTATTAGTTATTTAAGTAATGAGTAAATTGCATAGTTTTTTTTTCCTTAATGCAGTTTTTACAAAATATTTGTATTTCTCAACAATTAGAGGCTCTGTTTAGTAAGTCTTAAATAACATTTATTTGGTATTTGAGCCCAGCATGTGTTTAGCTTACATGCTTTTAGGGAAAACTTTATAGTTGGGTATAGGACAAAATATACACAGTAGTTTTTGATCCTAGGTTACTTAAATTTGATGAGATCTCCTTCTGTGGTTAGATTAGGGGGGAAAATGAAAATCTTCCATGTTCTTCCCCCAAAGCATCTTCTAAGCACCAAGTGGTCCCCAGCATCACACGGTCTAGACTTGGAAATGATCTTGGGTGTGAGCCTGAGTGCAGCCCATGTGGACCACATAATCCCCAGCACAGCAGAACCAAAGGAGCACTGTATCTTGGAGCACTTATGTTGAACCTCCAGCCCTAGGCCACACAGCCACACAGACACACACACACACACACACACACACACACACACACACACACACACACGACACTTTATTGAGTAGGTTGTTGCAGACTTTTGGATGGCCAAGAAAATCCATGGAAGAGATTTCTTTACTAGCAGAAGCTTTACTTACTATCAGCCACCAGTCATGACCTCTGACACTCAGAGTTGATTTTCATCAGTTATGTTCATAAAATAAAGAAATTTTTGTGCTTTCTTCTTCTTTGACATTCAAGGTTCTAATTAATCCCTACTGTTTCTTTGCTCACCACTGTGCCTTAGAAGAAGTACCTCTTTCCTCAGCTGGAGACTTCAATTTACACATTTGATACTGTCTTTCTAAGTTAAGCACTTTAGTCAGTCCTTTCTATGGTAAACAACAAATACGATTTATTCCCTTTTCCTTATTTTTCATCTGGCTAGTCACCAGACTGAGAGAATATTACTCACTTTTTTGAGTTTCTGTTCCAGGACAACCAGGCCTGTGGAAACTTGATATTTTAATTTCTAGGCTTTGTTAATTTTTTTTTTATAAACTCATTTAACAGAGACCCACTAACCACAACTCATTTCTTGGTTGCTGTTAATAGAATGCAAGAACTTTATGAGGATATCCTCAAGCATTCTGATGGTGATATTTGGAAGCTCTAGTCAGCACCCTGATATTCAGGGTATGTGCTTGGTTCTTGTTCCACTGTTTGAATTAATATGGCTCCAGATCTTATACCAAGGCTGTGATCAGAGTCCACTTAGTCCATAATCAGAAATATTCTCCAAATCATTGGTATATCCTTCTGTATTTTGCTTTTAATGAATTATTTGGGCTTTGTTATTTATAGCTATTTTATCAGTTCCTGAAAATTATCTCTATGAGTTGCAGGACATTCTTCCTATTAAAACTAGATACTTAGAAAAAAATCTAGTATGGGGAAACCTTTAAAGAAGTAGAAAGACAGCCTTTATGTCTTGTTGACACAGCTTTTTTTTTTTACTGCTTCAGCAGCTTCCTGTTAAAGAGCCAACTAGCATCACTTGGCTTTCCTGTCCCAGGAACTCTGGTGAGATTCCTGGAACCTTCATCTTCATACTTGATACAAGGCTCTTCCTCTGCTTGCTGGGATTTTTACTACTTTGCATCTTCACAAACAGTGGTTCTTCTGCAGATACTGAGCTCTACTATATGACAGTCTTTATACACTGACTCTAGCCCAGGCCATCATCTATGTTCCTTGTCTTTTCTTTGTCAAATACCTTATATTGGATCCATTTGGAGCCATTTTTCAAAGGTAGGGCTAAGTCTTTGAACCTAAACCATGCGATTGGCCTAGAAGAAATGGTCATACTTGGAGTATGACCAAGTATCAAGTAAACAATTACTTTCAGGGAGTTTGATCCAAGTAGATAGTTGTCTCTCTATGGCAAGTTAATAGATAGGACCACTTTAGAATATCAGGCCCTTCAAATGGTCTGATTTCCAGATGCTTTTCATCCTGGTGTTTTGTAACTACACCAGTAGAAGGGTATATTTAGAAGAAACGAAGCAGGACATGCAGGTAAGATTATATATGAATTATAGCAAAGCACAGAATGATTATGTTACCACTGCTTTTATAGCTGTTTGATGTCCCCTAGCACTTGTTCATTGTTACTACAGTGTTAGTATGGAGATTACTTTGTTGGTAGAATATATTCTAAAATATTATTTTAATTACTCATAATATGTTGCTTCTGGTTAAAATAGATGGGGCCAGAGAGATAGCATGGAGGTAAGGCGTTTGCCTTTCATGCAGGAGGTTATTGGTTCGAATCCTGGCGTCCCATATGGTCCCCCGTGCCTGCCAGGAGCAATTTCTGAGCCTGGAGCCAGCAATAACCCCTGAGCACTGCTGGGTGTGACCCAAAAACCACACACACAAAAAAATAGAGAGCTAATTTGTTCTATAAACATATGTCAACTTAGCAGTGTGATATTACTATTGCTTTTTTAAAAAAATCCCTTGGGGCCGGTGAGGTGGTGCTAGAGGTAAGGTGTCTGTCTTGCAAGCGCTAGCCAAGGAAGGACTGTGGTTCGATCCCCCGGGGTCCCCAAGCTAGGGGTGATTTCTGAGCGCTTAGCCAGGAGTAACCCCTGAGCATCAAATGGGTGTGCCCTCCCCAAAAAAACAAAAAAAAAAACAAAAAAAATTGATCCCAGTCATAGAGTTCTTATTAATTTGTTAAGTATAGTGAAGTGCTTTGCCTATGCAGGACCCAATGCAGTAGAATAACCAGAAATATTGAGAAATATTCCTTTTATATTGTTGCTGAAATTCTGATAATATAAATTCATGTGAGACTGCTGTGAATGCTCTTCTTGGTACCTACTTTGGGTTTCCTTTTTCTTAATTATACTGCATGATCCATAAATAGTACTTTCTTCTCTTGGGCAAGAGTAACTTGTAAACATTTACGAAGAATCATGTCTATTTTCTTGCAGTTGAACTGGCAATGATCATGGACCGTTTGTATGGTGGCGTTTGCTATGCTGGCATTGATACGGACCCAGAGCTTAAGTACCCCAAAGGTGCTGGCCGTGTGGCATTCTCCAATCAGCAGAGTTACATTGCTGCCATCAGTGCTCGATTTGTGCAGCTCCAACACAATGACATTGACAAACGGGTAAGCAGATTCTCAGGGTGTAATTGTTACAGGATAAAAATGGATTGTTCTATGGGCTTCTGAGGGGGGGGGAAATGCACCTCGTGATCCCTTATGCACTATATTACATGCATAAGCCACAAGACCATCTAAGTTGCCTGAAAAAGAAAACACTTGCGTATCTAAGACACTAAAAAACTTTCTGCCTTACTTTTCCCCAGGGTGATGTTACACTTAGCAAAATAACCCTGCAGAATTTTGGAGACCAAATCAGTGCTGTTCAAAAGATGATGCCAACAGTGTATTAGTGCAGGTTGACAATTGGTGACCTGTCTTGCATGCACAAGACCCCAAGTTTGAATCCTGGCACCACCCATGACCTCCTGAACATTGTTAAAGTTTCTCTGGAGGCCTACAAACACTACTGGATGTAAGCCTGTTGGCTGCCAGCACTTCTGGGCCCGAACAGCACTGAAGCATCTCTAACCTTGTCCAGTCCAGTTGGCTAGTATTCCCAGAGTGATCCCGGAGCATTGCTTGGGAAGCCCAGTAAAGAAGTAAAAAGGTATAGGCAAACTTGGGGTGACATTAACATTGATACTCATGGGTATGGATAACATTTCAGGGCCATACCTCATAGTCCTCAGGGCTTACTCCTGGCAGGACTTAGGAGACCATATGTGGAGCCAGGGATTGAATTCAGATTGGCCTTGTGCAAGGCAAGCACCCTACCTGCTATACTATTTCTCTATTCCTGACAATAACATTCCAAACTTAGAGATGTCACTTTGCAGGATCACACACAGAAGCAGTGATTGAAGCCGGTAGTCCCTCTGCCTCCAGCCCCTTGTCAGCTTCTTGCTTACCCACACCACAGGTGTAAAGGCATAACCTGCCTTTTTGCTCAGGAATGTTACCTGCCTGAATCATTCACATTTGCTGTCTCTGACCTAAAGATAAGATAGAGTTGTAAGGATTACTTGATTGAAGACTTAAATTGGTTTAAGTTCTTAAATCCTAATTCTCCCACTTTTTAGAAGCTTGAGTAGAAGTTAATCTGGGGCCCATATTAATAGGCTAGAAGAAAAATTAGGAGGGGCATTCTCTTCTGGAAACACCTGTATCCCAAGTTAGGATGTCTGATTTCTTTTTTATTTTTCCCCCAGATGTCTGATTTCTATCTTTTATTAAATAGGATTCATTCTTTTTCTCCTTTCTTGTATTTCCTGAATAAAATTTTATTTTAAAAAATGAAAAGGAGGGGCCGGTAAGCTGGCTCTACAGGTAAGGTGTCTGCCTTGCAAGCGCTAGTCAAGGAAGGACCGCGGTTCGATCCCTTTGTATCCCATATGGTCCCCCAAGCCAGGGGCGATTTCTGAGTGTTTAGCCAGGAGTAACCCCTGAGCATTAAACGAGTGTGCCCCCCCCAAAAAAAACAAAAATAATGAAAAGGAAATATAGGAGAATGATATTTTTGTGTTCCTCTTCTTGTGCATTTTTACAATGGTTTTCAGCCTTTCAGGATGTTCTGATCTAGAAAAATAAACTAATAAGTAAGTTCTGATTTGAAGTTCTACTTATAATCTGTACACTCATCTCTGACTGACTTAGAGTAGCTGACTTTGGTTCTTCCCTTCCTCCTTCTCTCCCTCCCTTCCTTCTTTCTCTCTTCCTTCCTCCCTCCTTCTCACTTTCCTTCTTTTCTTCCTTCCTTCCTTCCCCTTCCCTTCCTTCCCTCCCTCCTTCCTTCCTTACTTTTGTGGGCCCAAAACCTAAAATAAATAAATAAAAACATTTATGTTGAGATATTCTTAGTATTCCTGCCCCAGTGAGGGGTCTTAAGTTAACAGTTGTAAAGACACAGTGTTCCTCTTAACTAACTGGGGCATGTTAAGGCAGTTTTTGTGGGGTTTATGTCCTCCCTTCTCTGAGTTTGTTTGTGAAGACAAGGGCACTGGAAATCACACACAAGGGTGCCACCTGCCAGTGCTGCTAGAATTCATCCCACTTAGTAGTGGGGTGATGCTGGGGACTGAAATTGGGCCACGAGCCTGCAAGGCAGAGCTGTGCCATTGAGAGCTCTCTTAAGCCTCTATATTACTGTATTCAGGAATGGATGAATGTATCTTGTTACATATGCCAAGGTTCGATGCTCTTTATGTTTCAAGATTTTGAGCACATCACATAAAAAGGTTTTCCTAGATTTTGTATTTCTTTACAGAAAAACAACCAAATAGGGCCAGATGCTACAGAGGGTAGGGCAAATGCCTTGTACGCAGCTGACCTGGATTCAATTTTTCTGGTACAAAGGATGGTTGAATCTAGGCTGAATTCAATCTGACATCCCACATAGTGCCCTGAGCCTGCCAGGAGTAATTTCTGAGTGCAGAGCCAGGAGCAGCCCTGAGCAAAGACAGATGTAGCCCCCAAACAAAAAACAAACAACAAAAAAAGAAGTGGCCTACAATAAAAGGCCTATCTGACTTCTTTCTAGCCTGGGCAAACCTTTTCTTTTTCTTTCTTTCTTTCTTTTTTTTTTTTTGTTTCTGTTTGCTTGTTTGTTTGAGGGGGCATACATAGCGATGGTCAGGGCATAATCCTGGCTTGCTCTGCAGCCAGGCATAACTCCTGCCAGTGCTTGAGGGACCATACAAGCCACTGGGGAGCCAACTTGGGTCAACCTTTGCATGCAAAGAATCTTACCTGCTGTACTACCACTGCAGCCACAAACCTTTACATTTATCCTGATTGAATGTCTTGATTAGATATACTCTCACTTGACCTCCTTTTCTAGCCTATTCACTCAAACTCATCCAAAATCCTTGCTTCTGCTCAACTTTTGGCCACCTGTAAGCTGCTTTGCCCACTATGGTATCTCAGATACTGTCCTGGTATCTTGAATGTTCCTGTCCCACAAGTCACACTGCTGCACAGATCATTCTATAGGTTCCTTGTATCCTTGTCTGATCTCTAGCTTTTCATTTAAACTGAGTCTCAGTTTGGTTAATGTGCTCCTTCTAATTCCAATCTTCTTCCAAGAGGGAGTTCTGGCCTAACTGTGAAGCCCTCCCAACAGTATCTCCTTTCCTCTACCAAGAAAAGGTTAGACATTTGTTTACTTAGATCTGTCACTGATAATAAAATAGTGACAGATATTTTTTCCAGTTCTTTTGAAACAACAGTGTCAACATTGAGATCGATTTATGAAAGTATGTTTTTTTTTTTTGTCTACTATTTTAAATGTTTTTTTTCTCTTGTTTTTGTTTTTGGGCCACACCAGTAGCACCCTGGGGTTCTGTGTTCAGCCCTCCTGGTAGTATCTGATAGGGTCCTGGTAGGAACCTGGTAGGGAGGCTGAAATTCAACCTGGCAAAACAGATACCCTCCTCAATGTACTATTGTACCTACCCCAAATGTGTTATTTTCTTTATCCAGCTTTGTATAGCCATTTTGTATCCCCAAGGTTCTCTCTCAGTTTTCCTTTTCTTTATTTGGATAATGCATGTGGTGTGGGTACAAGTGTCCCTGTAGGAGTTTTTGCCTTCTGTGTCTGCAGCTCCATTCAAGTTAGTCAGCTTGTCAATTTGATCAGTTATTGGGGTTTTAGTGTTCTTAGAGCAGTACTGTGGTCTCCTTAGATTGGTGTCTTCAATAATAGCTTAATGGTAGTTCAGGCTAAATGACATTTAGTTAATAGAAACACATATAACATTTTCTTGTTTTGATTTTGCTGTTTTGTTTTGTTTTGTTTTCTCAAATTTTGGGGCCATACCCAGCAACTCTCAGGGGCTAGTCCTAGTTCTGCACCCAGGAATTATTCCTGGTAGTGCTTGAGGGACCACATGAGATTTTGGGGATTGAACTCAGGTCAGCCACATGCAAGGAAAGCACCTTTAACTGCTGGATTATCTCTCTGGCCCCCTTCAACATCTTTTTAACAGTTACATATTTGTATATAGGGGAAATAGAATTAGTTTGGATAGTGATTCAAGTATATAATAATAGTATAAGTACATAAGGCATTAGGATATAGTAAAAATTATAAATATATTTAAGAAAAATCTCTCATAGGAAATATAATATAGTAAAGGAGGGATGCCTAGATCACCTTTGAATGCAGAGCCAAGGGAGGAGTAGGGCAGAGATGAAAAGAAATCAAGGCAGGAAGGAAGAAGATAAGAAAGTAACAGGTGAAGGGGGGTCTGAGCTTTGGTTGATGGGAGAGTGGTCTAACTATACATCCAAAGCACAGACTCTACAGCACTGAAAACATGAGATCTGAGCTGAACCCACAGAACTTTATAATGTTCTCTAGCAGTTGGTGAGGTTGACAGGATATGGGAGCACTGGTGATAGGAGTTGACACTGGTGGTGAGATTGGTGTGGACATATGCCTAAAAACTTAACTAGCATAGGGCTGGAGTGATAGTGCAGTGATAGGGTATTTGCTTTGCACACTGCTGATCCAGGACGGACCTGGGTTCGATCCCAGGCATCCCATATGGTCCTGCAGGCCAGGAGTGATTTCTGAGTGCATAGTCAAGAGTAACTCCTTAGCATCACCGGGTGTGGTCCAAAAACCAAAAAATAAATTAATAATCAATAACTTTGTAAACCACAGTTTTTTAAATTAAAATATTGTCAAGAAATTCTCATGACACTACATTATTGTTCTTTTTCTTTCTGTTTTTAATATAATGGTTGTAAGGACTAGGTTCAAATGAATTCATTGCTCAGTATGTTTAATAGTTTCAAAATTAATTCACTGGCAAGTTCAGATAAGTAAATTCAGTTGAGTGAATCCAGTTGAGTGGGACAAAATAATGACTGTTCTTTAGTTTAGTGCTTCTTAAATACCATCATCATAATCAGGCTACTTCATTAATTTAAATGGTCAGAGATACTGCTTTACTCTTGTCCTTTAGGTAACAGAGTTCATTGGTAGCCATCTAACACGTGCACATTTGTGGCCATTTTCAGTCCTAGTGCGTGTCATACCATTTGGGTAAGCCTCTGCTCTTACTCAAGAGTCAATATCTTGAATGATGCTGTTAGAACAGCTTTGCAGCAGTGGCTCCACTAATCAGTCTCTAAAGCAGCACTATTGACTTTTTCTGATTTTGCCTTTTCTCACTGTTTTGCTGTTTTGGAGGTCCAATTTTTTGGTTTCTAGTTCTTTTCTTTATTTGTTTGTTTGTTTGGCCACATCCTGCAGCATTCAGGAGTTACTCCTGGCTCTGTCCTCAGAAATCGCTCCTGGCTCAGAGAACCATATGGGATGCCAGAGATCGACCCCACATCTGTCTACCACTCCAGCCCCGGTTTTTAGTTCTTATTACAAAGGTGTGTCTGGTCTAGAATATTTTCAGCTACGGAGACAAGTCCTGGTTTTCATAGTCCGCTCTGCCAACCAAAAAAGTAGAGGAGGGCCCGGAGAGATAGCACAGAGGTGTTTGCCTTGCAAGCAGCCGATCCAGGACCAAAGGTGGTTGGTTCGAATCCCGGTGTCCCATATGGTCCCCTGTGCCTGCCAGGAGCTATTTCTGAGCAGACAGCCAGGAGTAACCCCTGAGCACCACCGGGTGTGACCCAAAAACCAAAAAAAAAAAAAAAAAAAAAAAAAAAAGTAGAGGAAAGCCCACCTTCTCTTAGTTTCTCTTTATATAGACTGATTAAAAAAAAAAGATTCATACTTTCTTCCCTTCCTTATTTTTTCCTTCCATCCTTCCTATGTTTCTTCATGTAGGTCCTATGCATTTATTCAAGGGAGCATCTTTAAGATTTATGGTTTGGTTTAATTCAAAGTAATTGATCATTTTTGTTACACTTACAAAAGTAAAATTTTTGAGGGGATATTACTAGACTAGAATAAAGTTACTAGTTTCATACTGGTCCCTACAAAGCAGAAAAAATGATACCTAGAAGATAGAGGATTTGGGGATTAGGTTTTTTCCTCTCAGCCTAATAGAGTTCCAGCTGTCAGTGTTGCAGATGAGAAGTATGAGGTCAGTCTGTTTCTTTCATTGGTAGCAGATAATAACTAGATTTTGTCTCTTGGAAGCATGTAATATATTTAGTGATTTGACAGAATATACCTATTGGTATTTTTTATTACCAGACCATGCTCCATCTGTGGTATGTCTTACTTTTGTTTCTGTTTTTATGTCCATTCCTGATGGTGTTCAAGGTTTGTGTTCCAGCTTCAGTCCTGCAGGGGGGACCATGTGGTGCTGAGAATTGAAGCTGCGTATTCTGTATGCAAAGAATACACTCATCTATTGAGCTTTCTATTTTGCCCTTGGTGTTATTTTTAACATCAACTTTAGGACTTTAGTCAGATTATTACCTTTTGTTTCGTTTTATCTTATTGATGGGGGGTGTGCTTAAAATTAAGTCTCAGCTGTGCTCAGGTCTTATTTCTATTTCTATATTCAAACATTCCTGGCGGTGTTAATGGAACCATAAACCAGGGATTGGACCTCAATCAGCTACATACAAAGCTAGTGTCTCTTCAACCCAAGAACCTTATTTTCTTTTTGCTTTCTATTCCTCTGTAACTTTTGTCATTCATATATTATGTTCTCCTGGATCTGGTATATAATTTCTTAGCTTTACCTCTCATTCTTTATTTTTGAATATTTTTCAGATCATTGAAATATTCCTACCACTTGATAGTCTCGGTCATGAAAGTGAATCTGAATAGACCGTTATTCATTATCTATTGTTACCTCCTCGTCTGAAAATCCATTTAGTTGCAGAATCATATTGGAAAAGGGAGATAGCTCTCCTCTGTAAGCAGGAGGCCCAGTTCAATCCCGACCACTGATAGGAGAAGCTCGTAAGCCCCAAACTAGAAGTATTCTCTGCTTAGTGTATTCAGTGCTTAGTATGCCCAAAACTACTCCCTACACCCTCCACAAAATCATCACATATAGTCATTTTTATAATTTCTTTTTTCCCATTCCACCTAGGCTTTTTAATTTCATAATAATAGAATCATCTGAATATGCACAAAATTGTAAAGGAGACTGTAGTGAATGAAATATGTCATCCAATCATAATGTTCAACATTAAGTGTCCTATCATCTGATTTCAGTAGTTACCAACTTGGCCAATCTTCTTTCATATATACATTTACCTACTTTTCCAGCCTCACCCCAGATTTATTTCATTTTTATTTTTCACTTTAGGGCCCATACCCAGCAGTGTTCAGGTGATCCTCCTGGCTTTGTGCCCAGGAGTGACCCTTGAGGGGGACTGTATGTTGTGATGGGATCCACCCATGGTGAGCCACAAGTAAGGCAAGCACCCTGCTTCCTGTACTATCTAAAAGTATACCCCCAGATTATTTTGAAATATATCCCATGCTTTGGGTAACTTTATCCTGAAATAGTTCAGTAATCTAGCTTGTGTCCCAAACAGTTGTTCTTTGTTTTTTGGTTCCAGGACCATCTGGCTGTGCTCTGATGTGCTCGTATGACCACACAGTTCCAGAAAGCAAACGTGGGCCACCCACTGGCATGTGCTCATGCCCCTTGAGCTGTCTCTCTGGCCCAAAAGAGAGGGCTCAAAACCAAGCAACACATGGTCCCCCAAGAACCAACAAGAGTAATTACTAAGCACAGAGCCAGGAATGAGTCCTGAGCACTGCTGCTTTAGCCCCAAAACCAAAATAAAGAAATAAAATATTTATTATAAAATTAAAAAAAAAACTGGGAGCTAAAGATAGTACAGATGATACGTTTTCTTTTGCTTTGCCCATGAATGATTTTTGTTCTGTCTCTGACATCCCATAAGTTCCCCTGAGTACCACCAGGAATGATCACTGAATGCAGAGTCAGGAGTAAGTCCTGAGCATAGCTGGGTATGTGTATATATACATATATACATATATATGTTATATATAAGTTGTTTTTTAATAACCATATATGTTATAAATGGCTCTTGACCATGTCAGCTGTTTTTTTTAGATGAGTGTGAATATGTTCAGACCAGTCTTCTCTCTGACTCCATTACCCCTTCTTCTAGGCTAATGGAACTTAGATATGATTGCTGAAGCCCCCTAGTGTAGACCTGCGCCTCCTGGTAGCTCCTCAGCTTATGGTTTGAAGATAAATGGCCACCATCAGGCTGCTAGTTCCTTGCATGCTTCTGTTTCTGCCAAAATGAGTACTGTGACCTAAACCTACCCACCAAAAAAAAATTTTTAATTGAATATAGAGGTTCCATTTAGGTAATTTAGTGGTAGAGTTCATCCCTTGCATGTAAGGCCCTGGATTCAATTCCAAGCACCATATACACACAAATTAAAAATAAAATTTCCATATGCTCCAGCAGTTCTTCTCTGAAATGTATACTCGATAATTAAAAACAGGTAATCAGGGATAGAGAAATAGTACTGGTTTATGCATAAGGGGTAAGGCTTCTACATAAGAACAACTCACATTTTATCCTTGGCCCCATATGTTGTCCCCTGAGAATGGCCAGAAATAGTCTCTGAGCACAGTGCTAGGAATATGACCTGAGCACTTCCAGGTATGGTCCCAAAACAACAGCAAAACAGGTACTCATATAAAAACTCATATAAAAACAGATATTTATCTCTGCACACTTACTCATAGCTGCAGCATTTGCAATAACCAAATTGATCACAACAATCAATATGCTCATCAACAAATGAATGGGTAAATAAAAACTGTGAAATGCATACACAATAGGATATTATCCAGTAATAAAAAGGAATATAGTTCTGCATGCTGTAAAGCCAGACCAAAAAGGTGACTTATTATATGACCCAATTTATATAAAATATGTGCCATAAGATTCAGAGATATGGTTCAGTAAGAAAGACACTGGCTTTTCTGACCCAGGTTTGATCCCCAGCAATATGTGGTCTCCAAGCCCACCAGAAGTGATCCCTAAGCACAGATCCAGGAATGACCCCTGAGCACTGCCAAATATGAACCCGGCAAAAAAAATAGGAAGAAGAAAGAGTATAAATAAAAATAGAGACCAGGTTATGTTTGAGTTGAGGAGCAGGTCTGTGCAGGGTAGTGCAAACCATGATTTTTCTGCTTGCATTAGAGCCAGTGTCATATCTAAGACAACTGCTTTTATCCTGATGAACAGAGGAGACATATTGGCCTTTGACTCAGAGAGGGATATTGTAAAAGCAATTTATTGAAATGTCAACATATACATAAAAGCATTAACTCTGAAAGTCTGAGACTGGTGGTGAGTGCAGAGGCACATTAGAGTGTGAATTTAAAGGCCTGGACTAGAGAGGAAGCAGGAAGAATAACTGCACTGGAAAATCTCAGTGTGCAAGGCACTGTTCTGTCATTTTATTTCCCTGGGAACCTCCTTTCTCTTCAGTATGCAGATATGGAAATAGAGACTCAAGTAATTGAGATTTTCTTAAGGGTGCAGAGCTCTTAATGTGGCTTACTTTCAGCCAGGCATATGACCTCAGACCACTCTGGTTTGAATTCTGATACAGAGGTGAATGTGAGAGATATCGAGAATGATTCTGAGTAATTTGTCAGGTGCAGAAGGGTTTAAGTGGAAGGGGACTAGAGCCACAGGAAAGGCATTGCTCTCTGGTACAGTCTCAGTGGGCTTCCAAGGAGAAATGTTGGAATAGTCATTGGGCCTGTAGGATGCTGTAGGATGCCTGCCTGAAAAGTGCCTTCTACAGGGAATGGAAAGTGTCAAGTTCTAGGCATGCCCTGTGTTTCCTGCCTTCCCTGCTGCTGATGTAAGCCCTGAACTTGGCTTCTCTTCCTGTAGCTTCCTCTCAATCACACTCAAAATTCTCCATCCTCTACACCTGGACTCTGCTAGAACCTGAGGGACTTGTGTCCAGTGGTACTCTGAGTAGTAAGCAAAGTGTCTTCTGTCAGAGGGTCATGACTTCACAGACCCTACCCTTCAGCCTCCCCCCGCCCCCAAGGACTCTGAGGTTCGTGTACTAAGGGCCACTTCCAGGCTAGATGAAAACCTAGATGAAAACTTTTACAAGGTTCTTTTTCTTTTCTTTTCTTTTCTTTTCTTTTCTTTTCTTTTCTTTTCTTTCTTTCTTTTTCTTTCTTTCCTCTTTCTTTCTTTCTTTCGTTCTTTCTTTCTTTTTCTTTCTCTCTCTCTTTCTCTCTTTCTTTCATTTCTTTCTTTTCTTTTTTGCCACACCCAGCAGCATTAAGGAGTTACTACTGGCTCTGTACTCAGAAATTAATCCTGGCAGGCTCAAGGGACCATATGGGATGCCAAAGATCACACCTGCGTCAGCAAATGCCCTACCAGCTGCTCTATAGCAGGTTCTTTTCTTGAGGATATGAGGTGTTATGAAACCACAGTAAATTTTATTACTTCTTGCTTTTAGTTTTCATCTACTGCTTTCTTCATTTAGATTCTATAATTCCACCTGAAAGGCTATATGAAAAGTTCTTTGCTGAAACTTCTAGTTTGGAGACTATTATGGAAGATAAAGAATAATGCACTAGAAAATGTTCCCTTCAGTTTTTTTCTTTTGGGGGTCATAATAATACTCATGTCTCTGTGCTCAGGGACCACTCCCAAAAGTGGGGCACCTAACTGTGTGTTGCTGATGACTGAACCTGGATCAGTTATGTGTAAAGCAAAAGCTTTCCTTACTTCTGTTCTCTCTCTCTGGGCCTGCAAAAGTACTCATATATCTCATTCATTTAGGGACAATACCCAGGGGTGCTTAGGGATCCCTATTGCTATAGTTGGGGGGGATCATATGGGTACTGGGATTTGAATCAGGGTTGGTCGCATACAAGGCAAATGCCCTGCCTGCGATACAGTCTTCCCAAAGTATTTGTAAAGCCTCAATTATTATAGATCCTTCTTAACATCTCATTAGCCCCCATTTTGCCTTGCTACCAGTTCTGGGATTAGAGTTCTAAGGACCTTCAGCTTGGGTAGTAGCATCTTCCTTTAGCTGCTTTGCTAGTTAATGCGACTCCTCTTTCCTGCCTGTCTCCTGACAGGAATGGTTGTTCTCCTAGTGTGTGTCCTGCCTATGCCTGCTTCTGCACTTTCATCCTAGCTGACTTCCCCAGTATGTTCTTTCTCATCCCTTCTTGCCACATCACATGCTACTAGACTTTCAGATTTCAGTCCTTGCACTTCACCAACACAATTTGAGGTCAATACTGGAGACACTGTTAAATCCAAATTTCTGTCAGATTTGGGGAGGAAAATACCACATCCAGCAGTTTTCTGGAGCCTCTCCTGGCTCTGTGTTCAGGGGACAGTGTGCAGTACCAGGATTTGAACCATTGTCAGGGCTGTAGCTGCAAGCTAGGCCAACACCTTAACTTCTATACTCTCTCCCTCTAGCCACCCAAGTCTGTGTGTGTACAAAAGAGACTCATTTTGAAGTTATGCAACTACATGTACGTGCTGTACCTGCCTTACAGGTATACAAATAGAGCAAACAGAAGCAGAGCCTGGTTAAGGAGTTGCCTATAACCAGGCTTCTAGCCAGCAAGGAGTCCTGAAGCCTGTCCACTCGGTACTCTCAGCCCCATTCTCCATTAACCGAAATTATAGAGACACACCATTAATTTACTCTGTAATTTACTTTGAAAGGAAGAAACAAAAAGCAACTTGGCTAAACTTTTTTCCCTTTCCTCTTTGGGTGCAGGTGGAAGTGAAGCCATATGTGCTGGATGATCAGATGTGTGATGAGTGCCAGGGCACACGCTGTGGTGGGAAGTTTGCCCCCTTCTTCTGTGCCAACGTCACCTGTCTGCAGTATTACTGCGAATACTGCTGGGCCAGCATCCATTCCCGTGCCGGGCGGGAGTTCCACAAACCGCTGGTGAAGGAGGGAGGCGACCGCCCTCGCCACGTCCCATTTCGCTGGAGCTGAGCCCAGGGCAGAACCCACCCACAAGTACTGGAGTAGAAAACCAAGAGGGGAAAGAACGGGCACTGCCTCAGGGCGGACAGTGTTCTGGAAATCTGTGCATTTGTTCTCGATTTTTAAAGAAGAAATGGGTCTTTTTATTATTTTTTTATTATTCTTTACAGTCATATTACTGAACTCAGTGTCCAGTATAATGCAGAATTGAAGAGTGTATAATGGTACTGATTTGCACTTTGATTCACACCTTTGTCTGCTTTGTACCTTAATTTCTTCCACCTGATTTGTCCCTTGGCAGTAGAGAGACTGCCATTCTCATCAGCAGCCATCGGGTTGATGTCTGTGTGATCATTTTTGTTTGTTGTGTTGTTCTTCTGATAGTTTTTGAACTGGAGCATGCACTTATTTTCAGAAACTTAAATGAGTTGCCCCTAGGAGAAGACTTACCAAAGGTAATGCTGAGTAGGTGGCAGATGTAGCAAAAACTTCTCAACAAATCAGCAATCATTAGCAGGGGTCATTTAGAGTAAGGATAACCCTTAATGAAAATAAGCCTTTAGTTGCTCTGTTTTGACATGTAAGGATACCTCATAAACCGAATCTTTATTTTTTTTTTCCTTCATGTTTGATTTTTGTTTTGCTGAAGATTTTGGTTAGATCTTTTAGTGTTATGTAAATTTATGCTGCAATAGCTTTTGCTGCTATTAAAGTGGTATTATTAATACCATAATACTCTATTCAGGCTAAGGTATCAATTAAAAAAAAAAACCCAACAACACACTTTTGTGATTTAGGAATAGAATCAGCTGCCAACAGGAGATCAGAATAGACTTCAGAAAGTTTCAACAGAAGGGCACTATTTCTGACTGCATGTTTACTTAATCAGGTTGCTGCATGCAATAAATTTTATACCCAATGTCTAGTATAACACCTTCCCACAATGCACAAATTAAGAATCTATATAAGCTATAAAGTAATGATTTTAAAAGGATTTTTTTCATTCAGAGAATCGATGATGGACTGGAGGAAGGCATGCCTCAGTGAATGGAATGCTTCTGAGATGAGAGAGAACCCCTACAGAATTGCCTATTTTACAACCAATAGAAAACCTAGGTGTAGGATATTCTTAAAGCAAATTTGTGGATGGTAGATGAAGTACTTTGCGGTGCTCTGTTACATATTGTGCAATTTATTTTATATAGTAAAGTGATTATGTCTAACTGTGATCAAACTTAACTGTTTAAAGCCTCTGTGTCAGACATTAATGGACTTGATGGTTCCTAACTGGTATATTATTAACTAACACATGAGCTCTTAGTTACAATCTCCTAGTGCTTGCACCATTTTACATAGCTTCATACTTTGTCCAGAAAACCAAAGAGCTCATCTTAGCTTACAAACACTAGGAATATATACAGTATATAGAGATAAGTGTCAGATTGACAAACTAGGCACATTTTAAGGAAGTTGTGTGATGATGCTGATGCTAAAGAAATGTCTGTACAAACTAGAATGACGTGGACAGGGCTGGTTGTGTGAGAAATTAACTACTTAATTCCCTGGATTTATCCTGTAAGGCTTGAATAGAATTAAGACTTGCTATAGTACTACCATGGACATTTTTTTAGCATTCACTCTTGGGCTGCAGATAATAATATATATATAAACACACACAATGATTGTGAAATTCTATAAATCCTTTCTTTTTAAATCTTCCTGTGTTTTGGAATTCTGGGGACAATCTGACTGACTGGATATGACACTGCAGAATAGACTTAAGTTGCTACGTTTATTGTGCTGTGATGTCCTAGTACTTAACTGTCTTTAAGTTATTTTTTTTGTTCGTTGTGTTTGTCTTGTTTGGTTGCTTCAGTGTTTAGTTGCAATTACCAGCTCTCAAATTGTATTTTGTTTTCAAAAAAGGCAAAACAAAATAGTTTTTTATGGGATAAAATATTGCTTATTAGAATTCTCCCTTTTTGCGGTTACCTCTGGGCTTTTTGGTAATAATTGCTTTTTTCCAGCCCAGCTGTGGTCTTCTGTTTGTTTGTTTCTATGTTTGTGGGTTTTATTCATCTGTACAAGTAATTTTGTTATGCACTACTACTTTTTGTATTCTAGACAGTTTTCAAAAGTTGGCTGAAGATCTGTTTTAAGGAAAAAGGCATGCTTTCTGACCAACATGATCTTTTGCAATACCTCAATTTTGAAATATAGGAAAGAAAATGATATTTTCTAAGTGAGTTTATTCAGAAAAATATATATTAATTTAATTCTGCAAGAAAAATGATTTAACAGATGGGTACCTTTATTTTTTTCATGCTTATTTGTGTTTTTTGAAAATGAAGAAGTTAGAGCTTTATAACTAGAATATTAAAGACCATATCTAACCTACAGAAATCTACCTAATTATGTGAAAGAAGCAAAACCTTTTGAAGAAGCACCCCTCTTTCATGTACTAAAATAACAGAGATTTTTTTTTAAGTTGGAAGACTGTACAGTCTCAGGTGAAAGTGAAGGCAAGAGAAACGTTATGAAGAATCAGTTACACACAATAAAACTCCATTTGGTGCTGAAAGTTGTGACTTAGACGGTGGAAACTACTTTCCCTTAATTTGTATATTTATAATCCAGCGTTGATTGTGCTCGACTGACCAGGATTGTGAAAGAGTTCTTCTGTTTGTATTTTTTTAAAGAGAACTTTTTTAGTTTATTAAATTATAACATGTTCCCTTTTGTTTTGTAAATAAATGTGCCCCCAGTTGTTAATGTTATATTAGAAGAGAGGGCCCTTCAAAAGAAAATTATTTTTTAAAAACAGAGGTGTTCTGACCTGCAACTTGACTGGGAAGGCCCTGGGTATCACAGGCCCTGTGACAGGGCCCTTTCCTCAATGTGACACTTGAACTAGTCGATTTTTTGAAGGCTAAAACCTAACCTCGACTATTTGTTGTTATGTGCAATACTGTTTGTACTGTTTGTATAAAAAATAGAAAAAAAAAGAAAAGAAAAAAGGCATAAATCTTTATTGCAGATTTATTTTCATTGCAGACTTTAGACATTGTGATTCACTAAAATCATTTTTCTACTGTCAAATATGTACCTTTTCTTCATGCTGGTATTTTTTCAATAGTAATGTAGCCTTTGTACTGAGACAAATTTTCATTGTTATTTTTAGAAAGATTTTTTGCTAAGAAAAAAATTAAACATATTTACATATTTTTCATTTTATTTCGTATTTTCTTTAAGGAGTGCTTTCTCAATCATTACTAGAATTGTTTCTGGGAGGGACTTTCATATCTGGTCAATGTCATAATATTATTTTGTATTTTTACTTGGAATAAATTAATTTTATGATGCTAATTCTTTAAAAGTTTATTTTTTTCATTTTCAGTTATTTTTTGAAGCTAAAACCTTTGTAATATTGTTACTAAAGTGTCTAGTTTTTTGAAATGCAAAGCTTTATGTATTAACTTGCTGATGTGGTTTACAATAGTGTGACAACGATGAAAATGGTTGGTTCTGTAAAGTGATTGGAAAATGTAATGGCTACTTGGGTAATAAAATGACAGAATGAGCAGAACATGTGAGATTTGACAAGCCTTTTCCTTTATTCTAGTGGTTCAGTGTAAGACTAGGGATGTCGCAGTGGGTTTATACAACACCAGATGCAGCTAAATCAGTGGCCCAGTGATGAAGTCTTCCCTCGTCCAGATCCACAAAATGATGCTCTGCTTTTACTCTCTAGCTTCATTATATCCTGTGTATGTGTTCCAACACATGCAAATCTGCCGTCAACTGCTGTCCACATGCCAGTCCTGCCTTTTACTCAGGCCAGATCTGTCCCACACAGTGACTGGGTTCATCTGAGAATCAGAGAAGTTGGTCAGTCTGTGTAGTTAGACCGGAACTGAAGTGTCTCACCTTCAAACCGAGAAAGCAAACTTGGACATCACCACTTTATCTGGACAGCCTTGGACTTTGTCTTCCTCTACCCTTCTGACCTCTGCTGCTTGGTTGCCTCTTAGTGTAGCACCATATCTAACCACTCCGAGGATGATCTTAGTGCCATCCGGCTTCCTTTCCCAAACTCAGCTTGCCTGGAAAGTATGCTGTTAAGTCAGCATGTCATTGTAATGGCACCTAAAATTAAACAGCCACCCAAAATGAAACTGCAAAACTGGTGTTGTGTAAATAGAAACATCCAGAGACTTGCTCTAGATAAGATGGTTGTGTTGATGGCCTCTTCCAGTCACAGGGGCCACAGAGGCAAAGTTATCAATAACTGGGAGAAACAAACGTGTGTCCAGAAATAGCTCTTGGGTATGCTCTATGTATTCAGTTTTGTAAATAACCTAGATTAGATCAAGTTGTGATGTAAAATTTTAACTAAAATTGGATATTACTGGTTGGAATTTTACATTAACTACAAATAAATGATTAGGAACAGGAGAAAAGAAATGGGAAAATTATTGCTTTAGTGATATAAAGAATATGCTTAGACTTCTGCCTATTATCTTCTGTTTTATAGCTTGCTAGTGAGACATGGGCTAATGCAGGGGATACTGAATTTATGCAATTAGCAAAAAAAAACAAACCACTAGATTTAATTTTATCTCTTAGCAAAAAAAAAAAAACAACAACAAAAATAAAAAAAAAACATTTAACTGGGTAAAGCCTAAATATTTAACTATTGTGACGTCTCTTCTTGCAAAGTTTGAGTGAAGGACTATAGTCACAAATTAGTGGGGGGAAAGTATCTTTTTGTTAAATTGGCCTATTTGTATGGATTGTTGCTTTTACCCAGTTTGTATTGTATGTCAGCTAACATATTCTGTTGGTTTTTTTTTTTAATAATCCAATTTCTCTATCTCAGCTGCAATAGTGTTCCATTTTACTACAGAGTATTTTATAATCCATGCTGTTGACTTTATACCCCAAAATGGATGATCAAGAAGTGTGATTTGAGGATGTTTAAATTTGTATGACCATGATGAATAGCAACAAGTAGAAAGCTCGGGTGCTACACAGGATATTCGCTCTTCTCTTTTCTGGATATAGTTCTGTTGAGGTATAAAGTATTAGGTATTTGTATTTTTGCTGTCACAATAACCAACATAACTTCTAGAGTGTTCACAGCTAAGATCTCTGTATTTGTTTTTCAACTAACAACTAATTTTAAATGTATTGTATCTTTTACTACTTGTTCTCTTAGATTGTTTTTGCTAGTAACTCTTAACTCAGCTTCCGCCTTTGGGGCTAGGGCTAATAGTGCTTGTACGGAACCATGGAGCTCAATGCAGCTATTGCTTACAACTGCTTCAACTTTGTAGTTTGGACCTTTTTTTTCTGTAATTACAACTTATTAAATCTAGTTGTATGAAGTACTGACACTTGTCATCCTTTGCATTTGCTGAGGAGAAGCTTGGAGGATCTGGATTGCCTTGGGAACAGGTGCTTTGCAGGCTGAGCTTTTCTAGGGCGGGGGCAGATACCTGGACAGCACCTCACTTTGTCTAACACAAATAGTAGGACCATTTGGGGTGTCCCAAACAATAGTAACGGTGGGTAGGGTTCTTGCCTTTCACACAGTCTACACAAGTTTGATCCCCAGCGTCTCATGTGGTCCCCTGAGCACAGAGCCAGGAGCAAGTCTGGAACACTGCTGGGTGTGACCCCTAAAATCAAACCGAACATATTTTGTTTTGTTTCCAGAACAAAGGAAACCAAACAAAAGAGGAGGTAGAGTTAGTATGGGTTCAGCACTCTGACACCAATTTTCAACTCAAAACCAGGTGGGGCGGTGATCAGGCGATTCTGCTCTTCCTTCCATTTCTGGCCCCAGGAGCCCATTTTCTGAGCGGGTCTGTGGGAGCCTGCAGGGACTCGAATCCTTCCAGAAAATGGGTCTCAAGTCTCTTGTCCAAGTTGGGCTGGTTTTGTGGGGTTTGCGGCGGTTTCTGGCACAGGGACTTGACTGATGCTCCTAACCTGCCTAGATGGGGTGGACAGGAGTCACTCGGAACCCCAAGGAGGCTCCTCCTGGTTGGGGAGGGGAAGAGGACCCAGAGCGGGTCATGGGGGCTTTGAGGAGCAGCCGGTTATGCCCAGAGCCCTGTGTCCTCCCAATAGGGAGGGACCCTTCTATCAAGAACAATATCACACAGAGAGCCACAACTGAACCCCACTTCCCAGGGATGGAACCCCTGGCTGTGAACCAAGAAGTAGGTAAGTGATGGTTCCTTTGTGACTAGCACCCCGTGTTAGATAACTAGTCTCCTCCACCTGCAGAAGAAGCTTGTATGGGGACCCCAGTGTAAGATGGAGGTGGGATAGCTGCTTTCTTGGAGCAACTCAGCACCTGCACGTGGGAAAACAGAAAACCCCTATTAGAGCTGCAACAGATCTCCTGGAGGTGAATAAAATGTGGACCCCAACACTGTCCAGCTGGTTATCGAGCTGGGGGGCTAAAGGTTGTTGTCAATTTCATTTGTGAGGAGGAGCCCCTGAATGAACTGAAATAAATGAGCAGGAGAAAAGATGAAGCTTATTCATATTTCCTCAGATGAGGAACAAAAGAAGGGGCCCCAATCATTACAGGTGAGGGTTTCTATGTTCCCATGTTTCTATGATCAAGAGGTTATGACTTCTGAGAAAGACCAGCAGGTCTCTGGGAAAACCAGAGAGGTGAGAGGTTTTAGGAATGGTGCTGATGTTAATTCTGATGGTGGGGAGTTCCCACAGACCAAACCCCCAAGAATGGCATGTGATAGCCTTGCCTTCCTGTTTCTGCCTAGAGATTCTTCTGTTGGCATCAATAGAGTATCCAAGCCTTCAGTTTTAACTCCTCTTCAAAGTCAGGGTCCCCGCTGATAAAGGGTTAGAGATTCTGTCTTCATTTGGTCCTGGGATGAATATGTGGAGGGAACAGTCCTCAGTTGAATGTAGCTCTGTGCTCTTCATCAGCTTCATCACCCTCTACCCCACCCCTCTCCAGGCCCTGTCCCAGTCATGTCATTGTTTCTGTCACTGGTGAGACCTAGTTATAGTAAAGTTTAATATAAGGAAAACTTTTCAACTTCCTTTTTTGGGGGGGAGGTCACACACCAGTGTTACTCCTGGCTCTGCACTCAGAAATTGCTCCTGGCAGGTTCAGGGGACCATATGGGATGCCAGAAATTGAACCCAGATCCATCTTGGGTCTGCTGCGTGCAAGGCACATGCCCTACTGCTGTGCTCTTTGGTCCCTCAACTACCCTTTTTGTGGAGACTCAAATCTTCACAAAAAGCAAAATAACTCCCCAAGCAGGTTTTGGTCTTTTGTGGCAAAGCTTCTTGACTTGGTGTCATGTCTCACCTTTTAAACAAGAATGTAGAGCCAGGGGGCCAGAGCGGTGGCACAAATGATAGGGTGTTTGCCTTGCATGCACTAACCTAGGATGGACCATGGTTCGATCCCTCAGTGTCCCAGATGGTCTCCCAAACCAGGAGCAATTTCCGAGCACATAGCCAGGAGTAACCTCTGAGTGTCACTGGGTGTGGCCCAACCCCCCAAAAGACTATAGAGCCAGAAACAAAGCCCAAGTGATAAATCATGTCGTGCATGTACAAGATCCAAGTTCAGTCCCTAAGTATCAGCCAGACCCCATTCCTCATGTAATCCTGGACTCCAGCACCATATTGCTGGGGTTCACAAAAAAGTGGTCATAGGCAAACCCCAATACACAACAACACATTTAAGGTTATTCAGTTTGAATATGTCATTACATACCAAGAATGATGAGAAGACTGAGAATAACAAATGTTAGGGAGGATTCTCACAAGAAGAGTGTCCTGGGCCGGAGAGATAGCATGGAGGTAGGGCGTTTGCCTTGCATGCAGAAGGACGGTGGTTTGAATCCCAGCATCCCATATGGTCCCCTGAGCCTGTCAGGAGTGATTTCTGAGCATAGAGCCAGGAGGAACCCCAAGAGCACTGCCAGGTGTGACCCCCCAAAAAACAAGAGTGTCCTAAAAGTAGCCACTAAAAGTTTTCTAAAAGAAAACTCGGTCTCGTGACTCAGCTTGTCACTCAAACAAACAAGCAAAATAAATACATACTTTTCTGTGTTTTATAGAAGCCTAACAGAAAATACATAATATGTTCTGGAGATGTACAACAATGACCTTAGCAGCAGAGTCCATTGGCCCAAACTGGGAGCTCTCAAATACATCATTAGATCACTTCTAAAGGGACCCAGGAGAATTAATATCTGCAAGTAAATGTTATGTTGCAGATCTCCACATAATGATCGAAAGAGTCAGATCCCAAAGAGCATACATCTAATTCCATTTCTAGAAATGGGTGAAGGAGGAGCTGGAAGAGGGCACTAAAAGTTTCTTGAGTGGAGCATTTGATATACCGTTCTGTTCAGATTGTGAAAAATCATTGAGCTCGGGCCTGGAGAGATAGCATGGAGGTGGGGTGTTTGCCTTTCAAGCAGAAGGACGGTGGTTCAAATCCCGGCATCCCATATTGTCCCCTGTGCCTGCCAGGGGCGATTTCTGAGCATAATAGAGCCAGGAGTAAACCCTGAGTGCTGCCCAGAGTGACCCAAAACCAAAAAAAAAAAAAAAAAAGTGAAAAAAAAGGACAACTCAAGAGGCCGGAGAGATAGCATGGAGGTAGGGCATTTGCCTTGCACGCAGGATGGTGGTTCGAATCCCAGCATCCCATCTGGTCCCTGAGCCTGCCAGAAGCGATTTCTGAGCGTGGAGCCAGGAGTAATCCCTGAGTGCTGCTGGGTGTGACCCAAAACAAAACAAAACAAAAAAGTCATTGAGTTTAAGTCTACTTTTTTGGAGCTGGAGAGAATAATGGCAGGATGTTTGTTGTTTGTCTTGTAATGGAGCCTTGTACTGGGCAGGGTGCACTCCTTACATGTGGCTAACCCAAATTTGACACACACCCCCAGCTCCTCTTCTGGACTCCCAAGCCCCTCCAGGAGTAAACCCTGAATGCAGAACTAGAAGCCATGAACACCTCTGAGTGTGGGGAGAAAAAAAAAAGCAAAATAAATATGTACTTTTCTATGTTTTTATAATATAGAAATAGAGGTTTTGTGGGTAAGGCATTTGCCTTCCATGCAGAAGGAGAGTGGTTCAAATCCCAGTATCCCATATGGTCCCCCGTGCCTGCCAGGTGTGATTTCTGAGCATAGAGCCAGGAGTAAACCCTGAGCGTGCCGGGTGTGACCCAAAAACTAAAAAAGAAAAAAAAAGAAAAGAAAAGAAATAGAGGTTTTGTGAAAGGTGAAAACCGTATACTTGAATCAAATGGAATTCTTTTTGGACAATGTCCATGGAATTCACTTTTTAGTCACCTAAATAATCTAAATTTCTTTCTAGCCATCATTGCAACTGTTACCCATCTAACTGGCTGCTTCTCTCCTCACAGAAACGTCCATTTCCCTGCTCCTTATGTTCCCACAGTATCTCCAGACTTCTTACTGCTCATCTGCCCATGACTATATTATCAGAATAGTTCGTTCAGTTGTCCTAGAGCCCACATGCTCTCTCTCTCACTCTCACTCTCTCATTTATTCTCCCCTATTTGACACTGTGGTTTGCACTACTGTTAATGAAGGGGTATGTAACATGCATATCATTGCATATCGTATGCACATAATGCATATGCCTTTTAGTACCCCCTTCTTGTCCAGAGTAATCAATTCCAACTTTCATCGTCATAGTGGTCCCTTGTCTATGCTAACTGCACTTACCCACTATTTCTGGCAAGCTTCCTACCATGAGCTGGTCCTTCTGACATGCTCTATTGTTTCTGGATATTGTTGCCATACTATTTGGTTTTTATTTCTTATATACCACATGTGAGTGAAAATTTTCTATGTCTATTCCTCTCTTTCTAACTTACATTCAGCATACTAATCTCTATATACATTTAAGTATAAGCAAATTTCATGACTCATTTTGCCTATCAGTTGCATACTATTCCTTTGTGTAGATGCAACACAATTTCTTTAGCCACTCATCTTTTATTAGGCACCTGGGTTGCTGCCATATTCTGGCTATAATAAATAGTGATGCAACAAACATAGGAATGCAGAGGGCTTTACTTTACTGCATGGTGTTTTGGGGTTCCTAGGATATATCACTAGAATTGGTATTGCTAAATCAGATGAAAGCTCAATGTCTAGGATTGGGGGGGGGTATTCATATTGTTTTCCCAAAAGGCTGGACCAGTCTACATTTCCAGTTCCTTTCTCCCTGTATTCATGCCTGCACTGGTTGTTCTTATTCTTTGTGATGTGTGTCAGTCTCTGTGGTATGAGAGGATATCTCATTGTTTTGATTTACATCTTCTAATGATTAGCAATGTGGAGCATTTTTTCATGTGCCTCTTGGTCATCTATATTTTTTTGAAGAAATGTCTGTTCAGTTCTTCTCCCCATTTTCAAATGGGATAAGATATTACTTTCTCATCAAGTTCTTTCAGTGCCTTGTATATTGTTATCTTATAACAAACCCATTATTTAATGGGTATTGGGAGAATAGTTTCTACAATCCCATGGGCAGTCTTTGTATCCTAGTCACTGTTTCCTTTGAGGTGCAGAAGCTTCTCAGTTGAATGCAGTCCCTTTTATCTTTGCTTCCACTTACTTGGACAGTGGTGTTTCACCCTGAAATTGCCTTTAGTTTCAATGTCATGCTGCCTATCTTTTCCTCTATATACCTTATAGTTTCAGCTCTGATATCAAAGTCTTTAATCCATCTTGATTTGACCGACATTAAAGAGTGGTCTGAGTTTATTTTTTTAAAGCAGTTGACCAATTCTCCAGCACCCTTTGTTAAAGAGGCTTTCCTTGTTTCACTTTGTATTTCTTGCTCCTTTAGTGAAGATTGATTGATCATAAACCTATGGGTCCAGATCTGAATATTCAAGTCTATTCCATTGATCTGAGGGTTTGTCTTTATTCCAATACCATGCTGTGTTAGTAACTACTGCTTTATAATACAGTTTAAAATTGGGGAAAGCGATATCTCCCACTTTTATTTTACAAGTTATGAATGAGCTCTTTGTAAAAATTCGTTGATCCAAATTAATTTCAAGAGTGTTTGATCCACTACTTTGAAAAAATGTCATGAGTATTCTTTTTTTTTAAATAGAGAAATAAAATTTATTTAAGAATTCAAATATTGGGACTGGAGCAGTAGCACAGTGGGTAGGTCATTTGCCTTGCAAGAGGCCAACTCAGGTTTTATACCCAACATCCCATATGGTTACCTGAGCCTGTCAGGAGCAATTTCTTTGTTTTATTTTTTGTTTTGTTTTGTTTTTGTTTTTACAAATTTTTCACAGTAATATTTTAGGTACATAGTGTCATGAGTATTCTTATAGAGATTGCATTAATTAAATCTGTGCAATCCTTTTTAAAGTATTGTCATTTAATAATGTTAATTCTACCAATCCATGAGGGTACTTGTCTCCATTTTATTATGTCCTCTTTTATTTCTTGAAGTAGTGTTGTGTCATTTTCTTTGTATAGGTCTTTCACCTCTTTAGTTAAATTGACTCCAGGGCACTTGATTTTCTGAGGCACAATTGTGAATGATTTTAGTGTTCAATATCTTTTTCTTTTTCATTATTTGTGTATAGCAAAGCCATGGATTTTTATGTATTGGTGTTGTAGTCTGCCACTTGACTATACTATTGTTTCTAGAAGTCTTTTTGTAGATTCTTTAAGAATATCTAGATACATTATCATGACAACTGCAAACAGTGACTTTTTCTTTTCTTATCTGGATGTCCTAGATCCGGGGTCTCAAACTCAATTTACCTGGGGGCGCAGGAGGCAAAGTCGGGATGAGGCAGGGCCGCATAAGGGATTTCGCTTACCGAATATTCGCAATAAAAAATCGCATTCGTAAGAAAAAATCGCAAAAAATCGCATTAAACATTCGCATATCCCGAACGGAACTGCTCGGGGTATGCGAATGTTTAATGCGATTTTTTCTTACGAATGCTGTTTTTATTGCGAATAATCATGAATACTGCGATATTTGAAGGTCGGCCACGGGCCACAAAATGTTATATGGAGGGCCACAATGGCCCGCGGGCCACGAGTTTGAGACCCCTGTCCTATACATATTTTTGGCTTAATTGCTATGGCAAGTACTTCCAGGACTATATTGAATAGAAGTAGCAAAAGGAACAACTTTGTCTTATGCAAGATATTAAAGAAAAGGCTTTTAGTTTTTCCCCATTGAGTATAATGGGTTTGTAATAAATGCAATGAGTTTGTAGTAAATGGCTTTGACAATATTGAGGAAAGTTCCTTCAATTCCCATCGGTTTTTGTTTGTTTGTTTGTTTGTTTGTTTGTTTCGGGCCACACCCATTTGATGCTCAGGGGTTACTCCTGGCTAAGCGCTCAGAAATTGCCCCTGGCTTGGGAGGACCATATGGGACGCTGGGGATTGAACCACGGTCCTTCCTTGGCTAGCGCTTGCAAGGCAGACACCTTACGTCTAGCACCACCTTGCCGGCCCCTCAATTCCCATCTTGTTGAGAGTTTTTTATCATGAAGGGGTGCTGGTCAAATGCTTTCTCTGTATTTATTTATTTATGTATTTATTTATTTATTTATTTGGTTTTTGGGCCACACCCGGTAACGCTCAGGGGTTACTCCTGGCTATGTGCTCAGAAGTTGCTCCTGGCTTGGGGGACCATATGGGACACCGGGGGATCGAACTGCGGTCCGTCCAAGGCTAGCGCAGGCAAGGCAGGCACCTTACCTTTAGCGCCACCGCCCGGCCCTCTCTGTATTTATTTATATAATTATATAATTTTTGTTTTATTCTCTTATTGATATCATGTATTATATTGCTTAACCTGCATATGTTAAAAACCATTCTTGAATTCCTGGAATGAATCATACTTGGTCACGTTGTATAAACTTCTTGATGAGTTGATAGGATCTTTGCATCTGTATTCAAGGATATTGACCTATAATTCTCTCTCTTTTTTTGTGGTGTTAGTTTTGTGGAAACTATTTGGGAGTGTTTCTATTTCCTCAATTTCCTGAAAGAGTTTGAAAAGGATTGGCAGTAGTTCCTCTTTAAAAGTTTGAAGAAATTCTGCCGGGTGCATTTTTTTTTCTTTTTTCTTCCCTCTTTCTTTTTTTTTTCTCTTCTTTCTCTACCAAATTTTTCTTCCTTTTTTCTTATCCTTTTTATCTCCAACGACAACAGAATAGATACTCAATCTACAACAAGCTGTAAAGTGGAGACCAGTTACACTAGTATTCTGGGGGGTAAAGGAGGGAGACATGGGATACATGCTGGGAACAGGGGTGGAGGGAGGACAACAATGGTGGTGGGGATGCCCCTCATTCATTGTCACTATGTACCATAAATAATTCTGTGAAGGATTTGTAATGCACTTTGGTCACAATAAAAATTTATTTAAAAAAAAGAATAGAAAACTAAAAAAAAAAGTTTGAAGGAATTTGCTAGTGAATCCATCTGGGCCTGGGCTTTTGTTTTGGGAAGACTTTTGATTACCATCTCAATTTCTTCAATTGCGATAGGTTTGTTCAGTATTCCAGATCAACATGGTTCAACCTTGGGAGATTTTAGGAGGACAAAAATTTATCAATTTCTTCCCGTTTCTGTTGTTTTGTGCTTTAAAGATTCTCAAATTAATCTCCGATTAGCCTTTGAATTTCTGTAGTATCTATAGTGACACCTTCCTTTTCAATTGATTCTGTTTATTAAATTTCTTTCTCTTCCTTTTATGTGAGTCTTGCTAATAGTTGTGTGTTTTTTCTTTTCCAAAAAAACAACTCTTACTTTTAGTTATCTTGGATCATTTTTGGATGTCTAGTTCATTCATTTCAGCTTTAAGTTTTAATTTTTCCTTCCACCTGCCTACTATTGGCTCATTTTGTGATCCTTTTTCAATTTCTTTCTTTGTGTGTGTGTGTGTGTGTGGTTTTTTTTTTTTTTTTTTTTTTGGTTTTTGGGTCACACCCAGCAGCGCTCAGGGGTTACTTCTGGCTCTATGCTCAGAAGTCACTCCTGGCAGGCTCGGGGGACCATATAGGATGCTGGGATTTGGGATTTGAACCACTGTCCTTCTGTATGCAAGGCCAATGCTTTACCTCCATGCTATCTCTCCGGTCCCACCTTTTCCAATTTCTTAAGCTGTGCCATTAAGTTATTTGTGTAGGAATTTTTTCATTCATGATGAATGCTTGCAAATTATAAAATTTCCTCTTAGTACTACTTTTACTGTAACGGACAATTTTGATCATTTGTGTCTTCATTCTCATTAGTTTCCAGGAATTTTTTCATTTTCTCTTTGATTCCATCTCTGACCAACTGGATGTTCAGCAGTGAGCTATTTAATTTCTAGGTGTTAAAGTTATTTCTCCATATGTTTGTAATTCACTTCTATTTTTGTGCATATTGATCAGAGAAAACAGTTAATATTATTTCTATCCTCTTGATTTCATGGAGGTAAATGTTTTATGTTCCAGCCTGTGGCCTATCTTGGAGGATGTTCCAGGTGCATTGGAAAACACACACACACACACACACACGCGCACACACACACACACACACACACACTAACTTCCATTCCTTCAAAGCCAGTATACCCTTGATAAGTTTCAGCCTGATTGATCTTTCAAGATCAAGGTGGTATTGAAGCCTCCCATTAATCTATTTGGTTGCTATAGATCTTTTTTCAAGTCTATCTGCAGTTGTTTTAAGTATTTTTCTGAACCCTCATTGAGTACATACATGTTTAGAAGTGTGATTTCTCCCTTATGTACATATCCTTTGATCATTAAAGGACCCTATCTCATATTTTTTTAAGCCTGAAGTCTATGTTGTCTGATATTAGTATGGCCAACTCAGTCTTTTTTAAGGGGTTATTTGCTTGAAGGATTGTCTTCCAATCTTTAACTTTTAGTGATGTATTTTATGTGATGTGCTACAGCTCACTGACTAGAAGAAATATACAGCCACAGAGTGCAGTGGAGCAGCTGTGCTGATCTCATGGGTCCACTGACCTGACACAAGATACTTTTCTGATGAAATTTTATCAGTTTGTTGAATCTCCTCACACTTGCACCCATGCCCACTTTTTCCCACCACTATTTTTGTGACTCTTCTTCTTCTTCTTCTTCTTCTTCTTCTTCTTCTTCTTCTTCTTCTTCTTCTTCTTCTTCTTCTTCTTCTTCTTCTTCTTCTTCTTCTTCTTCTTCTTCTTCTTCTTCTTCTTCTTCTTCTTCTTCTTCTTCTTCTTCTTCTTCTCCTCCTCCTTCTCCTCCTCCTCCTCCTCCTCCTCCTCCTCTTCTTCTTCTTCTTCTTCTTTTTTTTTTTTGTTTTTGTTTTTGGGCCACACCCGGCAATGCTCAGAGGTTACTCCTGGCTATCTGCTCAGAAATAGCTCCTGGCAGGCACAGGGGACCATATGGGACACAAGGATTCGAACCAACCACCTTTGGTCCTGGATCAGCTGCTTGCAAGGCAAACACCACTGTACTATCTCTCTGGGCCCTCCGTTTTCTTCTTTATTTTTTTTTCCGCCCTCCCCAACTCTTCTTTATTTTTTTCTTCTTCATTTTCTTTTTTCTTCTTTACTGAAGTCATTATCTTATATTAATCTATTCTTCCCCCAATTTGGGTGGGGGTGTTTAGGCCACATGACAGTGTTTACTCTAGCACTATGCTCAGAAGTGACTCCTGGACTGTCTTGGCTCTCCAGCCCCCTTCTCCCAATTATTAGGAGCACCTTGAGCTTTTTCTCAGGTTAATTACTGACTCCTCTATTTTGGTGAGAGTTTCTCCAGAGGTTTTCGTTTTGTTCATGCTTTGGAACAGATTCCTCTGTTTCTCCATTTGGCTGAAGAACTATCACTTCCTATGACAAATGGTCCTTAAAGGAGTGATAGGGAGAAAACTGTTGGTCAGCCTTGTCTGCCTTGAGTTATCTCTTACATCTTTGAAACTCGGATTGTTCAATCATACAGCTTTGCTTTAATCAGTACTTAGCACTGAGAATCATCCAAGCCCTGTCAATGTGGATGTAGGATGCACCTGGATTTGTACTGATCAGATCTGAAATCTGAAGAGACTGCTATCCCTTGGGTTGCAGTCACCAGAATGGGGCCTTTAGTGAGCATAAGGGCTCCTTTCTGGGAGGTGCTGGGGAACTCAGCAAGGGAAAGTTGCTGGGCTTGTCTGCATTCGAGGGAGCCTCTCAGAGACGTATGAAGACCTACGCCCTTCTAAATTTATCAGGACAAAGTAAGTCTCTTTCTTAGAAACAAGGGGGTGTGCTTTATTCTGTTATCTGCCCTGTGCCTATTATCCCATTTTCCCAGGCTTGGATACCCCAGCATTATAGCCCAGAGATCAAAGTTGCTACATAAGTGAGTTATCATGAGGCATAAAAAGAACAAACAAGGGGCCTGAGCAGTGTCACTACGTGATAAGGTGCTGCCTTGCGCGCACTAGCCTAGGATGGACTGCGGATCGATCCCCTGAAGTTCCATATGGTCCCCAGAGCCAGGAATGATTTCTGAGCACATGCCAGGAGTAACCCCTGAGCGTCAGCAGGTGTAGCCAAAAGACAAAACCAAAAAAAAAAAAAAGAACAAGCAAGTGGAAACATTTAAAATATCATCTGGGAAAATAAACCAGCTATTGACCACAGAACTGATTGCCCACCAGTATTGGGAAAGCTAAGGTGAAGGGGCCAAAGTGTCAGCATATTTAGGGGATTAGAGGATTCGTATCACTGAAATCCTAAGACATGATTAATACTAATGTAAATCCTAAGTAATTTCTTAAATGGAGGCCACACCCTGCAGTACTGGGGGACAATAAGCAGGGGGTCTAACTCAGATAATACAAGGCAAGTAACCATTTCCAGTCCAATAGATTAAAACATTTGAAAAAAAAATCATAGTTCCCTGGATGTGCATGGTTATTACAGAGGGCAAGCTAACTCTGGGGCCTTGGCTGGTATGTTGGGCAAAAGAGAACCACTGGGAACCACTGGGATGTCTGGAATGTGGAATGGAATCTGGAATGGAAACTGAAATGTGGCCCGCTGACCCCCTCCCTCAACCACAGAGGGCCAACCCTGTAATGCCTACCTTCAAAGAGCAGCTGGCCTGGGGGCATCCTGATTGTTGGCTCCTGGGAAGCCAAGAGCAGGTAAGTCAGTGAACCATCTCTGTGGCTATCCAACCTTGAAGAACTTGGTTGGATTTATGAGCTTGGAAGGCTCATCTCAGATGTGGGGTCTAAGAAGGTAATGGTATGGGTTCTATTCCTGAGGTGTTACGAGGCCCTTGGGATCCCACGTGTCTGAAGGGAAGGGAATCTAGTGGGTTTTTTTCTCCCAGTGGAAACTGATTACTGTGGAAATGCTAAGGATCCTGCACACGGACAGGAGGGGGTGCAGATGGGGAGCTGATACCCTAGCACGATGCCAAAATTCCTTTTTTTTTTTTTTTTTTTTTTTGGTTTTTGGGCCACATCAGGGAGTGCTCAGGGGTTACTCCTGGCTGTCTGCTCAGAAATAGCTCCTGGCAGGCACGGGGGACCATATGGGACACCAGGATTCGAACCAACCACCTTTGGTCCTGGATCGGCTGCTTGCAAGGCAAACACCGCTGTGCTATCTCTCCGGGCCCGCCAAAATTCTTGATCAATTGAAACTCTTCTCTGTAGTGTCAGTTTGCTGTATTTTGCAATAAATGAATTTTTTTTACTTATTTTAAATTTAAATTTATTTTAAAATTTATTTATATAATTTTTTACTTATTTATTTACTTTATTTTACTTATTTATTTTACTTACTTTAAATAAGCAATGATTTATTTATTTTTTTGCTTTTTGGGCCACACCCAGTGACACTCGGGGGTTACTCCTGGCTATGTGCTCAGAAATTGCTCCTGGTGCAAGGCAGACACCCTACTACTGCTTGAGCCACCGCTCCAGCCCCGTGTTTTATTTAACACCATGATTTGCCAAGTTGTTCATAATACAATCATTTTAGACATTAAATGTTCAAATACCAATCCCATCACCAGTGTGACCTTCCCTTCGACAGTGTCCCCAATTTCTCACCCTCTACTTTTATGCCCCCTTGCAGGCATAAACAAATTGACTTCATATTGTTTCTTACAATACAAAGGCAAATGAGATGATCAAAACATAGACCAACAGGGTCAATTTGAGATGACTGTTATATCTCTCCATGGTGTTACTACTCAGTGTCTGAGGATTTACTGGATTGTGGTTGGTGCTAGCTGAGTCTGTTACTATTTAGATTCATTGAGTTTGGTGAATACTATGTAGTTTTCCCAGCAGCTAGCCTGTAATACCAACAGGGCTGACACTATCAAACTTTGTTGTTTCTTTTTTTCCAGCAAAGATACTTTGAAAAAAATCTTTATTTAAAAACAAACAAACAAACAAAAACCATGATTACAATCATGCTTGTAGTTACGTATCATCATAAAAAGGACACTTACAAAACTTCGTAAAATATTTCAAATCCGGGCCTGGAGAGATAGCACAGCGGCGTTTGCCTTGCAAGCAGCCAATCCAGGACCAAAGGTGGTTGGTTCGAATCCCGTCCCCGTGCCTGCCAGGAGCTATTTCTGAGCAGACAGCCAGGAGTAACCGCTGAGCAACGCCGGGTGTGGCCCAAAAACCAAAAAAATAAAAAATAAAAAAAAAATTTCAAATCCACTCTGTGGCTCAAGATCTATAAATCTGGGGCCGGAGAGATGGCGTGGAGGTAGTGCATTTGCCTTGCAGGTAGAGGGCTGGTGGTTCGAATCCCGGCATCCCACATGGTCCCCCAAGCCTGCCAGGAACGATTTCTGAGTGTAGAACCAGGAGTAGCCCCTGAGTGCTGCCGGGTGTGACCCAAAAACCAAAAAATAATAAATAAATTAATTAAAAATAATAATAAATAAAAAATTCTTTAAAAAATCTATAAATCCGAAACAAATTTGGTAGCTTAGTATTTTGATAAGGTTAAGTCTAGGAGAACTGGATCATTTCTGTCAAAGGGTATAGGTATAGGACGTGGCACTGGGTAGGCTGCTGTGGTTTCAGCAGAAAGGCTAACCCGCCACACTCATTTGGAGACTGCACCAGAAGGATCAGTCCTAGCAAGACTATTTGGAAAGCATGAGCAAACAGCCTTTATTTCTATTGGAGCTTGGTAGAGGAACTGACCAGTTTTCTGCCAGGAAAATGGTGGGTCTGAGGAAGCTGCTGAGTTTCTGGTGGCAAGGCTTGGTGAGGTGCAAGCCTTCCTCATTCTAGAAATAGTCCCAGAGTTTTCAGCCTGAAGTCTTGTCCCCCCTGCTCTGACAGTTGTGGTTGCTGGCCATTTCTATTGAGGCTATAGGATGTGGCTGTGGGCTGCTATGGCTTAGGTAAAAAGGGAGATCTATCCCCACCCATTCTAGACTGCCACAGAGGGATCAGCTTGGATGGACCAGACTACCTGGGAAGAGCTGGCCATTATTTTCTTTTAGAGCTTGGTAGAGAAACTGGGCTCTTTCTGCCAGAAGATGGCAGGTTATTTGGGGTGTGTGTGAGGGTCACTCTTGGTAGTGCTGGGCAACCAAGCAATGCAGGAATACAAATAGGGTTGCCCCGTACAAGGAAAGCACCTTACCTCCTGTATACTCTCCAGCCATGCTGCATCAGTATTTCATGATAGCAGCATGTCAGTGTCAATCGTTCTTTTCCTTAAAATACCATCTTCCCAATTACTATCTCTGGTCTTGACTTTTTCCTTTGAGCTTAAACCTTTTATTTCCAATGGTTTACTCTGAATCTCTACTTTTTTTTGGGGGGGGGGTCACACTCGGCAGCGCTCAGGGGTTCCTCCTGGCTGGCTCGGCTACCATATGGAATGCCGGGATTCCAACCACTGTCCTTCTGCATGCAAGGCAAACGCACTACCTCCATGCTATCTCTCCGGCCCCTGCTTTTTATTTTTTAAATAAAATCTTTAAGCACCATGATTACAAACTCGTTTGATTTGGGTTTCAGTTATAAAAGAACACATCCCTTCATCAGTGCAATCTCCCCACTACCAATTCCCCTCTCTCCTCCCCTACCCCCTGCCTGTATTCATGACAGGCATTCTATTTCTCTCACTACCATTGTCATGTTAGTTATTACTGTAGTTATTTCTCTAATTGCACTCACCACTCTGGTAAGCTTCATATCATGGCCTGTCCTTCCAGCTCTCATCTCTATTGTCTCTGGGTATTATTAAAATACTTTCTTAAATCCCACAGATGAGTGAGACTATTCTGTCTCTCTCTCTCCCTCTGACTTACTTCACTCGGCATAAGTTTCTAAGCCCATCATGTATAGGAAAATTTCATGACTTCATCTTTCCTGACTGCTGCATAGATTCCATACCACAGTTTCTTTAGCCACTTATCTGTTGTTGGGCATCTAGGTTGTTTCTGGATTCTGGCTACTGTAAATAGCGCTGTAATGAATAAAGTTGTGCATAATATTCCATTGTGTATATGTACCACAGTTTCTTTAGCCATTCATCTGTTGAAGGGTATCTTGGCTGTTTCCAGAGTCTTGCTATGGTAAATAGTGCTGCAATGAATATAGGTGTAAGGAAGGGATTTTTGTATTGTATTTTTGTGTTCCTAGGGTATATGCAGCTGTCAGGAGAGATGAAGTCATGAAATTTTCCTATACATGGATGTACATGGAATCTATTATGCTGAGTGAAATAAGTCAGAGAGAGAAAGATGCAGAATGGTCTCACTCATCTATGGGTTTTAAGAAAAGTGAAAGACAGGCCCGGAGAGATAGCACAGCAGTGTTTGCCTTGCAAGCAGCCGATTCAGGACCAAAGGTGGTTGGTTCGAATCCCGGTGTCCCATATGGTCCCCCGTGCCTGCCAGGAGCTATTTCTGAGCAGAGAGCCAGGAGTAACCCCTGAGCACCACCGGGTGTGGCCCAAAAAAAGCCCCCCCCCCAAAAAAAAAACCCCAAAAAAGTGAAAGACATTTTTGCAATAATAATTTTCAGGCACAAAAGAGAAAAAAGCTGGAAGTTACAGCTCACCTCATGAAGCTCACTGCAAACAGGGATGAGTTTAGTTAGAGAAATAACTACGTTTTGAACTATCCTAGTAATGAGAATGTATGAGGGAAATAGAAAGCCTGTCTAGAGTACAGGTGGGGGTTGGGTGGGGAGGAGGGAGATTTGGAACATTGGTTGACAGGAATGTTGCACTGGTGATTGGGTATACATGACTGAAACCCAAATACAATCATGTAATAAAGTTGGTTAAATAATAAAAAAAAATAAAGGTGTGCAGAAAGCATTTTTGTATTGTTTTTGTGTTCCTAACGTATATTCCTAGAAGTGGTATAGCTAGATCATATGGGAGTTCAATTTCCAGTTTTTTTTGAGAAATCTCCATATTTTCCAGAAAGGCTGGACTAGGCGGCATTCCCACCAGCAATGAACAAGAGTTCCTTTCTCTTCACATCCCTGCCAGCACTGATTGTTCTTGTTCTTTGTGATGTGTGCCAGTCTCTGTGGTGTGAGATGGTACCTCAGTGTAGTTTTGATTTGCATCTCCCTGGTGATTAGTGATTTTTTTTTTTTTTTTTTTGGTTTTTGGGCCACACCCGGCGGTGCTCAGGGGTTACTCCTGGCTGTCTGCTCAGAAATAGCTCCTGGCAGGCATGGGGGACCATATGGGACACCGGGATTCAAACCAACCACCTTTGATCCTGGATCGGCTGCTTGCAAGGCAAACGCCTCTGTGCTATCTCTCCAGCCCCGTGGAGCTTTTTTTTTTTTTTTTTTTTTTTATGTGCCTTTTGGCCATCTGTATTTCTTCTTTGAGGAAATGTCTATTCATTTCTTCTTCCCATTTTTTGATGTTTTTTTTTTTAAGTTCTGTCAGTATCTTGCATATCTTAGATAATAGCCCCTTATCTGATGGGTATTGGGTGAATAGTTTCTCCTACTCTGTGGGTGGCCTTTGTATCCTTGTCACTATTTCCTTTGAGGTGCAGAAGCTTCTTAGCTTAATATAGTACCTTTTGTTTATCTCTGCTTCCACTTGTTTGGACAGGGATGTTTCCCCCTTGAAGATGCCTTTAGTCTCAATGTCATGGAGTGTTTTACCTATGTATTCTATATATCTTATGGTTTCAGATCTGGTATCAAGGTCTTTAATTCATTTGGATTTTACCTTCGTACATGGTGTTAGCTAGAGGTCTGAGTTCGCTTTTTTTGCAAGTGGCTAACCAGTTGCGCCAACACCACTTGTTGAAGAGGCTTTCCTTGCTCAATTTTGTGTTTCTTACCCCTTTATAATAAAAGATTAATTTATTGTATGTATGGAGATGAATCTCTACTATCATATGTATGGGGATGAATATGAACAGAGTAGCTTGTTTATTAAGATAATTCTTGAGGGGCCGGAGAGATAGCATGGAGGTAAGGCGTTTGCCTTTCATGCAGGAGGTCATCAGTTCGAATCCCGGCGCCCCATATGGTCCTCTGTGCCTGCCAGGAGCAATTTCTGAGCGTGGAGCCAGAAATAACCCCTGAGCACTGCCGGGTGTGACCCAAAAACCACAAAAAAAAAAAAAAAAGATAATTCTTGAGTTACTTTTCCATTCTTTTATTATTATTATTATTATTATTATTATTTTTTTGGTTTTTGGGTCACACCCGGCGATGCTCAGGGGTTACTCCTGGCTGTCTACTCAGAAATAGCTCCTGGCAGGCACGGGGGACCATATGGGACACCTGGATTCGAACCAACCACCTTTGGTCCTGGATTGGCTGCTTGCAAGGCAAACGCCACTGTGCTATCTCTCCGGGCCCTCTTTTATTATTTTTTGCTTTTTGGGCCACACCCGGTAACTCTCAGGGGGTTATTCCTGGCTATGCACTCAGAAACCGCTGCTGGCTAGGGGACAATATGGGACGCTGGGGATCGAACCAAGGTCTGTCCTGGATTGGCTGCATCCAAGGCAAATGCCCTACCGCTGTGCTATAGCTCAGGTCCCATACTTCCCCATTCTTTTTTTTTTTTTTTTTTGGTTTTTGGGCCACACCCGGTGACGCTCAGGGGTTACTCCTGGCTATGCGCTCAGAAGTCGCTCCTGGCTTGGGGGACCATATGGGACACCGGGGGATCGAACCACGGTCCGTCCTAGGCTAGCGCAGGCAAGGCAGGCACCTTACCTCTAGCGCCACTGCCCGGCCCCACTTCCCCATTCTTAATTTTCTTCCTTTTCATGTATATTTCCCCATGGCACCATGCAGTTAGCTCTAAGAACAAAATTAAGACTGAGACACATTTGATTTTATGGTAACACAAGCAGGATAATATTGATTTTGATAAAAATGGAATTTAAGGGTTGAAGTGATAGTACAGCTAACCTGGATTCAATCTCCAGCATCTCATATGGTTTATGGTTCCCCAAGAACTGCCAGGAGAAATTCCTGAGTGCAAAGCCAGGAGTAAATTCTGAGTACCACTATATGTGACCCCAAACCAAAACCAACCAACCAACCAAAAAAAAAAAAAAAGTAAAAAAGTGGGATCTGATCAAAGTCAGTAGAGAAATTAAGTCCTTGTAGATTAACAAAACAGTTCCAATTAACTCTGGGTGATACAGAAAGCCAAAGGAGAATTTGGCAAGTAAGATGACCAGACAAGACACATGAATCCTGGAGAATGAAAATGATGGTGTATATAGAAATTAGAGACAGTAGATAGTAAATTGACTGTAGTGCTGTGAAAATAATTTTTCTTTTTTTAGGGGACAGGGAAATTGCTCAAAGGACTAGAAAACATGCCTTAACTGTAGCCCTGGTGTCCCCAAGCACAACTGGAACACACCTTTGAGCCCACTTTGATGAGTTTTGGTATGAGTGGTAACTATATATATATACATATATATACATATACATGTATACAATATATAATACACACAGAAGAAAGCTCAGTGAGCTAGAGCTCATGATTTCCATGCAAGAAGCCTAGATTCAATTCCCAACATCACATTTTTAAGTACTGCTGGTGGTGATCCTTGAACTTTATAGGAGGAAAGCCTCTTAGCATTAGTAGATGTTGTGCTCCAAAATGTTTTACAAAGGGGGCACAGGAGAGATTACTCAGTGGTCATAGCTGCAGAGACTTTAATTCAGTCTCAAGAACTGTGTAGCCCTCTGAGCCAAACAGCACAGTATCAAATATTGAACCATCAGAGTCGGTGAGACAGTACAATGAGCAGGGCACTTGCTATGCTATTGGCTGACCCAGGTTCAAGCCTGGGTATCATATATGGTCCCTGATCACTGCCAGAAGTGATCCCTGAACATTGCCAGGTGTGGCCCAAAAGCCAAAACAACAAGCACTGAACAGTTTGCTGGGCCATCTTGAGCCCTGTTTGAGAGCACCTCTCCCACCAAAAAAGAAAAACAGATATGTCAAAGATGACTTCTCGGGGGCAAGAGAGATGGCACATTGGGTAGGGAGTTTCTATTAATGGCGGCCAACATAGGTTCAATCTCCGTCATCCCATGTAGTCCTCTGAGCCTGCCAGGAGTGATTTCTGAGAGCAGAGCCAGGAGTAACCCTCAAGTATACCTTGTGCATAGCCAATGTGATTGACAATACATATTTGTGTTTCTTATTGGAATGTCTGATTTCATGTTTTATAACTTAAAGACTATCTACTTCTCAAATGTATTAATACAGTTCTCTTCCTCTGAGGTCAGGAATATTTAATAACAAACATAAAATTCATAAAAACAAACTGCCTAAACATTGTATTTCCCTATTTGATCATTTCAAACTGGAAAAAACATATAGAACTTAAAATATTAATCACTATGAGCTCAGTAAATTGCTGGTTCACAGAGTTAGAAAATAGTGCAAAACAAAAGCACAGCAACCCAATTCTGGATGAGAGACAGTACAAAGATTAAGGCATTTGCCTTGCATGCAGACTCTATTTGATGCCTGGCTGTACAGGTCTCCCTGAGCATGGTTGGATGTGATTCCCAAAACAAAATTCCACCCAGGCATACTGGTTCAGCTACCCAGTGTCTGTACAATATAAATTAAGATTCCCTTGGAAGGAGGGTATGGAGGGGCACATACAATGGAGTTGGTTATTCTTTGCTCTATGCATGGGGGGACTGCATGGTGCCACAGACTGAATGTAGGCTTTAAAATACCAAATATGCACTTAAACCACTGCAATCTTCGATATAAAAAAAATTTCCTTTCTTTAAAAATTATCTTCTGTTGGGGCCTGAGCAGTGGCGTGGAGCGGTAAGGCGCCTGCCTTGCCAGCTCTAGCCTAGGACGGACTGGAGTTCGATCCCCAGGCTTGAGCACATAGCCAGCCAGGAGTAACCCGAGAGTCACCGGGTGTGGCCCAAAAAAACAAAATAAATAAATAAATTTATCTTCTACAATTTAAATGTAAATCCTATACAATTAAGAGATAATCAGAGACAAAGTATTTTGTCATTAAAAAGATGAGGGGCCCGGAGAGATAGCACAGAGGTGTTTGCCTTGCAAGCAGCTGATCCAGGACCTAAGGTGGCTGGTTCGAATCCCGGTGTCCCATATGGTCCCCCGTGCCTGCCAGGAGCTATTTCTGAGCAGACAGCCAGGAGTGACTCCTGAGCACCGCCGGGAGTGACCCAAAAACAAAACAAAAACAAAAACAAAAAAGTTAAGGTATTTTGGGGCCGGCGAGGTGGCGCTAGAGGTAAGGTGTCTGCCTTGCAAGTGCTAGCCAAGGAAGAACTGCAGTTCGATCCCCTGGTGTCCCATATGGTCCCCCAAGCCAGGGGCGATTTCTGAGTTCTTAGCCAGGAGTAACCCCTGAGCATCAAACGGGTGTGGCCCGAAAAACCAAAAAAAAAAAAAAAAAAAAAAAAAAAAGATGACAAGTTTTCAAAGAACCTTTACATTTGAACAAGTCTACAGCTTATTCTAGTGCTAATTTCCTACAAACAACACAGATGCATTATTTTTGTTTCAATCTTATATTTTATTCTTTATGGAATGCTAGGTTTCATGTTACACCATGGTTGTCAAAATTACTGAAATATGACCATATCCATCCATACCTAAATGTTGCAGAAAAATATGACACAGTTGCATTATTTTTGTTTCAATCTTATTTTTTATTCTTTATGGAATGCTAGTTTTAATGTTACAGCCTGGTGTCAAAGCTACTGAAATGTGACAATATCCATATCTAAATGCTGCAAAAAAGTGAACAGTTTAACTTGAATGATCTTAAAGAAAAAGTTATTTTACAACTGAGGTCTTAGGGTTTTTAAACCAGAGCCTAGTGTGGATAACCAGCCACAACCCATGGGGATGTTTATTACCTGTACATGTATATACATATATCCACCCTGATATATATACACATAGGCATGTATTAATTTATGTGGAAAATTTATAAAATTATATACACATATACTTGCACATCTATATACATAGACCCACCCTCACCACTGAGCTCATTTTCTAACATGAATCCATTTCATGCCCAATACTATTGCCAGCCAGTATAACACATGATTTTAGTGTCAGTGCCATTAGCAGGCACTTTTTTTTTTACAGGATAGGTACATCTATGCATATAAATGTGTATTTATGTATGTTTATGTAATAAAGGAATTATGTAGTCTCCCTCTTACGTTTCAGTCATGCATTACTACAATAAACATCCTTTTCACCATAAGTTCTGGGATTTTAAACAGTGTAAAATCTACTTCTGGAAAACTGTATAGGTTCATAGTTACAAAAAATATATGTCATCGAAACCTGTTGATTACATATGCTCTCGGAATCTGGCTATATCCTAGCCACTAGATAAATTAGAAAAACACCCTCTTACTAGGATGTTACAGCCTTAGACAGACCATTACCTGGATTCGGAATAAATGCTCTATGTTGAACGTTGACAAAATGATGTTAAAGATCTGAAAAACGCTATGTATCTGCATTGACTATACAAAGGACCCAGTTCAATTCACTGCCCAAGATATTCATACTCCAAGAGTGAGCAACATTGTAGTCATTATTCTTAAAGTTATGGCTCATTAAGGCTTTTATAGAAAAAAAGCCCTATAATCATTAAAAAAAAACAACAAAACAAAACCAAGATTTATTTAAAAGAAAACATGTACACAAACACTGAAGTACTCATGAATATCATCCTATACAAACTTACTATGTAAAGATAGAAGGCTCGTTCCCAGAGAGAACACCTCATGGTAGCACATGTAAACCTGGTTTGGTTCCTCTGCTTTGCAGCTAATCAGCATGTAAAATTTAAATAATTTCACATTGATATTTCAATTTAATTCAGTGCAAATATTTGAGAATAACTTGTCCCCCTCAGTGAAACAAGAACCAGCGTTATGCTGAATATTCTTCAGATCTATTTACACATGGAGTAAAAAGTTCACCATAAACTTTGAAATTTGCTGAATATCAGCAGAGATGTACTGAACTAGCAGCAATTGCATTTACAATATTTAATAGTTACTTTAGAGAACGCATAAAATTTTCTAGGCTATATTCTGAATCATATTGTTCTTGATCCCAAAGATCACTCAGATTTTCAAGAATTGATTTCATACTTATTCTCCCAGAAGTAGAGGTGTCAGCTTTTTCTGCTTTGCCATCCTTAAAATCAACAGAGATAAAAAACAAAAGATTAACTTACAAAACAAAATCTTCCTTTAAAATAGCACACTTGTTTCTAACACTGCACAGTGCCAGCAAAAGTAACACACTTCAAGTGATATGGAATTTGATGTCATTAGATAACATTCTAAATATGGCTCTAGCACATTTTTCATTTTAAGCTTTTCATTCAGAAAGAATTTCAGAATTATAAGGACAATACAAAGAAATCATTGTGACACACTGGTGTCACTGTAAGTGCATGTGCATCAGTTTAATGCATAGTCACCAGCTCATCCCAAAATCATTTGCGAGTAAGCTGTGTATATGCCACCTCCCCTCTAGGTATGAATTATCGATCCTAAAAGCAAGGATATATATATATATAATCAAAGTATAAAAATCAAAACAAGAGGGGCTGGAGAGATAGCATGGAGGTAGGGCATTTGCCTTACATGCACAAGGATGGTGGTTTGAATCCCAACATCCCATATGGTCCCCTGAGCCTACCAGGAGCGATTTCTGAATGTAGAGCCAAGAGTAACCCCTGAGCACTGCCAAGTGTGACCCAAAAACAAAAACAAAAAAATCGAAACAAGAAACTTAATGTTGATACATTTTAAATGATCTTACATAGTTCTGCTAATTGTTATACAAGATCCTTTGCTTTCTTGGATCATTCCCTTATGCAGTTTAGTGAAAGTAATCCAAAACATATATATATATATATTTGAGGGGCAAACCTGGCAATGCTTGGGGGGGGGGGGCAAATGCCTTGACAGAGTAGGCTGTGTGCAGGGCAAGACCTTGGGGTCTCTCTCTCCTCTCTCCCCCTCCAAAAAGAATATTTTCTTTTCAAACAATAAAAATTTATGTGATAGTGGGCCCATGTGGGGGATAATTAATTAAAATTCTAATGTTCTAGATTTTGCTCAGAGTACAGAAGAACCACTTTCTTTCTACCATATTTGAACATTAGAATTCTGTTTTTTTTTTTTTGGGGGGGGGGGAGCCACACCCAGCATTGCTCAGGGGTTACTCCTGGCTCTGTGCTCAGAAATCGCTCTTGGCAGGCTCAGGGGACCATATGGGATGCCGGGATTTGAACCACCTTTTCCCTGGATCAGATGCGTGCAAGGCAAATACCTTACCATTGTGCTATATCCCCAGCCCCCTACAATTCTGTTCTTTAGCAAGTTCAATTATATTTCCCTTTTTTGTTTTTGCTTTTGAGTCACATCTGGTAACACTCAGGGGTTCCTCCTGGCTCTGCATTCAGAAATTGCTCCTGGCAGGCATGGGAGAACCATATGGGATGCCAGGATTTGAACCACTGTCTGTCCCTGATGGGCTGCTTGCAAAGCAAATGCCCTACTGCTGTGCTATCTCTCTAGCCCCACAATTATACTATTTCCTAAAAGGGCCAGTTCTTAGGTTTCCAAACTTATTCTGGTCTATTAAAAATACCTTCTTCAAGTGAACAAAAAGCACCTTCATTCACATCCAAAAGCATTACTGTCCCCACCCCAATCAGGCCATCACCTCTCCCAGTGGGTAGTATCAAAGACTTTGGGAAACACTGTTCTGTTTGATAGGAAGTGAATTATCTTGCTGTTTCCTGTCAAACTTTTATCAAGGAGTCCAGGAATTCTGTCAACTCATTAAAGACAAGCAAATTGTGTCAGTTCTTTACCTTATCAAGAGTAAAAAGATCAAGAAGTTGATCAGTACCCATACTCTGCAAGCTAGAATTCTCTTGGCTAATAACAGTATTTGCTATGTTCATCTTGAATTTTTGCAAACCCATTATTTTCTCTTCCAATGTTCCTCTGGTTATCAATCGATACACATTAACCACACGTTTCTGAATGAGAAAGAGAAGCAATTTTAGCATAAATAGATAAAAGGTCTATGGTGTGCTAAATCCGAATGTTTGCATACTTGTACTGAGTACTCAGTTACTATCTAAATAAGATGGGGTTTTTCTTTATCTGGTTCATGAACTTAAATTGTTTATAATTATGAGAATCTGAGTATTAGATTAGATTAGTGTTAATTAGTATTAGATTAGACTATCATCCAAGCACCTCACTTAAAATATGCAGAAGTAGTGCCATAGAGTTAACTGACTTGAATTATGTTACAAACACTTCTTAAAATTAGAGTAGCCTTAAAATAAGGTATTACGTCTATTGAGGGAAGAAGTACTTTTTCCTAGTAAAACAACTTAACATCTATAAAAGATTATTTTTTACCTGTCCAATGCGATGGGCCCGATCCATGGCTTGTAGATCACGCATGGGATTCCAGTCATGCTCCACAAATACCACTGTGTCAGCGCCTGTTAAGTTAAGCCCCAGGCCACCAACGTGCGTTGTAAGTAACAGAACATCTATGGATGGATCATTGTTAAACCTATAAGTATACATATTAAAAAATAAAATCAGTATTTTTTTTTAATGTTCCTATAACAGAAATTTAAGACTTCAATAAAAACGAAGGAGTTATATCTGAGAAAATAGCTTGGAAAAATGTATGATACAGGGCCAGAAATATGCTCAAAGGGTAAATTGCTTGCTGTGCATGTGGTCAATTCCTGCTCAATTCTCAGTGCTACTTGGTCTCCTGAACCCTTGAGCAGAGAAAAGTAACACCTAATTCCCATCAGCATTCCCACCAGCAATGAATGAGAGTTCCTTTCTCCCCACATCCCGGCCAGCACTGATTATTCTTGTTTTTAGTGATGTGTGTGTCTCTACGGCAAGAGATGGAGCCTCATTGTGCTTAACAATCTCTTAGCGATGTCTCTGAACAATGTTCACTCATGGAAGCACTAGCATGTCTTGGACAGAAGCTAGAAATTTGCTATAAAAAGAAACCTAACTTTTCGTCTTTCTTTCTTTTTCTTTTCTCTTTTTTTTGTGGTTTTTGGGTCACACCCGGCAGTGCTTAGGGGTTATTCCTGGCTCCAGGCTCAGAAATTGCTCCTGGCAGGCATGGGGGACCATATGGGGTCCGGGATTCGAACCCATGACCTCCTGCATGAAAGGCAAACGCCTTACCTCCATGCTATCTCTCCAGCCCCACTTTTCGTCTTTCTAAAGCAGAGGATACAAACTATATTTGAGAAACAGTACCCACAATAAATCTGCTTCCTAGCTGTGCTAGTCTTCAACTTTCTCCAGCAATGAATCAAGATAAACATCTCAAACTACTTGTTAACTTCCTCTTTCTCAAACCCCCCACCCCAACATGGGTATTTCTAATTTTTACTGAAGCCCTTCTTTCTTGTCTTTTGGAATGCTTTTCTATAGTCATTTTACTAATACTATCTTTGTAACTGTTTTTCAAAAAGGGTTGTACTACATAATATTAAAACAGATCTTTAGATAACTGATCAAAAAAAGTTATCTTGGTGTATATAACTTGGTTTTAAGTCTTCGAACTCACCGTGAAACAATGAAGTGCCTCTGGCCAGGTGGTATGCTGCCATCTAATCTCAAATAAGTGACAGAGGGTAAGTGAGGTTTGAGAAGATCATGTTCTACTATATCAAGCATGCTTTTAAGCTGACAGAAGATCAATATTCTGTGCTGGGCCACAACAGACTCTGTACCACTCTCTGAAGTGCTGCCATTTCCCAAACCACAGTCCAACAGCAACTTAGGGGGAAAAAAATTGTTACAAAGATATTCAACAGAATTAGACAAACAATCTTGCTATCACACATTATTTCTCTGTGGTGAGAAAACTTACCTGGATAACCGGAAAACGAATATTTTGTACTGTGACCCTGTCACCTGCATTATCTGTAATAAGGGTCTTTCCCCCCCCCCCCCCCCCCCCCTGTGAGTGATGGGTGTTGTGTGATACGGTTGCTCTTCCACTGTGCTCAAAAGCCTAGAGGACTTAGTGTGGCAATGCAGACCCAAGGGATAAGTACTTCATCTGGCAGTGCTGTAGGTCAGTGGTGCTTGGGTGCATCAGTGTTAACCCTGGCAATTGCTGGGTCTAAGTATAGGGTTCTGAATAGTATGTGCTCTACACCTTTACCTCCCTAACCCCTGAAACTAGCTTTTGATGTGTTCAGTTTTAGAATTTCTTGATCACTAACCACTTTAGAAGGTTCTTTAACATAATTTTCTACTCTTCCCTTAGTTCCTTGATGCTGACTAGAGCCTCAATAAGTGTATGAAAAAAAAATAAGTGTATGAAAGTGATGGCTTAACAAAGATAACCAGGAAAAACTCATAAAAGGTCATGAAAAAACAGAGTGAGAAAAATTAAACTAAATTTGGCAAAAATCAGAATTACAAATAAGAGGAGTGAGAAGTACCTAACTAGATCTGTGGATTCCTAACAAGAGAGTTTACTATTGGGAGCAGGAAAGATAATTCTTTTATTTCTTTGTTTGTTTGGGTTTGGTCCACAACCAGTAGTGCTCAGGGGTTACTCCTGGCAGGCTTGGGGAACCATATGGGATGCTGGGATCAAACCTGGGCTGGCCTCATGCAAGGCAAATGTCCTTCCTGCTGTGCTCTTGCTCTGGCCCAGGAAAGATAATTCAATGGGTTAAAAGTGCACTTTGTAAGCTTAAAGTGTGCCAGCCCTGCAACCCTCCACTGAGGGAGTTGACCTAGAGTACCACTGTGTGTGGCTCAGAAAAGAGGGGTGGAGGTAAATTTACTACTATATATGCAGAATAAAATATTCTGTTTTGTTTTTGGGGGAGGCCACACCCAGCAATGCTCAGGGGTTACTGTTAGCTTTGCATCCAGGAATCACTCCTGGTAGTGCTCAGGAGACAAAAGGGATGCTGGGGATCAAATTTGGTTCAGCTACATGCAAAAGCAAGTGTCTTACCTGCTGTACTATTGCACTGGTCCTGGACAAAATCTTTGATATCAGGACCAAACTTCTACATGTCTTTTGTATTTCTGGTTCCTGGAGTAGTTTGGCTCATGACACACAGCAGGTATGATAAATAAGTAACAAAATTCAAAGAAATCCTGTTTAGATCATTTTGAGAAACTAATGTGCCCAATGGCAATCTTCATTTCTGGGATATCCCAAGAATGTACTGTACTCAGAATATAAGCTTAGGGAGCTAGAGAGGTAATACACTGGGTAGGGTGCTTGCCTTGCATGAAGTCAACCTAGATTCAATCCCTAGCACCTCCTTTGTTCTCCTGAATCATGCCAGAGCCATCTCTGAATGCAGAGACAGGAATAAATCCTGAGCACTGCTGGATGTGCCCTACAACAACAACAAACAGCTTTGTGGAGAATACATTTTCCTCCACACCAATAAATGTAATTAAGAAAATAAAAGGCTCAGCTGGGAAGGTAATTAAAAATGCTATCCAGGAAAGCTCTAAATTCAATGTGAAATTCTCAGGATACTGTACAAAAAAAAAAAAGTTATCACAGCAGATCAAAATTGCATTCCTGGGGGCTAGAAAGATAGCACAGTGGCAGGGCCTTTGCCTTGCATACAGCCAGACCAGGAGATAGTGGTTCAATGCCCAGCATCCTACATGGTCCTGGCATGGCAGGGGCGATTCCTGAGTGCACAGCCAGGAGTAACCCATGAGCACCACTGGGTTACTCAAAAACAAAACAAAACAAAACAAAACTGCATTCCTTAAAAAAAATTGTTTGCAGTTTATTGTGTGTGTGTGTGTGTGTGTAACTTTTGTTTTTGTTTTGGGCTATGCGCTCAGATATAGCTCCTGGCCTGGGGGACCATATGGGACGAGGGGGATGAAAACATTGTCAGTCCTAGGTTAGCTGCTTGCAAGGCAAACATCCTACCACTGTGCCACCGCTCTGGCCCCTGCAGGTTATTCTTAGCAGAATGATATCTGGGAAAGTGATTTGGGAGTCTTTTCTAAATATGTCATTCCTGGGGGCAGAGCAATACCATAATGGTAGGAAGTTTGCCTTGCATGTGGCTGACCACAAATGAACCCACATGGTCCCCCGAGCATGCCAAATCCACAACCAAAAACAAAAACATCTAAAACAATTTAAAGCCTAAAGTAAAACTCAAGTACTGGCTATTTAAGAACTGAAATTAATCATTTTTATTTGGAGGGCCTAGTGGTAGGGTGTTAGCCTTGCAAGCAGCTTACCCAGGAGAACCCAGGTTTGACCCCCAGCATCCCATATAGACCCCCAAGCCAGGAGCTATTTCTCAGCAAGAGAGTAACCCTGAGCACCACTAGGTGTGGTCCAAAAATACCATATAATTTTTATTTGAAAGTAGATCTAAATAACTACTTCTTGGCTAAATATATTTAATTACTTTTTAATGGTTACACCTGGCTATGCTCAGGCATTATTCCTAGTTCTGCACTCAAGAACTGCTCCTATCAGGACTTGGGGGAATTTGTGGGATGCCAGGGATTAAACTGTGGTCAGCTGTTACAAGGTAAACAACCTACCTGCTGCATTATCGCTTAGGACCCTCTTATTTCTTTATTTAATGTCTCAGCTATATGAAAGAAAACCATTCTAAAAATAAACCATTTAAAGGTAAATGATAAAAGGTAGTTTAAGTCCATTGTTTCACATTTAATAAAGATATATACCTGACAGTCATATTTTAGGTACTTATTAACAATTAACATTTAAATTCTTTAACCTATATAAAATCTAAAATCATTATTTTCCATAAAATCTATGCCAGAACAACTACAGACAGCTGAAATAATTAACAAATTATAACAGTAAATTTTTTTGTGTGTATGATGCTAAGTATGTCACTCCAGATCTCCCCACTCCACCCTTTTTTGTTTTTGGGCTACACCCCACAGTGCTCAAGGGTTTACACTTGGGCTTGTCACTCCTGGTGTACTTGGGGGACCATATAGGGTGCTGAGGATCAAACCCAGGTCAGCCTGTGCAAGAGAAGCACCTTATACAATCTCTCCAGACCCTAATAGCTGATTTCTTATCCAGAAACTATGGAAGATACTATCAAAATAATAAAAAAGGCCAGCGAAAATGTATAGTGGGTAGGTTAAATCCCTGGTTTAATTCTTTTCTCCAAAGAAGCGTATCTAATAAATATTTGCAATGATGTTTAATATTAACATCACGAGTCATTAGAGACAGAAAATGAAATCAACAGTGTTTCGATAGACAATAGGATGTCTAACTTCAAAAAGGGAGAGTTAGGGGCCAGAATTATAGTATAGCAGGTAGTGCACTTGCCTTGCATGTGCTTGACCCTGATTTGATCCCTGCATCCCATTTGGTCCTGAGCCACACCAGGAGAGATTCCTGAGTACAGAGTCGGGCGTAATTCCTTAGCATAACTCAGTATGACCCAAAACAAACAAAAACAATTTTAAAAGAAAAATTAAGTATTGTCGAAAGCATGGAGGAACTGAAAACCAGGCACATTTATGGAGGAATTAAAATGAGAGGGCCACTGTGCAAGTAGTTTGGATATTCAAGTACAATTTAAAACATTAATTCTTTTTTTTTTTTTTTTTTTGGTTTTTGGGCCACACCCGGCAATGCTCAGGGGTGACTCCTGGCTGTCTGCTCAGAAATAGCTCCTGGCAGGCACGGGGGACCATATGGGACATCGGGATTCGAACCAACCATCTTTGGTCCTGGATTGGCTGCTTGCAAGGCAAACACCGCTGTGCTATCTCTCCGGGCCCTAAAACATTAATTCTTACATGATCTAGCAATTAATCTCAGGTCTATCAAAGAAAACTTAGAAGACGTATTCAAAAACACACCAAAACATCTATGTCCAAGACATCATTATTTTCATAGCTAAATCACAAAACAACTCAAATGTATCTCAACATGACTAGAGTAACAAAATGTGGCATCATTCCTACATCAACATCTTCATATTCAGTTACAAACGTGAACTGCTGATACTAGAAACTGAGTGAATCTTGAAAATAAGACAAAAGGACAAATAATTTGACTTAACATAAATGAAAATAAGAAAAAAATTCATAGACAGAAAGACTAATGGTTACAAAAGAACTTTAAAAAAGCTAAATTGGGGCCAGAGAGATAGCATGGAGGTAAGGTGTTTGTCTTTCATGCAGAAGGTTGGTGGTTCAAATCCTGGCATCCCATATGGTTCCCCAAGTCTGCCAGGAGCGATTTCTGAGCATAGAGCCAGGAGTAAACCCTGAGCGCTGCCAAGTGAGACCCCCCCTCCAAAAAAAAGGAAAAAGCTAAATTATAGCTTAATGGGCAGTTTCTGTTTTTCTGTGATGAAAATTTCATAAATAAGTAGGGTTAAAAGAACAATATTCAGTATTAAGGCTCAAGTGAAATTTTATAATTTATAAATAAAATCTGATAATTAAAAAACTGTACAGGCCAGAGCACTAGTATACAGTAGGTAGGGCAATTATTTTGTACACCTACCCAGGTTGATCCTTGGCACACCACATCCCTTGAACACCATGCTAGGAGGGATCCCAGAGAACAAATCAGGAGTAAGCCCTGAGAACAATGGGCATGGCTCCTTCCCATTAAGAAAAAAAAAATTTTTAAACAAACAAATTAAAAATATTAAAATGGGGGGCCGGAGCGATAGCACAGCGGTAGGGTGTTTGCCTTGCACACGACTGACCCAGGATGGACCTGGTTCGATCTACAGCGTCCTAAGCCAGAGCGATTTCTGAGCCATAGTCAGGAGTAACCCCTGAGTGTCACTGGGTGTGGCCCAAAAACCAACAAACAAAAAAAGTAAAATGGCATCAATGCTTCTATCAATGCTTCTAACACAAATACTGACTTACCTGTTTCAAAGCTGAAAGTTTAGGGGCATGTTGAATATCATGAAGAGAAGAATTCTGAACTGCCAGTTTTTCAGTAGTACTCCTGAATTCTGGATGTTGAGGTGTTAAAACTAATGCTGGATGGTTGCAAAGTTTACGTAAGTACTGTAAGGCCTTTAAAAGGAAATAAAGTATATTCAAATTCACTTTACATGCCACACATGTTCACATCACAGTATTTTTTAATATACTCCTCATCTTCCCATCTCACTTTTATTGGCGGGGGGTAGGGGGCGCACATCCAGAGGTGCTGAGGGGCCTTCTAATGCCAAGGAATTCAATTATGACATGTATTCTGCATTCAAAGCATGTGCTATAGCTCTTCAGCTATTTTTCTGGCTATTCAGCTACTACAAGAGCTATTTAGAAGATCTTATCTATGATGTCTTTATTTCTACTTCTTGTGCAGTATATCTATCTTTAAAAGCATTTATACCCAATAAATTATTTATATATATATATCCTTTAGACAATAAACTTTTCACAGAATGACTACCTAATTCATTTGCTTTTATGACTAACATTTTCTTGTTCAAGACAACAATGTTTATAGAAGCTTTTGGAATCAAATCAGTCATCATTCCTAAAGAAAGGTATCTCAAACTTTAAAGGGCACAGAATTAGCTTGAAGACCTGATAAATCTGCACCTATTTTCTTTCTCAGAATTGAGTATGTCTGGTAGAGAGAACAGAGCTAAGTGACTTATTTAGTGTGTTTGAGAAAGAGAACTCATAGGTCTCTCACTCACTCTCTCACACACTCCTAGCCATAACCTTTCTCTTTTGCCTTTTTACTTGTCATGATCTTACTTGGTACAGATCTGTGCAAATGCCATGGACAATTATGAGACTTCTGAAGATTAAAAAACTTCAGAATAGATATAATGAATCTTCACAGCATTTTTCCTTCCTCCTCTAGCTTTGAAAGTGCTACAGTATTTACTAGCAATAGGAGAGTTTGGAAGATTTCTATGGTGATATAGTTCAGAAAGAAAAGAAGCTGAAACTTTTCATTTCTTACTCCTTGAATATATGAGAGGCATTATTTGCCTCAGAATTTACTTATATCCTACTGAGAATCGCTTCCCTTCCATGTAGTCAGCATACATAAATAATCAGTCTTTGCTCTAATGTCTCCTTGTAAGGTCATCTATTATCCCTGATTAAAAATCATAACCTACATCTGATTATAACCTATACAACCTATATTCTGCTTTATTTTTCTTACATACTAATTTATCCATTTATTTTTATCACTACAAAACGTTGTTCCCTGATTTAATTAATCTGTGAAGTTTGAGTTATACTGGTTTGTGGCAGAGGATTCCCAGAACTGGAGTGACAGTGGAACAGGTTGTAGCACTCAGTGGCAAACAGTAAGCTCAGGTTTATGTCCAAGACTGTTTGTTACTCCAAGTACGAAGTAAAGTAACCCCTGAGCACCATTGCACAAAAACAAAAAATTAGAACTGAGAAATCATTCAGGCCGAAGTGCATGCTTACCATGCTGAAGGCCCAGGTTCAATCCTTGGCAGGACATGTCCACTGTGCACCACTAGGAGCAACCAAGACAAGAGCTAGGAATAGCCTCCAAGCACTGCCTGGTATGGTCCCCAAACAAAACAAACAAAACCTGAAAAAGATTCTCTTTTCTAACACCCTTTTGTTTTTTTTTTGTTTTTGGGTCACACCCGGCGGTGCTCAGGGGTTACTCCTGGCTGTCTGCTCAGAAATAGCTCCTGGCAGGCACGGGGGACCATGTGGGACACCAGGATTCGAACCAATCACCTTTGGTCCTGGATCGGCTGCTTGCAAGGCAAACGCCGCTGTGCTATCTCTCCAGGCCCTAACACCCTTTTCTTATAACACAAATATATTGCATTTCTCACATTTAATATTCCTAACTAGTTATGAATATATAAATTGGTGTTCTTTTCAAGAATATATACATAAAATTGGAATAAGTCAAGAACATCCTATTTCACTGTTCTATGATAAAATGGCTGCATTAAAATCTTTCTTTTCTTTTCTTTTTTTTTTTTTGGTTTTGGGTTACACCCGGCGGTGCTCAGGGGTTACTCCTGGCTGTCTGCTCAGAAATAGCTCCTGGCAGGCACGGGGGACCATATGGGACACCGGGATTCGAACCAACCACCTTTGGTCCTGGATCGGCTGCTTGCAAGGCAAACACCGCTGTGCTATCTCTCCGGGCCCGCATTAAAATCTTTCAATAACACTTAAAAATGAACCATAACCTCTACCTGGAAAACATGTCCGGTAGCTTTAAGCTTTGGCTTTTCAGTTTCTTCAGAAAGTGCAGCTGAAGAAACGGTTTCATCAACATCACACTTGGCACGAGACTTAGCAAAATCTTCATAGAGCTGAACCTGTAAAGTTGCCCCGACAAAAAGCTTATTTATTTAAATTATTGTTCAAAACATAATCAGCAAAGATCAGTAAGAGCAGTAGTTCAAGTCAGTCCTCATTAAAGAAAATTAGGATTTTTATATATCACTTTTATCTGACGCTAAATACTTTTAAAATTACACTTAGAAAATAAGTAAACTAATGTTATCTACCAAAATACTAAACAATCCCCAAAGCATTGTACAGAATTAATGCGATCCCTCTAAAGATACCCATGACAGTCTTCAAAGAAGTGGATCAAACACTCCTGAAATTAATTTGGAACAATAAACACCCTCAAATAGCTAAAGCACTCCTTGGGAAAAGAAATATAGAAAGCATATTACCTTCCCCAACTTTAAACTGTATTACAAAGCAATAATTATCAAAACAGCATGGAATTGGAATAAAGACAAACCCTCAAATTAGTGGAGTAGGCCTGAGTACTCAGAGAATGTTCCCCAGACATACAATCACCTAATTTTTGATAAAGGAGCAAGAAATCCTAAATGGAGCAAGGAAAGCCTCTTTAACAAGTGGTGCTGGCACAAATGGTTAGCCACTTGCAAAAAATCAAATTCAGACCCCCAACTAACACCATGTGCAAAGGTAAAATCCAAATGGATTAAAGACCTTGATATCAGACCTGATAACGTAAGGTATATAGAACAACATGTAGGTAAAATACTCCATGACATTGAGACTGAAGGTATCTTTAAGGAGGAAATAGCACTCTCTAAACAAGTGGAAGCAGAGATAAACAGACTGGAATATATTAAGCTGAGAAGCTTCTGCACCTCAAAGGAAATAGTGCCCAGGATACAAGAGCCACCCACTGAGTGAGAGAAACTATTCACCCAATACCCATCAGATAAGGGGCTAATATCCAAAATACACAAGGCACTGATAGAACTTTACAATAAAAAAAAAATCTAATCCCATCAAAAAATGGGGAGAATTGAACAGACGCTTTAATGAAGAAGAAATACAAATGGCCAAAAGACACATGAAAAAATGCTCCACATCACTAATCATCAGGGAGATGCAAATCAAAACATCTATAAGGTACCATCTCACACCACACAGATTGGCGCACATTACTAAGAATGGCAATAAGCAGTGCTGGCAGAAATGCCGTCTAATTCAACCTTTATGGAAAGCGATATGAAGATTCCTCCAAAACCTGGAAGTTGAGCTCCCATGCGATCCAGCTATACCATTCCTAGGTATATACCCTAGGAACACAAAAATACAATACAAAAATCCCTTCTTCACACCTATATTCATTCCCAAAACTGGTGTGACTATTGTGTGAAACTCTGTATGTATGTAGATGCATATGCACAGTGGCAAGCATTGCTTTATTATCAGGGTGTGACGATTCTGTGGTAAAATATGAGTATTATTCAAATTAACATATCACCAATAACAACAAAGATTTCTAACCTGGAGAGGACTAAGAGTACAGTAATAGTCTTGAATGATTTTGGGAGGAAGATCCTGCAAAACATCTTCTTTCATTCTTCTCAAAAGAAACGGTAGAACTTGGCGGTGTAATGCATCCATAGCAAGAACACCTATAAGTAATAAAATGTTTTTTAAAAACATTAGTAATAAAAATGATAATCAAAATTAGTGATAAAATTTATAATTACTTCAGAGTATATATACTATAGTCTGTGTAAATAGAAAGTTCATTGCTTTTTCATACCTGCTTCTTGTTCTCGACTAGAGCTTCGGGCATCCCTACTTGCTAATATAGGTTTACCATATCGAGCAGCAAACTGGCGTTCAGTTCCCAAAAATCCTGGCATGAGGAAATCAAATAATGACCAGAGCTCCAAAACGTTGTTCTGAATATAAGAAAGGAACACCAATTATCTTTTTTACTTCTTTTAATTAAAAAGTTAATTTAAACTATCTTTTTTCCCCTTAAAATATACTTTTTGCAATAATCCTCAGAAATAGTCTCTATAGAATATTAGTTACATAATCTTGAGTCAATAAACAGGGGTGGGTTTCTGGACCATGCCCAGGGATGCTCAGGGCTCACAGATCATTCCTAGTGGTGCTCAGGGGACCATATACAGAGCAGGGAATCAAACCCTAGTTGACTACATGCAAAACAAATATATATGTTTTAGATATGTATAAATATAAATGGGTACATATATAAAGAAAACACAAATGTGTATCTGGTTTATGGGCATAACTGATGCTGCTCAGGGTTTACTACTGGCTCTGTACTCAAGGATTACTCCTGGTGAGGTCCAGGGGACCTTATTTAGTACTTAGGATTAAACCCATAACAGCCACTAGTAAGGAAAGCAACCTACTTGCAGTACTACGAATCATTCCACCCCTAAGTTTATATTTTAATGTGTAAAATTCACATTCTTAGGGAAAAAATTCCATTTTGGAGAAATCTTCAAGTCTCCACCAGAATAAGCCTTCTGATGGCATCTATCAAATGTGAATATCAGAACAGACAGATGACTAGGTTTATGATGCTTTAAAATTAATGCCATTTAATGGAGAATTACTCATCTGTTGTTTTAGAACCATGGCCATAATGATCAGGAGTTACTCCTAGTTGTCCTATATACCTGGAGCCATGGGGAACCTCCCAGAAATTGAATCCTTAAATCTGGGCTTCCAACATGCTGAGCATGCATTCCAGTCTACTGCATTATATCTGTTCCTGATTTTATCAAGGAGGAGGAGGTGGGGTGCTACAAAGAGGTGCTTGGAGGTTATGAACAGTTCTGTGGTTTGAAGTTGTTCCCTTCTAATTCTAGATAAGCTGTCCTGAATCAGGACTACCGTAGTTTTAAGCATAGATGCTTAAATGCATCTTTTTTTTTTGGTTTTTGGGTCACACCTGGCAGCGCTCAGGAGTTCCTCCTGGCTCTACACTCAGAAATCGCTCCTGGCAGGCTCGGGAGACCATATGGGATGCCGGGATTCGAACCACCATCCTTCTGCATGCAAGGCAAACACTCTACCTCCATGCTACCTCTCTGGCCCCGCTTAAATGCATCTTACAGCTTCAAAGCTAAATTGAGATGCAGGAGAAAGAAAAACTTTTTTTTTTTTTTTTTTTTGTGGTTTTTGGGTCACACCCGGCAGTGCTCAGGGGTTACTCCTGGCTCCATGCTCAGAAATTGCTCCTGGCAGGCACAGGGGACCATATGGGACGCCGGGATTCGAACCGATGACCTTCTGCATGAAAGGCAAACACCTTACCTCCATGCTATCTCTCCGGCCCCGAAAGAAAAACTTTTAAGTAGAGGTGAACAGTAGAGTAAGGTGCTTGCCTTGCTTCTAGCAAACCCTAATATGATACCCAGTTTGTTTCTTGGAAGTAGGTGGAAATCCAGAAAAAAGGATGGTAGGAATTTAACACTAGTGGTAGGAATAGTATTGGAACATGGAATAACAGAAATGAATGCTCTGTGTGCAGCTATGTAAACCACAGTATTTAAATAAAGTATTATTTATTTTAACAAATAAAAAAGAGGGCCCGGAGAGATAGCACAGCGGTGTTTGCCTTGCAAGCAGCTGATCCAGAACCTAAGGTGGTTGGTTTGAATCCCGGTGTCCTATATGGTCCCCCGTGCCTGTCAGGAGCTATTTCTGAGCAGACAGCCAGGAGTAACCCCTGAGCACCGCTGAGTGTGGCCCAAAAAAACAAAACAAAACAAAAAAAAAAAAAAAAGAAAAAAGAAAAAAGAAAACTAAGCTTACAAAAAAACAAAACAAAACAAAAAAAACAACAAAAAACTCTGTCTCTTTGGGCCAGAGCATTAATACTGCAACTAGGATGCTTGCCTTGCATGAGGACAATCCTGGTTTAATCCCAGAATCCCTTATGGGATCTTATGGGATGGAACTTCAGGCAACAACAAGAGTAATTCCTGAGTACAGAAGTTATGTGTAACTACTGAGAGTCCCTGGGTATGTGTTTGTGTATTGGGGAGAAGGTGGGAGGGAGGTCCTAAAATACCACAATTTTACAATAAGCTAAAACTGAAGATACCAGAGAGATAGCAAAGATAAATAATTGCTTGCTTTATTTGTGGCCAATCCAAGTTTGATTCGTGAAATACAATATAGGCCCTAGAGCCCTACTAGGATTGATCCCTGATTACTATCAGTTGTACTGTCCTGAACTGATGTGGCCCCAAAACAGAACAAAACTAAAACCCCCAGAAAAGAAACTAAATGAAAATGGAAATTAAAGATAAAGTGTTAATTCAAGCCAAAAGTGTCCTCTTAAAAGTGCCCCGGGTAATACTCAGGAATTTCTTTGGTGGAATTTGGAGGACCATATGGGATGCCAGGGATCAAACTTGGGTGAACATGTGTAAGGCAAGAACTCTACCCACTATACTATTGCTCTGTCTTTCTTAAACATAGTTTTTCTTACCTCTATTAAAATTTTAAATGCTGTGGCTGGAGCTATAGTACAGCAGGTAGGGCACTTGCCTTGCACGAAAACAGCCTGGGTTCAATCCCCAGCATCCCATATGGTCCCATGAGCAACTGCCAGAAGTAATTCCTGAGTGCAGAGCCAGGAACAAGTTCAGAAGTTACTCCTGGCTCGGTACTCAGAAATCACCGCTGGTAATGCTCAGGGGACCATATGGGTTGTCAAGGATTGAACCCGTGTTGATCATGTGCAAAGTGCTCCACCTACTATACTCTCTCCAGCCCCTTTTCAGAGAACTTTTGAGAGAATTTAGAACTTAGTAAAACAAACTTGTTTTCTTAAAATAAAGGTGTGGGGGGAGCGATAGCACAGCAAGTAGGGAGTCTGCCTTGCACACAGCCAACCCGAATTCAATCTCCAGCATTCTATGTGGTCCCCTCAAGCCTGCCTGGATTAATTTCTGAGTGCAGAACCAGGTGTCCCCAAAAACTAGCATGTTGATACCTTTTTGGGGAGGTGGGGGCTTGGCAGTATTTCCTAAGAGGTTCTAAAAAGGCCTAGGAAAATCCAGAAAACCCCCTCCCCATCTTTTTGTTCGTTTTTGCCACACAGTGATGTTCAGGGGTTACTCCTTGCTCTGTGTTCAGAAATCACTCCTGGCAGGGGGGAGCATATGGGACGTTACAACCAACCCGGGTTGGCTGAGTGCAAAGCAAATACCCTACCTGCTACACTATAGTTTGGGCTCCAAATTAAAAATTTTAAGTGCTTGTAAATTATCTTATTGCGGATAACAAGTCATAGTAGACAAAAAAAAAAATCCTAATACTTCTAACAAACAGTATCACAAATATAAAATTTCAAATAAAATCAGTAATAAAAATATTTTAGGGGCCGGTGAGGTGGCGCTAGAGGTAAGGTGTCTGCCTTGCAAGCGCTAGCCAAGGAAGTACCGCGGTTCCATCCCCCACATCCCATATGGTCCCCCCAAGCCCGGGGCAATTTCTGAGCACTTAGCCAGGAGTAACCACTGAGCATCAAATGGGTGTGGCCCCCCCCAAAAAAACAAAAACATTTTTAGTTGCAAAACAATTCAATGAATACATAAAAAAATCATCTGCCCGTAGTTTTTATCGAGGCACTGTGACCTGTTAGTGGTATTGTTTCATGTGTACAACATCCTAACATTATACCCTGTAGTGTGTCTGTCCACTTTGGCTATGTGTTTACTATGTTTCCCTATATGAGAGATCATTATGTATCTGTCCCTCTTCTGATTCACTTCAGTCAGCAAGATACCCTCTAATTCTAGCCATGCAGAGGCAAAGTGAATGATTTCATCTTATAGTAGTTCAAGTAGAATAGCAGTATTCTGTATATAAATCACACATGCAATTTCTTTATATGTTGGGTTTTTTTTTTTTTTGAGGGGGGCACACCCACTGATGCTAAGGGGGTGAACTCAGAAATCGCTCCTGGCTTGAGGGACCATATGGGATGCCTGGGATAAAATGGCAGTTCACCTGAGGTCAGCCACATGCAAGGCAAACACCCTACTGCTGTGCCATTGCTCCAGCCCAGTTTTTTTTTTTTTTTAAAGAGTCATAAAGTCAGACTTGGTTCATGTGATATTTATCTTCTCATGTACTAGAGAATGGTTTAGTCAATATTTCTTATTAGTACCTATTCAAATGGACATATTCACATTTGCAATGAATTTTTCTGAAAAAAATACCAGAATCTTTCTAAAATACCAACCTACTTATCTTCCATGCATGCCTGTAGCACCACTAGGGTACAGCTCCAAGAACAATAAAATGATTTACCTCAGAATTAGCTATAACTTTTCAATGTTAAGTCAGATTATGGTGTAGAGGAGAAAACTGAAGTGGAACAGAGACCAAAATCTCCTATACTTTGGACACAATGCATCTAAACTTAACATAGCTTATAATTACATTTTAAGTATGACTTCTAGAACCTGGTTTGCTTAGACAATGATGCATACTAAATAAGCCATAATAAAAGCACGGTAATTACTGGGAAATTATCACTCCTATATATTAATTCACTGCCAAATGCCAAGTCTAATCTCCACAAGGCAAATAATAATTACCTGAATTGGTGTCCCAGAAAGAATAATTCTGTAATTAGCTGTCAGTTGTTTGACTGCTTTTGACAATTTCGTTTTTCCATTTTTGATGACATGGCCTTCATCAAGGATACAGTAGTTAAATTTAATATTTCTGTGGGAGAATAAAATGTTAACAACTGTCAGGAACGACATGAAGAACATTCAGGGTAGAAAAATATTACTTCTTCAAATTTTATTTTCTCAAGAGAAATATTTCGATTCTTACCTAAAAAAATCTATATCATTTCTCACAACATCATATGAAGCCACTATTAGATTGTGCTTTTTCACTTGATGTTGTAACCTGCATTAAAAAATAAATCATTAAGAAGTAGGAAATCGATGAAGCTTATAATACAGTTTCAAAGGAGAAACTACAATTTGCCACTGTATAAAATTATTTCAATCTGCCTTATATTCACTTCTGCTTATACAAAACATGACTGTAACCTAAGACCATTCTTCCTTGACCTGGCTCTGTTGATTTAGATTCCTAGGACGAGAGAGAAACACAGGGGTAAGGTGCTTGCTTTGCATATAGTAAACCCAGTTCAATCTCCAGCATCTCATATGGTTCCCCGAAAACCAACAGGAGTAATTCCTGAGAGCAGAGGCAGGAGTAACACCTGGATATTGCTGGGTGTGACCCAAACTACCTCTCCCCATGCTTCATGTCCCCCACTCTCTGCTCAATTCCCTCAAAAAATAAAGAAAAAAAAATGGATACCTGATTCAAAATGCAGTAGCCCAGTAGCCTTTTTAACTTTACTGGACAACATCTCTCTCCTGGAGACACTATTCTTTTACTACTGGGCTATGGTATAGAAGGATGCTGTTAACCACATGTTCCTAAAATTACCACAGAGATGAAACATCTGACTCAAGTTCTATTTCATCCCTTGATTAAAAGCCTGTTTTGGGAGCCATAACCTAATAACGATACTCAGGGGCTTGGTGCTCAGGAACTACTCCTGCTGGTACATGAAGAACCATGCAATGCCTGAAATTAAACATGGGGATCTCACATGCAAAGCATATGTTCTAGCCCTTGGAGCCATCTAGTCTCCAATCCTTCATATATTCATAAGAGAGAAGATCTCCATTTACTTTGGCTTCTAAGCTAGGAAATAGCAGACCTAAGAATGACCCTGGTCAACTGTTTGTCTTTCCTTTTCAGACCACACCTGGCAATGTTCTGGGATTACTCCTGGCTCTACACTCAGGAATCACCCCTGGTGCACTCTGGACTATATGGGATACCAGGAAATGATCCTGGGTCAGCTGCATGCAAGGCAAGTGCCCTATCCAGAATACTATTGGTATAGCACCTGCCATTGGTCTTCTTACCCACCAGATGTAGAGTGAAATCAGAGACCAGCAAAACAAGTATAGAAAGGAAGAAAAAAACATGAGTAATTTAAATTATGTGCCTAAAGCAGTACTTCTCAAATAGTGGGGCGCACCCCCTGGGGGGGGCACGCGAGGCTCTGTAAGGGGGGGCACATTTGACCTCGGCAAACACTGTCATAACAAGCTAAGCCTTGTGTTTATGTCTCTGGAGCTGAGTTGCTGTGTCCTGCTTCAAACCCCGCTTTGAAAAGCTATGCATTGTAAAACGTGCTCATTGTAGCCATTAATCCAGACATCACCTCTGATTAAAATATCAGCTCAAATTATTTTATATATTTTTGTTTTGCAGGTTAAAGTTTTTTTTTTTTTTTAATAAAGATACAATTTACAGGGGCCGGAGAAATAGCATGGAGGTAAGGCGTTTGCCTTTCATGCAGGTCATCGGTTCGAATCCTGACGTCCCTGAGCCTGCCAGGAGCGATTTCTGAGCATGAAGTCAGGAGGAACCCCTGAGTGCTGCCAGGTATGACCCAAAAACCAAAAACCCCCCCAAAAAAAAAAAAAAAAAAAAAGATACGATTAACGGTCACGCAGGGGGTGCAAAAAATGTTTTCTTCTTCCTAGAGGGGTGTGACAAAAAATAATTGAGAAGCACTGGCCTAAAGAAAGAATCTAAGCCTGATCTCAATCTAGCAATGTAATGTATTTCCTGTTTGCTTAATTTAGTTTGAGCTGAGTTTCTATCACTTACAAATGAATGATTTCTGACATCACAGTAAATTATTTTATTTATATTTTTGGGGACCCTCTAAAGTGGTACTCAATAGGACCACACCCCTTTCTGGTGACTGTAAGCTAACTAGGCTAAAAGGTTATCAATGCAAGGGCCCAAAGATATGCTGCTCAGACAGCCTTCAAGGATACATGTGGTGCTGCTTAGAAGACCATTTGGTGCCAAGGATTAAACCAAGGTTGGCCACAGTCAAGGCATGCAATTTAACTCCTGTACAAGTTCTTTGGTCTCTATAGTAAATTCCTGGAGCAGGAGAGGGGTTAAGAGGGTTAAAATATTTGCCTTGCATGCAACTGCTTCTGGTTCATTCCCAAGCACTACAATAGCCTGCACAGCAGGAATGATCTGAACACAGAGCCAGGAGTAAGTAAGTCCTGAGGACTGTAGGGCATGGTCCCAAAAGTCAAAACAAAAAATTCTTTGAGTGCCAGCTTTTCAGGGAGATAGAATAGAGGTAAGGCACTACTTGCTTGTACGTAGCTCACCCTGGTTCCATCACTGGCACTGCATATGGTCTCCTGAGCATAGAGCCAGTAATAGATGGGGCCCAATACCATATCCAAATAAATGCATTTTCAATTACTTAAAACAAAAGACTAAGCATTTTAAAAATTATTATTTGTTGTTGTTAAATAGTTCTTACCTTATTCTTTCAGTAGGAGGTCCAGTATAGTGCAATGGATTGAGATATTCCCTGGAGCAAAATTTACCCACTTCATCCACCCAGTGTCCTGTTAATGTTGGCGGACAAACTACCAATGAAGGAAGTGGCATACATTCCGCCAATTTTGATCTTGCATATTCTTGAGCCCTTTCAATAGCAAAACACAATAAATTACCTTAACCAACCTGTTTACATTTCTCAACACCTAGAAATATTCATTTAAAAATAGCATCTTGGGGCTGGAAAGATAGCATAGAGGTAAGGCATTTGCCTTGCATGCAGAAGGAAGTAGGTTCGAATCCTGGGATCCCAAATGGTCTCCCGAGCCTGCCAGGAACGATTTCTGAGGACAGAGCCAGGTGTAACCCCTGAGTGCTGCAGGGTGTGACCCAAAAACAAACAAGCAAGCAAACAAAAAAAAAAATAGCATCTTAAATTACCTGTGACAATGATCTCCTGCCAGAATGCAGATGGACTGTAAAGTTTTTCCTAAGCCCATGTCATCACAAAGAATTCCATGAAGTTTATATTTATTAAGAAATGCTAACCAGTTAACACCATCCTGAATGGTTGGAAAAAGAAAATGTTAAGCATGAACAATTATTTTTTTCATAAAGACATAGTTGCACAAAATATTTGTATTTTTATAGGTATAAGAGAAACACATGGTCATAAAAAGATACTAAACAAAAAAACTAAAGGGCAGGGTATAAAAGTTCAGTGATATAAAATATGCATTATATGGATGAAACTATGGGTTTGTGCCCTACCCTAAATGAAAGATTTTCCTAGATATAAATTTTACTTTATTTAGGGGGGGCCACATCCAGTGTATGGGTAGGGAGAATCACTTGCAGTGGTGTTCAAGGTACTATATGGTGCTAGGAAATTGAACCAGGGTTCCAGTCCTCTGAGCCATGTCCTGATTTCTCAAAAAAATTTTTTTGTGGGGCCAGAGAAATAGCACAGTGGGTAAGGCATTTGCTTTTCACACAGCCAACTCAGGTCAGATTCTTGGCAACGCCAGGAGAAATTTCTGAGTGCAGAGCATAAGTAACCTAAGCATCACCAAGTGTAGCCCAAAAACAATACAAACATTTTTTTTTTTTTTTGATGAAATGGCAGTTTTTGGGCCATCCTTAGCTGTGCTCAGTGCTTGGTGGTAGTTTCAGGTGATGCTCAGAGGCCAATGTGGTGCTAAGTATTGAACCCAGGATTCTAGCATACAAAGTATTTGCTCAGGGGCCAGAGCGGTGGCACAAGCAGTAAGGTGTCTGCCTTGTCTGTGCTAGTCTAGGACAGACTGAGGTTCAATCCCTCGATGTCCCAAATGGTGCCCTAAGCCAGGAGTAACTTCTGAGCACATAGCCAGGAGTAACCCCTGAGCATCACCCGGTGTGGGCCCCCCACCCAAAAAAAACTGCATGCTCAGTCATTGATCCATTTCTCCCACCCCCAAAACTCTATAAAGTACATTTCAAAGGAAAAAGTCACTATATTTAAGAAGTATAAAGCTTTACCTGCTGATATTTTCTGAGTTCAGCATTGATTGGTACTGGGATTTTATAATTTTCTAATTTTTTCCCATCTAACAATTGTTCCAAAAAGTGTCGCTCCTTGGCTTTCAGTTGGATTAATTCTTCTGACATATTTGGAGGATCTGGAATGCCTGCCTAAAATATTTTTTAAAGTGCATTTAAAAGATTTATTCAAATTTTTAATCTCCAAATTATGAAATATTTTGTGTCATCAAAATATAAACACAGGTAAAACTTTTTAATTTAAAATAAAAAAACTGGAAAATAAAGAATGACAGGTATTAAAAGTGCTATGATAAAGCTATAAAATAAACACATTTGGATATTTTATTTATTTTTGGTTTTTGGGTCACACCTGGCAGTGGGGCTCGGGGACCATATGGGATGACGGGATTCAAACCACTGTCCTCCTGCATGCAAGGCAAATGCCCTACCTCCATGCTATCATCTCTCCAACCCCACATTTGAGTATTTTACAGCACATCACTACTTTAATTTTTCCTATACCATGCATTATTTGATATGAATGCTAATAGCTCCTGAAAGGCAAAACAGTTGTACTGGTTTTTCTGGGGGGAGGGGGGATCATCAGGTAGTATAGGGATTAAAATGTGATCAGGTATATGCAAGGCAGGGAGCTTAAACCCTGCATTATTTATCTGACCCCTATAACTGCTTCGGTTTATTTTGTTGTTGTTGCTGTTTTGAGGCCCTACTTGGAGGTGCTCAGGGATCACTCCCGCTGTGCTCTGGGAATCATAAGGGATGTTAGGGATGAAAGCTGGGTTGGCAATATATAAGTCAAGACGCCCTAGTTGCTGAATGTTGCTCTAGCCCTGTATTGCTTTGCTTATGTAAAGTGAAATGCAATTATTGGAGCTTCTCAACTAAATGTTAGGATGCTTGTGGGTATTAGCTCTCAAAATAGTCTGCATATTCCTTTGGATTCCTCTCCAAAGGGACATTAAAAGTTAAAACTATTTCATCATCATCCCTATAGCCAAAATAATAAAAAATTATTCTTATATGCTGTTTGCTTTTTCATAATGTTCATATTCACTCTTTTGCAAAGTAAAGTGGTCAAAACGGCCTGTGCTTCAGAAAGAATCCAGGCAAGAACACTCAATGCACTTTATTTCTCATAACCATGCACTACTGTTAGAAGGTGGGCCAAGCTCCTGCCCTGCTGAAGCCACACTTGCTACCTTCACTACCCAGAATCACCATTTCCCTGATGGTCCTGCCCCATCACTGACCCTGTGGGGACACCAATTTGACCACACTTCATATACAGCAGTTTTGGGGCCAATATCACCAGGGCTTTTGGAGGAGTGCGGGTACCCTCCCCCACATCCTCCATCTTCTGAAAAGCTTGGCAACTGTAACTACACCCACAAAAGTAGTTGCCATGTGAGAACTGGGCCAGTTCCAGACTCACTCTTTTCTCAAATGACATGTAAATTGAGCCATGAAAGATTATGGGTACACCGGCCCATGCAGCAGAAAGCTGGCCATCTTGAAAGGAGAGGGAACTAGCCCCTCCCCCCCACTGCCAAAGTCATGCTTGCTACCTCCATCATCCAGAATCACCAATTTCCCGATGGTTCTGCCTAATCACCTCTACAATTCTCTGTGGTACACCAATCTGACCACACTTCAGTGTGCCAGTTTGGGGTTTATATCACTAGGACACTTTGAAGCTAGTGTAGACACCCTCCTCCCATATTTTCCTTCTTCCAGGAGGCCTGGCAGCTGAATACATACATGTCCCTAAAAGTCATAGTACCAGTAATAATGCTTTAAATTTCTGAACAACTTCTGGACAACTGTTTGATGCTGTCATCCCTAAAGAAACACCCCCAATTTAACAAAATGGAGAGCTAACAACAAACTGTATTAATAACTTCGTTGGAGATAAAAGAGTCTCACAACTGTGCTTGCTACTATATTTTTTCTTTCATTCATTTTTTTTCTCTTCCATTTTATTTTTTTTCTTTCTATTTTTTTCCAGTAACTTTGCTTTTACTTATCTGGAAACAAATGTGTTATGATCACCTATTTTATCTATGTGACACATTTTCTTTAAATAAATTTATCTCGATTAAATTATCTTAATTTTATTTAAATTAAATTAAAATTTTGGAGAGGTTGAGACATACTCAATGGAGCTAAGGAGTTACTCCTGGCTATGCATTCAGAAATCGCCCCTGGCAGGCTTGGGGAACCATATAGGATGCTGGGAATCAAACCCAGGTCAGCTGCATGTAAGGCAAATAACCTATGGCTATGCAACCACTCCAGCCCCTAAATTTAAATTTATTTTAAATAAAAATTTAAAATAAATGTACTTAAGTAAAAACAAGCGAGTCTTTTCTTTTAATTTTTTAACTATAAATAGTATCTTTATTAAAAAGCTTTAACCTGCAAAACAAAAATATATAACATAATTTGAGCTGATTTTTTTAATCAGAGGTGATGTCTGGATAATTGGCTACAATGTGCATGTTTTGCAATGCATAGATTTTCAAATGGGCTTAGCTAGTTATCACAGTGTTTGCGGAGGTCAAACGCAACCTCCTCTATGAAGCCTTGCCCCCCAGGGGACACGCAGCACTATTTGAGAAGCACAGCCCTAACTGCACCACTTCAGGGATCATTTCTGGCAGGACCCTATGAGATGAAGATCAAACTGAGGTCAGCCATGTGTAAATCAAGTGCCTTACCTGCTTTACTAGCTCTCTAGCCCCACAAATGAAAAAAAAAAATTTGGGGGGGGGGGCACACCTGGTAGTACTGAGGAATTACTCCTATCTTTTTGCTTAGAGATCACACCTAGGTCAGCCACATGCAAGGCAAGTACGTTGTCTGCTACTATCTTGCTGGCCCCATGAATGAAAGTTGTAAATCCGGGCTGAGGAGATAGCATGGAGGTAGGGCATCCCATATGGTGGTCCCTTGAGCCTGCCAGGGGCGATTTCTGAGCATAGAGCCAGGAGTAACCCCTGAGCACTGCTGGGTGTGACTCAAAAACCAAAACCAAAACACAACAAAAAGTTGTGAATCCATAAAATGGAATATGTGTTTGTGTGTGTGTTAGAGACAGAGAGCAATAGAGAGCGAGAGCGAGCGAGCAAGAGTGAGCGAGAATTCAGTAGGCAGAGGTAGATGTCTTGCATGGGCAAGCACCTCAACTTAATGAAAGTTGTAAACCCATGGAAGCACCTCAACTTAATCCCTGACACTGAGGGTCTTCCTTGCATTGCTGGGCCTCTTTAGAGCCTGAAGACTGGCAGTGCACTGAATCATCTGGTCTGGTTCACTGAATATCACTGGGAGTGGCCTACAGACCTCCCAAGCTGTTTGAGAGGTCCTTTCTCCAGAAAAACACTTAAAAAAAGAGGTTGCAGAGACAGAACAGCAGGTGAGGCAATTCTCTTATAAAAGCCAACCCAGATTGGATACTCAGCACATCATAGGATACCTGAGTCCTATCAGGAGGGATCTCTAAGCAGAGCCAGGAAGGTCTTTTCTTTTAAAGGGAGGTCGGTTAGCCCTAAACTCTCTCTCTCAGGCCCTAAATAGGATTTTGTTTTATTTAGTGACCATACACCTGGCTTTGAATACATCTTTTTAACACATCATACTACAAAATGTGTAGTAAGTGGCTGGAGAGAGAGCACATCGGTAGGGCATTTGTCTTGCATGTGTAATCCTCATGATAATTAAAAATAAAGTGCATTAACATATTTTCTAAGGCCAGAAAGATAATATAGTGAGTAAGACAGTTGGCTTTGTACATAGTCCACCTGGGTTCATTCCCCCAAGTTGCACCAGGGGTGATCCCAGAGTGCAGAATCAGGGGTAAATTCTGAGAACAGCCAGGAATGGCCTCTGGAAAAAAAAAATTCTATGTATTATGGATGCTATGTTATTCAATTTAATTACTATATTTATAGAGGTTTATTCCCTAACAAAGAAATCCTATGCCCAAGATATATATATATATATATATATGTATATATATATAATATATTCATCCCTTAATAGTATGTGTTTCAGGAAGCATATAATTCTTTCTGTAAAGATGTAATAGAGGAGAGCCAGAGAGATAGCATGGAGGTAAGGTGTTTGCCTTGCATGCAGAAGGTCAGTGGTTAGAATCCTGGCATCCCATATGGTCCCCCGAGCTTGCCAGGAGCGATTTCTGAGCGTAGAGCAAGGAGGAACCCCTGAGTGCTGCCGGGTGTGACCCCCCTCAAAAAATAAAAAGATGTAATAGAGGAAAATCAAGATGGAGTAGTTAACCAGCAAAAACAATAGTTCTACCTAGTTTTCAAACTCATGAAGGATTTCTTTTTGAAATATCTAATTTGATATAAATCCTATCTAGTATCTTAAAGAGAGCCAATTATAGGGTATGTGTGTATATTTGTGTGTGTGTGTGTTTGTTATTTCTGAAAGTTGTTCCATACCCTACAATGTCAGGGCTTCCTCTTGGCTCATGTTCAGAGATCATCCTGGTAGGACTTGAATCCAGTAAAAAGCAAATACAGTAACTGCTATATTATCTCTCTTTTTGTATTTTTTGCCTATATCTGACTGTACTTGGGGCTTATTCTTGACTCTATGCCCAGGGATGATTTACTTTGGGGATGAGGGGTAGGGGTGGGAACCGCACATTCAATGGTATTCAGATTTTACTCCTGGCTCTTTGCTCTGCAATCACTCCTGGTCAAGAGACTATAAAGGGTGTTAGGGATTGAACCCAGGTTGGGTTCAAAGCAAACATCCTGCCTGTTGTACTATCTCTCTAGTATATTTGAGGAACTTAGGAATAGTCCCAAAACAAATGAACTAAACGAGAAGCTATTACACTGTAAGCATGATGTCAGCAATGTCAATCCTAGATGTCTGTTCAAATAAAAAAGTAAAAGGATAAGACTTTTAATTTTCTTTTTTTTTTTTGGTTTTTGGGCCACACCTGGTGGTGCTCAAGGGTTACTCCTGGCTGTCTGCTCAGAAATAGCTCCTGGCAGGCACGGGGGACCATATGGGACACCAGGATTCGAACCAACCACCTTTGGTCTTGGATCGGCTGCTTGCAAGGCAAACGCCGCTGTGCTATCTCTCCGGGCCCAAGACTTTTAATTTTTAAGTGTATGTGTATATGTGTGTGTATAGTAATTATTCAAAAATCAAAAGTTGTGGGGCCGGGAAGGTGGCGCTGGAGGTAAGGTGTCTGCCTTGCAAGCGCTAGCATAGGAGGGACCACAGTTTGATCCCCCGGAGTCCCATATGGTCTCCCCGAAGCCAGGAGCGATTTCTGAGCACATAGCCAGGAGTAACCCCTGAGCGCCAAACAGGTGTGGCCCAAAAACCAAAAAAAAAAAAAGATCAAAAGTTGGTAACAACCGAAATATGTCAACTGGTAAGCAAACAAAATCTGTAGTGTCCAGACAATGGTATATTATTCAGCCAAAGAAATAAAGCATTGATACATGCTACAATGTGAAAGAATTAAATACTTATTTTCCGAATTAGAAATTCCCACCAAAATATTTTAAGTAACTCGGCATTGGGGTCTGGTTCTTCCTATTCTTTAAGTCAATGTTATTTTCTTAATTAACCACACATAATATTTCCCATGAATTTTCCAAAGTTCTCCAACTTTAGCTTTGACTCTGATTTTTTTCATACTTTAATACTTTGCTTATTTTGTATGTGGTGCAGATAATGAAACCCATGGCCACAAAAAATACAAAACAATGCTTTACTACTGAACTAGACTATACCCATAATCCTTTCTTCCTTTATTTCTCCCTCCCTCCAAATATTTTGATGGGATTGGAGTGATAGCACAGGGTGTAAGGCCTGTGCATGGGACAGACCTGGATTTGATTCCTGGCATCCCATTTGGCTCCCCAAGCCTGCCAAAAGTGATTTCTGAGTGCAAAGTCAGAAGTGGCCCCAAACAAAAACCAAACAAACAAATAAAATATGTTGTATTGGGCCGGAGCGATAGCACAGTGGTAAGGTGTTTGCCTTGCAGGCAGCTGACACAGAACAAATCTGGTTTGAATCCTGGTAACCCATATAGTTCCCTGAGCTTGCCAGGAGCAACTTCCGAGTGCAGAGCACGAAAGCTGCCAGGTGTAACCCAAAAACAAACAAAAAATTTTGTGTTTAAAAAAACCCACAAAATATTTTGGTGAGGAGCGACTGGGTTTTCACACACGTCCTGAAGCCTGCCTGGTTGTATAAGTCTGATCATTCAATTATTGACCAGAGTAACATGGTGGTGCTACTCAAGTTTAGAGTCCAACAGAACTACTACTAATGATGTTGGAGAGTATTATGGGTCCAGGAATGCAACTCAGGGCCTCAAGAACTTAAGGAATGAACTATATCTCTTTTAGTCCTTCATTTGCTTTTTGTTTAGTTTGGGGATTACTGTGCTTAGGGAACCATGCAATGCTACAGATAGAACCTGGGGCTCCTGCATGCAATGTAAGACATGCCCTTGGAGTCATCTCGCATTTTGTCCACATTTGCTTTTAAAAATTTGTTTCTCTAAAGTTTACCTTTAAGTGAATTATAGGTAGACTCTTTAAATGTTACTTTTTTTTTTTTTTTTTTTTGGTTTTTGGGCCATACCCGGCAGTGCTCAGGGGTTCCTCCTGGCTGTCTGCTCAGAAATAGCTCCTGGCAGGCTCAGGGGGCCATATGGGACACCGGGATTCGAACCAACCACCTTTGGTCCTGGATCGGCTGCTTGCAAGGCAAACGCCACTGTGCTATCTCTCCGGGCCCGTTACTTTTTTTTTTAACTTCAATCTTTTTAAAAAATAATAATAATTTTGGAGGGGTTGGGCCATACCTGGTGGCACTCCTGGTAGGCTCAGGGTTAACAGCAAGGCAAATGCACTGTTGTGATATTGCTGTAACCCCCCACCTCAAATAACTTATTGAAGCAGCATGGTTACAAACATGTTCATAATTGGGTTTCAATCATAAAATGCATAGCCCACTTCACCAGTGCAACTTTCCCACCACCAATGTCCCCCATTCCCTCCTTCCCCACACCCTGCCTGTCTTTGGGACAGGCATTCTATTTCTCTCAATCATTATCATTGTCCTGATAGTTGTTAGTGCAGTTATTTCTCTGAGCTCACCACTCCTTGTGGTAAGCTTCATATCATGGGTTGGTTCTTCTGGCCCTCATCACTATTGTCTCTGGGTATTATAGTAATAATAATACTGTCTCTTATTTTTCTTATTTCCCACAGATGAATAAGATTATCCTGTGTTTATCTTTTTCCCTCTGACTTATTTCGCTCAACATAATAGTCTCCATATCCATCCATGTATAGTCAAATTTCATGACTTAATTTTTCCCTAATAGTTGCATAGTAGTCCATTGTGTAATTACTTCTCTTAAGTTTATCTTTTTAAGTGAATTGTAGATAGAATCTAAATGTTACTTAATATTTATCTAAATGTTACCTAAGTATCCAGGATACATAGGAATTATTCTCCCTAGAATCACATCACTAAAACCAGCACTTTACTTAAATTAAAATCCTGGTATTAAAAATTTACCCATATTAAAAATGTAAAAATTTTATCATCTATAATTAAAATATATTCAAAGTAAGCTTTCCTTTTTAGCCACACCTGGCAGTGCTTAATGGGGTTATACAATGCCAGAGTTTGAACCCAGTCCTCCTACATATTAACTAACTAGTTCCTTCATCATATTTGACAGTATTTTTTTTTTCATCCCAAGATGTTTATTTTATATTAACCTAACACGTTCCTTAACTAAGGCTAAACATACGAACTGAATGAAAACTTAAATCATAAAGCAAATACGTTCATCTTACCTCAAGAGGCATAAGTCTAATAAGTGTTGCAAAGCACTGTGTGGCCATGAACCTTACACTATCTGTCTGGTCACTCATTCTTCCCAATACAGGCACAACTAAAAGGACAATATAAGGAACAATTCCAACATCCAGCTGTTCCATTACACCTGAGATTAAATTAAGGAAAATTTTAAATGGTTTTCAGGTAGATATTTTTGCTAACGATTTACCTATATTATAACTTTTAAAACTTATTTTTTCAAATCTATGTTATGAAGGTTAATATTCAGGATTTGTCTATGGTAATTAAAACATTATAATTAGCTAGCTCCTTTGTAAAAGTTATGTGATTCCTTTGATCTTAAGATCATAAAATTTGTTTTTCATCCCAGAAAGAGTAACACACGCTTTTTAATACCATATTTTCTGGCGTATAAGACGACTTTTTTTTTTTTTTTTTTGGGTCACAACCGGCAGTGCTCAGGGGTTACTCCTGGCTGTCTGCTCAGAAATAGCTCCTGGCAGGTACGGGGGACCATATGGGACACCGGGATTCGAACCAACCACCTTTGGTCCTGGATAGGCTGCTTGCAAGGCAAACGCCGCTGTGCTATCTCTCCGGGCCCATAAGACGACTTTTGAAACAAAAAAGTCAACCGAAAATCAGGGGTCGTCTTATACACCGAGTATATCCTGAAAAATGTTTCAATATACTGCTAAACATGAAAATTGCCTGCATATTGCCAAACGAATTTTCCAACTCGATCCTGCACCAATCACTGCCAGGCTGCTCGGACTGCCTCTCTAACTCAGCCAATCCAAGCAGGCTTTTTATGCATGCAAACTAGACAATGTTCTGGACCCGAATCTACACTGTAAAAAGCCTGCTCAGATTGGCCAGAGTCAGAGAAGAAGTCTATTACAGTGTGACCTTTGAACCTTTGCTTGTTGTGATTAGCTCACTGTGGTACATGAGCACAGGAACACATGCAGCACATGCAGCACAGGAATGTTCTGTCTGATACAGTAAATACAGGCCTAAACCTATGTTTTAACTGCAAAATTAGGGGTTCGTCTTATATGCCGAAAAATATGGTAGTTTCTTTTCTTCAGAGACGCTATTATATATCTATCCAATATCAAGATAAAAATGACTTACAATGCAAACAAGCAAACACAGTACATTATTCAGTGATTAATTCCAAATTTCCCACTAAGATATTAACAATCAAATACTGGACAGAGGACCACCCAGTAAGTTTAGAGCTCCTGAAATCTTTAACATTTCTGAACCAAAGTTTCTACTAATTTGATCTCATTCTATCCTTCTTGCTTTTAGGAAGAATATCAGTAGGTGCCACATCCTAGACAAAAGTTCTTGGTTGTATACTTCTCGCTGCTTAAGGCATTTAGTCATTTTCCACCTTAGTAATAAGCTTTTGAAACATCTTTATAACATTTCAAAAGATGTTTATAAACACAATATCAATATCAATAAATTATCAAGCAAATAACTTACTAATTAGGTATGAAATACATATTATTTTAATTTACTTAAAAATCTTTTTTAAATGTGAAAAAAACTTAAAGATATTTATAAGATATAAGTCCATAATTACAGGAAAGAAAATGTAAATAAGCAGCTTTATCAAAAAGGCAGGTTCTATACATATTTGAGTAAATCAGTCCTATTTTAATCATATTCTAATGACTATACTTTCCACACAGTATGTCAAACCAGAAAAGGATACATGCAAGTGCTTCAATTGCACCCTCTTGCTTGAGATTGTCATTAATTGCTCCAAGCCAGGGAAGAACCTTCTCCAAAAAAATGTTCATTGTTTCCATGGTAGCTATTCTGCTCATGACACCTACGCAACGAGCAGCCATGTGCCTTACAGCAGTGCTGGGGTACTGAAGGCACATATAAAGATGAGGCAAATGTTGTACCAACTAAAACAAAAAATTCAAGAACACTCATTAGAGAATCCACTACTTAAAATGTAAGTACAATATATCAGAATAAGAGATTCTCTATACTTCTAATTATTTCACAGCATTATTGACAAACCATCTTCAATAGAAAAGTACTCTAGAGGACCTCATGGCGCAATGGTAGTGTGTCTAACTCCAGAAAAGTACTCTACACTGTATAGTTGAACAGGGCTATTACTTTCTTTCACTTTTATACCTGCTTCCATTTTTCTGAGCATTGTCCCTTATGCTTTCCATTCTGAACTTCCAGAGTTGCTTTTTCTATCATGTACCCATCTCTGCTTCAGTGCCTACATGAGTTCATTTACACAAATTGTGTAAATGCAATTTCTTTTTTCTTTTTTTCTTTTTTTTTCTTTTTTGGTTTTTGGGCCACACCCGGCGGTGCTCAGGGGTTACTCCTGGCTGTGTGCTCAGAAATAGCTCCTGGTAGGCACGGGTGACCATATGGGACACCGGGATTCAAACCAACCACCTTTGGTCCTGGATTGGCTGCTTGCAAGGCAAACACCGCTGTGCTCTCTCCGGCCCGTAAATGCAATTTCTTAGAAAGACATCAAAGTCACATTTTCAAAGCCTTAGACTTTTTTTTTTTTGTTGTTTTGTTTTTTGGACCACACCCTGTGACACTCAGGGGTTACTCCTGGCTATGTGCTCAGAAATCGCTCCTAACTCGGGAGACCATATGGGTCGCCAGGGGATTGAACCTCGGTCCGCCCTAGGCTAGCGCAGGCAAGGCAGAAGCCTTACTGCTTGACACTACTCCGGACCCAGCCTCAGACTTTTTAAAATAAGATCACCTGTATATTTGCATTAGTTACCAGAGGATGAAGTTCAGAATCCATTGAAGCTGCTGCTGTTTCAAAAACTTGCAGAGAATTCACTAATTCTTGGGCAGGGCCATCACCCTTTTCAAGGAGAGATTTTCCATCTATTAAAATACATAATGTTGAGTGTATCTTGTGTAAACCATTTTTCAAAATGTAAAGCCTATAGTTTTAGCACCTTCCCAGATACCATTTTCCTTTCTATCTAAACTTAAATTACAATGAAATGCCTTATCCTTAAGTGTCAAGGTTCTGTACTCACAGTAGTTAATGATAATTCTAAGTATGTGATAAGAAAATGTAAAAGCGAAGAACAAAATGAAACGAGAAAAAGCAAAATATGTGTCTTATGGTGTCAATATAGAACCCTGGTCCTTTGCACGTAAGTTATATTCTACTCTACAAATAAGTATTCCTTTGTAAAATACATTTCGTTTTTTAAAATTTACCATAAGGTTTAAGAAAAACAGGCACAGGCATTTTTATTTTATGTGTATGTAATGGATATACACGGAAATGCATTAAGAAACCATTCAGAAAAGTAGATACGCACCAAAATTATTTATGTCGATTGTGTTCCTTAATGGACCAACCATAGCATCCCAGAGATGTGGCAACTTCACAGCCATTTCACTACCAAAATGTTTCACTATAATTGTCAAGGCAAACTCAGCACCTCTCCGTTGTACCAGATAGGGCTTCTGGGCCTATATCAATTGTTAATTGGAAACACAATTTCAGAAAAAAATTATGATACGTTTAGAAATTTATTAAGAGACTTTAAAGTGATTATTCAAGAATTTAGTCACCATTGACCAATTATTGAGCATATCACAATCACAACTATACTTTTCAATATTTAGGTTTAAATGGACACACAACCCAAAATAAATTTTTATAAAGTTACTTTGTGTGTGTATATGTGTGGTGGTGGTGGTGGTGGGGAGGGGAGTGGAGAGACAGTACACAGGTTAAGGTGCTTGCCTTATATCCGGCCACCAAGATTTCATCAGCACCCCAAACTCTGCCAGTGCTCACTCCAAAGTGCAAAGCCAGGAAATAGTCCTGGGCGCTGCTGAGTGTGGTCCAAAAACAAAAATAAAATTTATTTTAAAAATAATTTTTTACCCAGGCAGCCAGAAAAGGTGGGTGTCAGGTGGTCCCTCCTGGAGGGGATCCCAAGCTTTCCCTGCCCTTCCCCCAGTGAAAGGGGGGGGGAGGGCACAAGGAGGAGGGTGGGTAGATCCTGGCTTCCGGTTCTCTACCGAATCCTTTCTTAATCTGGAGGCTAGCTCTAGCCGGCATGGGGTCTGGGGAGACCCCAGTTCGAAGGCTTTGTCCCTAGCTTGGGGGTGCTGGGAGCCTTGGTAGGCCCCCCGGCCTTCCCTGGGACCCAGCCTAGGCGGCCAGAAAAGGTGTGTCCAAATTGGGGGTGCTGAGAGATGCTCATTTTTATTAAGGCAATCTCTGGCAATTTCTTACCAGTCTACATGTTCAAAACCACACAGGGGCTATTAAATATTAATAGTATAGCCTATCCTTCAGTTATGTTTTGTGTATGTAGAATGTCCATCTTGTATTCTGCCCTTTCGCACACCCCTGTAAAGCTCATTTTCACTCCTTAACTCTATCACCCCAAAGCATCAGTACTCCCCATTTACCCTGTTTAACTTCAATACTTCACAGTCCCAATCACACACCAAAGTGGTGCACTGGATTTAACAACCCCCAACTATTTCAAAAGACATAAAATGGACACGTATAGCTTTTGAATATTTTATGTCTATTTTCCTTGACAGCAATAACTTTTTTTTTGTTTGTTTTTGTTTTTGGGCCACACCCGGCAGTGCTCAGGGGTTACTCCTGGCTGTCTGCTCAGAAATAGCTCCTGGCAATGCAAATACCCTACCACTAGGCTACCACTCCAGACCCTTTTTGGATTTTCTTGCTGGAAAATTCCAAAAGATTATTATTCAGTTCTTTTACTTAAAAAAATAAAAATGTAGGCCGGAGTGGTGGCGTAGGCAGTAAGGCTAGCTTTCCCTGTTAATTTTTATTCTTTCCTTTCTCTTCCATCTCTTTAGTTTTACTTTCATTTTTCTATTTTTTAAAAACCGTTGCTTTTGGTCTTCCTAAAAATGTATTATCAGTTATGTCACCTATGTAATGCATTTTCTTTAAATAAATTAATTAAATAAATAAAAATACAATTCTGGAATCTGTTAAGACCATTGACTTCTCACTCTACAAGATAATCAGAAAATCAAAATATTCAAATAAAAAAAAACTATTTACCTCATCAAGTTCAACAAGAATATTTCCACTACTTCCTGCAGGAAGATCAGCTATTTGAGCTTTTACAGCTTTGGGAGTAGGACCTCGTCTACTTGTGATAGCAAAAGCAGCTTTTTGATGCCTATAGAGTGTTATTATACCTCTGTGTTTGGTGACTGTGTGGTGCATTCCGTCTTTCTCAGAGTTAGAACCTAATAAAAGAAAAAGTAAAATCATTTTTAAAGCATGATACAAATGACCAAATTCTTCCATTTCCAAAAGAGATACACCATAATTTAAACTATAACTTTTTAAGACTCAAAATTTATAATTAGTGGCATTTTCTTTAGACAATGAATGGTAACAAAATGGGGAAAAGTTTGTAACATTTTGTCAATAGATGTTTAGGACCATAGAAAGGTGTAGAATTGTGTTAACCATAAAATGACTGTCTTATTTAAAAAAGATTGTCTTTAGTTAAAGCACATACATTTAAATATATACATATGTATATGTGAAAGCAATAAATTGCAAGCAGTTCTCTCTTTAAAAAAATGTCCAGGGCCCAGAGAGATAGCACAGCGGCGTTTGCCTTGCAAGCAGCCGATCCAAGACCAAAGGTGGTTGGTTCGAATCCTGGTGTCCCATATGGTCCCCCGTGCCTGCCAGGAGCTATTTCTGAGCAGACAGCCAGGAGTAACCCCTGAGCACCGCTGGGTGTGGCCCAAAAAAAAAAAAAAAAAAAAGTCCAGAAGCTTTGCATGTGGCAACCCAGGTTCAATCCCCAGCATCCCAGATGGTCTCCCAAGAACTGCCAAGTGAAATCCTGAGCACAGAGCCAGGAGTAACCCAAGCAGCGCCAGGTGTGACCCCAAAACAAGCAAAAATATGTCCATAGTTACCATGATGAAACACTGATGACTGGTAAATAGTACTGCCTCATAGAGCAACCAAATGGGTAGATCACTGTACTCCATCTTAGGATGTTAATATTAAAAATATCCACTTCTGGTTCTCTTCTATGTGAAGTCACTAATTATTACATTTTGAATAATCTGTTTTTCTAATATCTTATTAACAAATATCACATAGAAGAAAACTATAATATGAAGAAACACTGGTCCTTCAGAATAGTCTATAGATAAAAATTATTAGCGGGGTGGAGATGAGGAAGTGTGGCTTGGGCCATACCAGGCAGTGCTTGTAGGGACTATTGCTGTGCCAGGGACTGCACCCAGGATTCTCATAAAGCATGCACTCCAGCTCATTGAGCTTTCTCCTGAGAGCAGTTCTTAATTTCATATAAGTTCACATAAAAACAGAAAGGCTAGCTGCTTTTCTTAATTGGTAAAGTAATAGACTTTGCTTATTTATAAAATGTAGTCTAAATAATTGGAGCAATGAATCTTATAGCAAGGAGTTTCTATATAATAATATCTGATACAATTGTTTTCTTGCTCAGTTAACAGCTTTTTTTTTTTTTTTTCCTTTTTTTTGGTTTTTGGGTCACACCCGGCAGTACTCAGGAGTTACTCCTGGCTCTACACTCAGAAATTACTCCTGGCAGGCACAGGGGACCATATGTGATGATGGAATTAGAACTACCATCTGTTCTGGATTGGCTGCCTGCAAGGCAAACACCCTATCGCTGTGCTATCTCTCCGGCCCAACAGCTTTTTTATAAATTGTTTATTAGATGGTTGTGATTTGATAAGAAATGAGTATAAAAGTCTCTTAGATTCCGAAGGGAAAGAACAAGAGTAACAAATAAAATTTGTGCTTAATTATACTCAGACAGAAATGACAATAAATATAAATGGTTAATTCTTTCTGGACCCCCAAATAAAGACTGAGATATATACCTTTAGAGTTTTCCTGGCTGCTTTGTGTTGGTACTGGACATGTAACACAAGGAGTTAGGTAGGGGTCAACACAGAGTGAGCTACAGAGGTTTTTGATGATTTTTGAATTGGGGCAAGGTGTTCTTGTTGTGCACTGCTGAAGTAGTTTTGCTATACACTGAGCTGCATAATTCTGCACCAGTGTATTCTCTTCTTTTTTAATTGTCTCCATTAATGGTTTTATGATAGGATTTAATTTCTCTGGTAGTTGCTGCAAGCTCACAACTGCACATGCCGCAAAAGTATGAACTCTCAACTGTAACACTTGCCACTCCTGGTTGGTCTCTGTAACTGTCATCTGGACCTGTTGCCGTTTACTATCTAACTGCTGTAACACTTGAGGACTTAAATTGAAAGATGATGTGACTTCATAAAAAACAGCAGTGACCTATTAAAAGAGAGAAATTAAAAATCATTAACCATATCAACCCTATCAGTCAACTCCTCAAAGGGCAAAAGATTAGGGCTCTGGCTCAAAAAAGGAGAATGTGTGAGGTTCTGAGTTCAATCCTTGACAACACTTGCTCTAGGTCCTAACAGTACCAGGTGTTGCTAAATAGAAAAAAAGAAATTCTTGTGGGAAGAACAAGATTATTTATCCTTTAAACATATCAAGTTAAGGGGCCGGGCGGTGGCGCTAGAGATAAGGTGCCTGCCTTGCCTGCGCTAGCCTAGGACGGACCGCGGTTCGATCCCCCCGGCGTCCCATATGGTCCCCCAAGCCAGGAGCGACTTCTGAGCGCATAGCCAGGAGTAACCCCTGAGCGTCACCGGGTGTGGCCCAAAAACCAAAAAAAAAAAAACAAACAAACAAAAAAAACATATCAAGTTAAAAAGAAAACAATTCCTAACTTGCACGTTGGTGACATAAGAAAGCCATAAGCAAATAAACTGAAATAAAAAAGTTTACTTGCTGTTAGGGGTAAATATTCCTTTGATTTTCTTTTCTTGGAAATAGTGGGCTCCTGGCTAGTAATTCCTGAGTTGGGGGATATTTGGTCCTAAGGATGCCTGCTACTTTTGGGCTGCTGGGGATTACATGGCCCATGATGGCATGGTTTCTAAGGCCGAACCAAGTGATGCTCCGGGGAACCATGTGGTTCCAGGGATGAAACTGGATTTAATGCAATTGGATGAAATTGGGTTAATGAAAAAGAATGCACCATATTCTAACCATTTGGTTTTTTTGTTTGTTTTTCTTGGATCACTCCTGGCAGCTTGAGGACAAGGGCAGTACTGGGTACTGAATTGGGGACTGGTGCAAGAAAATCAAGTGCCTTAACCACTGTCCATCTCTCCAGCCCTTTACTGTTTCTTTCTCAATAGGAGGAACACGTAACAGAATTTGGAAGAGTTGTTGTGTCGAGGCCATATGGTACTAAAGAGCAAACACAGGGTCTCAATACTGTGCACTTGCTATCATAAATGCTATATCCCATGGTCTAGAAAAATATTTGGGGTAGCTGTTGTTAAGAGGTTCAATGTTGCTACCTGTTTTTATTATTTGACTTCCCAACTGGCAATAAAATGCCCAGATAAATAAGAGAGGCTAATAGTTTTATTGTTTGTTTTTTTTTAATGGTGGAGGCTAGAGCAACAGTACAGAAGATGAACTCTTGCCTTGTATGTAGCCCACCTGGGTTCTATCTCTGGATATGCCATATAGTTTCAATGATTCAAATTAGCCGTAGAAATTTTTTACGATTACCACAAACTAGAAAAGGTAGGTATGAAACAATGTCTTCATGCACTCAAAAAATAAGACTGATGAAGAAGAAAGATGCAAACGTAGACAAATAAGATTGATGGAACTTCATAATGGCATGCTGGACTTTGTTTTACCAAGTGCTATTCACTACTCTTAGTTCTGTACTGGGAGGGACTCTGCAAAGTCAGCGATACTCAGAAAACCATGTAAAGTAAGCATTTGGCCCACTGTGCTATTGTTTTAGCCCTTATCCTGGGTTGTTTGTTGTTTTTTTGGGTGGTCAAGGTAATGCTCAGGGATTACCCACCCAGTAATGCTCAGGGATTACTCATGTTTCTGTGATAAGGAATTACTCCTGTTGGTGCTTGGGGGACCATATGGGATGCTGGGGATCAAGCCCAGGCCATCCAGGTGCAATGCAAGAGCCCTACCTGCTATACTATCTCTAACTCAATGCTGTTTTTAAGAGAGTGGATAAAATAGGAGTCACAGATAAAGTTTTGTAACAGAAATCTAAAAGTAGAAGTGAAGTAGAATATTGTTCAAGAAATCGAAAAGGATTTATCAGGACCTAAACACAGGTTACATATGAGAAAAGGCCCTAAGATGCCTCTAAAATAAACCAACAGGATTTAAAGTAGATAATTCCAGATAAACCTAACAGGAACTCAGATGTGAGAATGAGTAGGCACAGAAAGTAAGTGGAGTAGCATTTTACAAAAAGAATGCTAATTAATGGAGGAAATTTGAGAAATAATGAGACTGCTGAGAACATAACAGATTAGTCAGAACATAGTCATTAAATTACTAAAGTCTCAGACTAGGCTTTTTGGCAATGAAAACAAAGAAAGAATACACATGATACTTTTTGAAAGAAAATGTTGGCAAGATTTATGACTGTAGATTTTTAAAAGGGCACTTTTCTTTTTATTGGTGCTTTACAGATTATGTAGGCTGGGATCCAACTTGGGTCATCTGCAATACAAGGCCACTAGACCATCTCTTTAGTCCCTATACAGCAGAAGTAGTCCTGGCACTTTAAGCACTGTTTGTCTTCCACCTTATCAAAAGTCAACAAAACTGGCCGAAGTGAAAGCACAGTGGTAGGATGTTTGCCTGGGTTCTGGACAGACCTGGGTTCGATCCTCGGCATCCCATATGGTCCCCCAAGCCTGCCAAGAGCGATTTCTGAGCACAGAGCCAGGAATAATCTCTGAGAGCCATTGGTGTGACCACCCCCCCACCCAAAATCAATAAAAGAAAAAATTCTGAAGCCAGGGTGTGATTCAATGGCAGAGAGCATAGACTTGCATGTGCTAACCTGGGTTTGACACCCACAGCACTACCATAATAATCCCTCTTTGTTGTTTTTTAATTAAAATATATTTTTTTTGTGGTTTTTGGGTCACACCCAGCAGTGCTCAGGGGTTATTCTTGGCCGCATACTCAGAAATGGCTCCTGGCAGGCACGGGGGACCATATGGGACGGGACACCGGGATTTGAACTGATGACCTCCTGCATGAAAGGCAAACGCCTTACCTCCATGCTATCTCTCCGACCCCAATTAAAAATTTTTAACTGAATCTCCATGTATTAGTTACCAATTTATTCATGATTGAGTTTCAATGTTCAAATTCCAATCCATTCACCAGTGTCCACTTCCCTCCACTAATGTCCCCAGTTTCATTCCTGACCCCAGCCTGCTGCTTGGCAGGCACTACTTTCATTTTTCCTTTCTTATTTTGTTTCCCTTTTAGGCACAGTGATATACCCTACTAATAGGTATTATGCATTTCACTTTCCTCTTTTCAGGATCTTGTCCTGGTCCAGAGTGACCACTTCACTCTTTCAGTGTTAGTGATGGCTTCTCTGACCTATCCCATTTCTCCTCTTCCCACTGTCATACCACCCACCCCACCCTCTGAAGATTTCTACAAAGGATCAGTTCTCTTGCTCTTTGCTTCCACTGTTTTTGCCTCATTCCTAGTTGTTGGCTGTATTTAAGTCAGAAGTGACAGTGAAGCAAAATGAGGAAGAAGAAAGAGAGAAAAGGAAGGAGGGAAAACATAGTTTAGAACAAATTGTGGACTAAGTTCCAAAAGAAAAATAATGGCCACTGATTCTTTCCAGGTCCAAATCGAAAACTCTAAGGCCTTTTCAGAATGATGGGCACAGATTCCCCCTTTCTGCCTAAAGGCACAGCAGCCCACTGGCACACCTGACATATTTCAACAGAAACAGTCCACATCTACAGCTTAACTGTATTAAACTGCCTAGCCATCAAATATGTGCCAGATCTATAGATTCTCAACTTCATGGTGGCTTGCAGTACCCCCAAAATTTCATAATTGGTATCAGCCCTGTGGAATCAAAACAAATCTGATGGGAAAGTTACAAAGACCACCAAGCTCAGAGACCCTAAATAATAACACAGAAGGCTCAGCTGGCACTAATCACAGCCCAGTAAATCCTCATACAATTATTTTAGTAACACCATTGATATATATAACAATCATTTCAAATTGACCCCTATTTATCTAAGTTTTGACAATTCCACTTGCCTTTGTGTTGTAAAGAAACAAAAATATGAACAACTTTTCTAATAGAGGTGCTTTGGTTTCTTGGGTTGTAAGAGATTAAAACAAAAATAAAAATGACACTTGTGCATTCTCTTACTTCAAGAGAGAATGTGTGCTCACAGTCTTCCCAGCAGAGAGCTAGCAGTCGCGTCAAAATATCACCTAAAATATTTAACATTCTCTTAATCAATGTAATAGTCTTTCTAAGATTAAGGATTATTTACTAAGCCAAGTCACAAATTTTAAAACGTATATTGTTGGGGCCGGAGCAGTGGCACAAGCGGTAGAGGTCTGCCTTGTGCGTGCTAGCCTAGGATGAACTGCGGTTTGATCCCCTGGCATCCCATATCGTCCCCCAAACCATGAGCAATTTCAGAGTGCATAGCCAGGAGTAATCCTACCATCACCGGGTGTGGCCCAAAAACCAAACCAAACAAACAAAAACATATTGTTGTCATATGACATGAGACATTTGCATATACTTTTTGTTTCATGTCCCACTATAATAAATATTTTAACTTCTTTAAATTACAAGTTACTCACCAGATCATTAGCTTGATCTATTGTAAAAACACTGTTGTTCACTCTATTACCAACTTCAATATGTGCATCAGCTAAAGATGAAATAAGTTGTTTACACTCATTCTGCATTCGCGTGAATGGAACAGCAATTTCATCGTAGTACAAATGTTCTGAAAGGATATCAAGTAAACGTGGCTGCACAGCTAGGGTAACAGCTTTACAATCCTAAAATATAACAATAGTGAGAGCAAACATGAATAAGCATAATTCTGCAGATGCTCAAATCTTCACTTGCAACTATCACATCTTACATTACTAATGATTTTTGAACCTATGTTCTGTTATATTTCAGAACAAGTTAGTGTACGAAAAGAAGCTATCACACCCAAACTACAAAAAAAGTTTAATACAAATGACTCAGACATGCACATGGAACTATAACATTCCATTAAATTTTCTACCTGATTACGCTCACTTTAAACTTATTTCACATTTATGCACACATAAAGATTTAAAAAATATACAACTATAAAAATGAGCAGTCAGAAAATAAACACTTAGCATGCACTAAAAAAATGTTAAAACTCATTAGATTTCTTAACTGTTGAGCCAATAGCTTCACATGCCATACTACAGAAATGGATATATAATTGAAAAGCTACTTACCTGCCCCCAAATTTAACTAACCCTTCCCACTCTCTTTGGTTGCTGCCTGCCCCAACAGAGGGGGAATGGCTTCAGTGGTGAGCCATGAGGGGTTCTGTGGGATCTGGGTGATCAGTCTGGCTTCACAGACTAAGTCCAGAGAAGCTCTGTGAGGGTCCAGAAACCGAACTGTCAACACTTGCTGCTGAGTCTGAGAGGCACAAAAACACATCATCACTGCCTCTCCGGCACACCGAGTCCTGCCTAAAAACAGATGAGCCTTGATTCTTTCCAGAGGCAAAGCTGGGGTCTCAGTTGTAACAAAGCATGGCTCAATTACTTTTAGACACAGCTTTGACAGACTGCTAAGAGGCAGTAATAATAACTCTCACAGCAAGTGCAGACAGTTAAATTTCCAGAATGCCAGTCAATGGAATAAACAAAGCCAGCAGGAAGCAAGTTTTATACACAATTATATACTGGGTTAAAAATTCAAGATTAAAGGGGCTACAAAGAAAACAGTCTTATTTGGAAAGATGAAGATTTGGGTTCAAATGCAGATATGTTACTCTTCCTGTGACCAAAAATTCTGCCCTTGCTACTACTCAAATAGATAGATCTCTAGTACTCAAAGCCTCTTGTCTTTTATAGTTTCAGGAATATCGAAGAGATATATAGGGATGAATGAGCAATAATCTCTGGACAGCTTCCACATACACTTTTTAACAGGGACACTTAAACAGATGGTAGGATCAGAGAGCGAATATTAAGAATGGGCAAGCTGACAATTTCAGGTATGAGACTGGACTTTCTAAGAAAAGTGTTGAGGGTTAAAAGCAAAATGGGAAAAAATGTTTCAAAGAAATTTAGAGTACATTCATATAATTTATATTTTTGTACAGAGAAAATTTTCAATTTTGTTTGTATATTATAATAAAAAATAATCTTAACAGTTAATGAAAGAAAAGGATTTCATTACTTTTGGGAAAAATCTCTTACCTTTTGTAAAGCAGCCCATTCACAGACTACCAAAGCAACACTAATTCTCTGTAAGGCAGATTTGGAGTTCAAATGGAACAGTAGTAACTGACCCAGGGATTCAGCTGGTTTAATTTCCTGGGTTACCAAATTTACACCTGGGTCACAAATACAGCAACAAAGAGCTCCCAATAACCTAATAGTAAGAAGATAAGAGGTCACTACAAAATTCGCTTAAAATACTTCTCCCGATGAAAATCATAACTTTACCCAAAAATGCCATAATTTCTATCTTCACAAAAATATAAGTTAAAGAAAAAAAATTTGGGGTCACACCCAGCAGCGCTCAGGAGTTACTCCTGGCTCTATGCTCAGAAATCGCTCCTGGCAGGGTCAGGGGACCATATGCCGGGATTTGAACCACTGTCTTTCTGCATGCAGGGCAAAACGCCCTACCTCCATGCTATCTCTCCAGGCCCTAAAAATATTTTTTAGTATTTTTCTTACATGGTAACAAATGAAATACTAATGATAGACATAGGAGTTTTCTGGTTTAAAAAAAAAAAAAAAAAAAAACCCTTGAATTTGCCCAGAGATAGTACAGCAAGTAGGGTGCTTGCCATACACCTGGCCAACCTGAGTTCAATCCTCAGAACCCCAACTCCACCATGAGTGATCCCTGAGTGCAGACCCAGAAGTAAGTCTTGAGCACTGTTAAAGATAACCCAGAAAACAAAAAGACCCCAAAACAACACTTAAGTCTGTTATACTCACTTGGATGCCATCATTCTGGCTCTCATGACCACAAAATCCCTGGTGGCAGGATCTTCCATAACAGTGTCCACACCTGCAATGTACTCCTGAAGGACCTCTTTACTCTGGCTTTGACCTTGGCGCACTTTACCACCCGTTTTTTCCTAAGACAGAGAATATGGATAACTCCAGGTAATTAAAAATCAATCATTAAAATTTAGAAGGCAATATTAACATTTCATTTGTGTAATTCTAGTAAAATATTATAATTCTTTTCACAAAACGTAATGAATAACATCACTGTAATTTTTCAAGATCTCAAATATGAACACACAAAGGTATTTTCCCTCTAAACATACCTTGGCTTTTGCCTTCACTTCCAGTAGCATATTCAGATCAATAGGTAAATGAGACGGTTGCATCATTAAACAAAGCCAAGCACCCATCCATGGACAGGCAGCTGCTACCACATATTGAACTGAAGCTTTGCTTAACAATTCCATCCAAACCTAGAAAGTGAAAGATGAACATAAAGGTGACATTTTTTGTATGATTTATTTTTATGAATATCTAATTTAAGAAGGAATAGCAAGAGTTAATTCTTTTTTTTTTTTTTGGTTTTTGGGCCACACCCGGTAACGCTCAGGGGTTACTCCTGGCTATGTGCTCAGAAGTTTGCTCCTGGCTTGGGGGACCATATGGGACACCGGGGGATCGAACCGCGGTCCGTCCAAGGTTAGCGCAGGCAAGGCAGGCACCTTACCTTTAGCGCCACCGCCCGGCCCCAAGAGTTAATTCTTATATTGAGTACTTGTCCTTAAAACGACTTTGGGGCCAGAAAGATAGCATGGAAGTAAGGTGTTTGCCTTGCATGCTGAAGGATGGTGGTTCAAATCCTGGCATCCCATATGGTCCCCTGAGCCTGCCAGGACGATTTCTGAGTGTAGAGCCAGGAGTAACCCCTGAGCACTGCCAGATTTGACCCAAAAAACAAACAACAACAACAACAACAATACAAAAACCAAAAAAAACCACACCAACTTTGGTGGGCAGAGCAATAGCATAGCGGGTAGGAAGTTTGCCTTGCAGTGGCCATAGAATTCTATCCCTTACATCCCATATGGTCTCCCAAGTCTCTCAGGAGTGATTTCTGAGCACAGAGCCAGGACTAACACCCAAATGCCACTGGGTATGGCCCAAACCCCCCCACCCCCCCCCAAAAAAAAAATCTTGGGTAGGTTTTTATACTGCCCACTGAGAAAGGCAATATAAAACAATATTGTTAAAAGTGGTTTTTTTTTTTTTTTTTTGGGGGGGGGTGATAGCACAGTGGCATTTGCCTTGCAAGCAGCAGATCCAGGACCTAAGGTGGCTGGTTTGAATCCCGGCATCCCATATAGTACCCTGTGCCTGCCAGGAGCTATTTCTGAGCAGAGAGCCAGGAGGAACCCCTGAGCACTGCCAGGTGTGACACAAAAACCAAAACCAAGGGGCCGGGCGGTGGCGCTGGAGGTAAGGTGCCTGCCTTACCTGCGCTAGCCTTGGAAGGACCGCGGTTCGATCCCCCGGCATCCCATATGGTCCCCCAAGCCAGGAGCGACTTCTGAGCGCATAGCCAGGAGTAACCCCTGAGCGTCACCGGGTGTGGCCCAAAAAAAAAAAAAAAAAAAAAAACCAAAACCAAAACCAAAACCAAAAAAAAAAAAAAAAAGAAGTATTACTGAAAGCATAATGAATTACTAAAATCTTCTGAACATATAAACAGTAAAGTGATCCTATATTCAATACAAGCTTCAAAATGTAACAGTAAAAAAATAAAACATTCTAGTAAAAATAGCAGCATAAATATTTATTTATAATATTACTCAAACTACCTTTCTTTTTTTTTTTTTTTTTTGGTGTGGGGGGGGGGGGTGTCACACCCGGCGGTGCTCAGGATTACTCCTGCTCAGAAACTGATCTAGGCAGGAACGGGGGACCATATAGGATGCCAGGATTTGAACCACTGTCTGTTTGAATCAGCTGCTTGCACGGCAAACGCCCTACCACTGTGCTATCTCCCCGACCCCCAAACTACCTTTCTTGATACCTACATTAAATGACTTAGGACCAGCATGCAAAAAAAAAAAAAAAGTCTGTTAACGGGGCCCGGAGAGATAGAAAGCAGCCGATCCAGGACCAAAGGTGGTATAGGTTCGAATCCCGGTGCCCATATGGTCCCCCGTGCCTGCCAGGAGCTATTCCTGAGCAGACAGCCAGAAGTAACCCCTGAGCACTGCCGGGTGTGGCCCAAAAACCAAAAAAAAAAAAAAAAGTCTGTTAACAATGAGCCCTGCACAGAATAATAATTAATTCAAACATAATTTAATAGATTGTAAATGAATGTCAATTTCTCTGAAAAATTATTGTATGTGTTAAAAGGGGTCAGAGTATTAGCACAATGGCCTTGCACACATCTAACCCAAGTTTGATCCTTGACACCCTATACAATCCTCCAAGCACCACCAGGAGGTTTCATTCCTGAGTCCAGAGCCAAAATAACCTTTAAATATAGAAGTGTGGTCCCCCACTCCACCAAAACTTATTAAATGTATCAAATGGCACCTCATATATTCCAAGATATGGGGCCAAAGCAGTGGCGCAAGTGATAGGGAATTTGCCTTACACGTACTAACCTAGGACAGACTGCGGTTTGATATCCCAATGTCCATATGGATCCCCAAGTCAAGAGCTATTTCTGAGTGCATAGCCAGGAGTAACCCCTGAGCATCACTGTGTGTGGTCCAAATAGCAAAATAAAAAAAGTGAACTGGAACAATGGCTCAGAGGGCTGGATTGCATGCTTAGCATGTAAGAAGCCTGATTCTCAGTTCCCCATGTACTACTTTGCCAACAGTGGCCCAAAAACCAAAATAATATAAAGAAAAAATTCAAAATAACCATGTCTGAAAAAAAAAGAAGTACAAGCCTAAACTATTAGACTGTATATTACAAATTAACTGGGGCTGGAGAGATAGCACAGTGGTAAGGTGTTTGCCTTACAAGCAGCCGATCCAGGACAGACAGTGGTTCGAATTCCAGCATCCCATATGGTCCCCCATGCCCGCCAGGAGCAAATTCTGAGCACAGAGTCAGGAGTGACCCCTGAGCGCTGCCAGATGTGACCAAAAAAAAAAAAAAAAACCAAACCAAACCAAAATAAAACAAAACAAAAACCCAAATTAACCCCAAATGTTACTTTATAAAATGATCAATATGCATCCTAACAGCAAAATAAGTGATAGTAGGTAACATTCATTTTATTTTCTGTCTAGAGGTTATCAGAATACTGAAAATACTTGGTTGGTAAATTACACAATAAAAGGAAGCATGACCAAATAGGGTTTAACTATTGTATTTCATTAAAAATTTTTTTTCTGGGGCCGGGCGGTGGCGCTCGAGGTAAGGTGCCTGCCTTACCTGCGCTAGCCTAGGAGACGGACCGCGGTTCGATCCCCCGGCATCCCATATGGTCCCCCAAGCCAGGAGCGACTTCTGAGCGCATAGCCAGGAGTAACCCCTGAGCGTCACCGGGTGTGGCCCAAAAACCAAAAAAAAAAAAAAAAAATTTTTTTTTCTGCTGGAGTACAAGTAGATTCAGGCTCTTGTCTTAAATGAAGCCAACACATAATCTGTCCCAGTCCAAGTTTAGGGTGCTCCTGATCAAGAGCAACATTAGGAGTGAGAGATGAGCCATTACCACTTATAGTTGTGATCCCAAAACAGAAAGCAAAACCATTTCTGTCTCTGTTTACAGATCTTCAGACTATAGATCTGATAGCTTCTAACATTCCATCATGAATGTACAGGTATTTTGAAAATTTGTAATAATCTACCAGGTTACTGAAAAAAGAGCTACAAATATACTCATTCTATACCTTGTGAATGAGGTCCAGAATTTCCTGGTTGCTTTCTAAAACACAAAATTGAAAAATATGTCGCAGCATATCAGACAGGATAGGAATAAGCCAAGATGAAGAATTCTAGAAATAAAAACAGAATACAAGTTGTTTAAAAGATAAAGCATAAAATGTAGGTACCAACTTATTTCAACATCTTATGTCCAACGGCAGTTTATAGTAAGACTATATGATTATAATTTGATAAAGGACTTTTATTAAAGTTGAACTAGTGATAAGTTTTGGAAAATTTTGCAACAGCAACAATACTATAAATACATTTTTATTATAATAATGGTTTAGAGAAATTAGATAATATATGACTTCTGGGAAGCTGGAGAATCTGCTAACACCACTAAATGTTGCTTCAAATAAGTTGAAATCACTCTTTATATGGGAACACAAGCAAATCAGCAATAAGCTCTTTGTACATTATTCACTGCTTTGTTAGGAAAACTGAAAACAATGATCAGTGAACTACTATTACACTTGACCAGGGTTAAGGTTCTATATAGAACAAATCTATTTTAAGCAGGGGAATTTTTGATATCTGGTAAAAAAAAAAAAGGCACAGTTCTCAGAAATATTAGCATTAAAAATTCAATATCTAGTATTCATAGTCAGCGTAATATAACATTGATTCCAATTTCAGGAGAATACATTTTTAAGTCTATATTTAGTACATTATTTTATGAAATTTTTTCAACAATTCAAAAACTCTCCCAAATCAAACACAGAAATTATAATTCAACATCTATCATGTGTCAAGCTCTCATGGGCCCAGAGAGATAGCAAGGCATTTGCCTTGCAAGCAGCCGATCCAGACCAAAAGTGGTTGGTTCGAATCCTGGTGTCCCATATGGTTCCCCATGCCTGCCAGGAGCTATTTCTGAGCAGACAGCCAGGAGTAACCCCTGAGCACCACCAGGTGTGACCCAAAAACATAAATAAATAGATAAATAAATAAATAAATAGATAAATAAATAAAAGTACTCTCACAATAATCTATAGTTGATCAAGTAATTACATGCTCACAAGTTAACTAGCCAACAAAAATTATTCTACTTATTAGCTCACAATACATATCATATTTTAATCAGAACTACAAAGATGGATAGGAATGTAAGTCTGCACTAGAGTACTTGCCTTCCATGTGTGAAGACATGGAACCATATGCCAAGGTTTTTTCCCTGGTACCATGAAACAAAGCACAAAATAGAAGGGACTGAAGAGACCCTGGAAAATTTTTTCTAAAATTCCATAAAGTTAGGAGCTCTAAGGATAATATAATAATTTAGAAAGAACAATAATTTTATAGCTAATGGAAAGTTAATGACAAGACAGGACCAGGATTATATCTTCTCTAAATGATTTAAAGAAAATTTAAAAATACACTACAATAGCCTTAACTAGCATGGTCAATTCATTATGCCTTAGCTACCTTTAAATAAAGGGGGGAATGAGAGCTGAAGAGATTAAGGCACTTGCCTTGCATGAAGTCGACCTGGGTTTGATACCTGGTATAGAGTCGCGCCCCCCCCCCCCCAGACCACCTGAATGCAGAGTACACATCCAGAAGTAACCCAAGAGCATCACTGGGTGTGGCCCAAACACCAAAAGGGGAGAAATTAAAAAAAAAAAAGAAAAGAAAAGAAAGCTAGGGGCCGGAGAAATAGCATAGAGGTAAGGCGTTTGCCTTCCATGCAGAAGGACAGTGGTTCGAATCCCAGCATCTCATATGGTCCCCCGAGCCTGACAGGATTGATTTCTGAGTGTAACCCCTGCACACTGCTGAGTGTGATACAAAAACAAAACAAAACAAAACAAAACAAACAAACAAAAAAAAAAAACAAAAAAAAGAGAGACCTGGAAAGAGAACAATGGGTTCCCTATGGATATAATTTTCCTAATTCTAGTATTTTGTTAGACCTAAAAGCTGGGTTATTCTTAAACTAGTATTGTGAAGTCTTTTATAAACACACCAAGGACTCCTAAATCATCAACAAATTCCCTTCACATACTGATAATATCTAAATGATTTCTGTAGGCACTTCAATATGTGACTATTGAAGCCCCATTATCTTTGGAAAAACCATAGTTTAAAGACTGAGTAATCTCAATCTGAAAGAGGGAGCAAGAGCATGGATGGCAATTCTACTGGCAAAGTTATTGCAGGGATTCGAGTATAGATTCATAATCTATGTTGACTAGTGAACTACCTATCAACCAAGTAGAAGAAGCACAGTTTGAAAAACAGGTCATCTGACAGAAAAAAATGTCTCAATCTTTCATTAACAAATATTTACTACGGGTTGTAGAGACAGCACAGCAGTAGGGTGTTTGCCTTGCATACAGCTGATCCAGGAGAGACTGTGGTTCGAATCCCAGCATCCCATATATTCCCCTGAGCCTGCCAGGAGCGATTTCTGAGCTCAGAGCCAGAGCTCAGAGTAGCCCCCTGAGTACCGCTGGGTGTGGCCCAAAAACAAAAATCAAAACAGAACAAAAAAAAAAACAAAAAAAAAAAACAAAACACACAAATATTTACTAAAAGCCTTCTATGTGTGCTCTGTTTAAAATGCTGGGAATACAATCTAAAACAAAAAAAAATGGAACCTTCAAATTGATAATCTTATGGTTGTCAAACTGCTTCTGATCTTATGTAACAAGAACAACCTAGTGGTTTGATATAATCTAAAAATGGAATTTATATAAATTTCAAAATTACTACAAATTAGTAATAGTGCTTACCTGGTCCTGGGTTGATAATAATGTAAAAAGAGTTTCCAATGCTGCTCTTCGTACTGATGATATAGTATGATGCAAAAAAGGCCAAACACGTGGTACCAAAACTGTAAGTGACTGTTGAATACTAACAAAATAAATACAAATTAAACTTACTCATTCTCAGCTGAAACTTAACTGATATATAACCTGCCACTTCCATGCAGAGTAGTTTAATTTTGATAATTAAATTAATATTGACATTCACTTAATTCTAAAACTCATTTTTTAAATAAATTCTTTAATTGAATCACAAGATACACAGTTACAAAGTTGTTCATGATTGAGATTCAGTCATATAATATACAATACTCTTTACCAGTGCACATTTTCCACCACTGGTGTCCCCAGTATCCCTTTGTCCTCCCCACCACCAGCCACTAAAACAGACATTTTTCTCCTTTCTCTTTTTTTTCTTTTAGACACTGTGGTTTGTTTCTTTTTTTTTTTTTTGGTTTTTTTTGGGCCACACCCGGTAACGCTCAGGGGTTACTCCTGGCTATGCGCTCAGAAGTCGCTCCTGGCTTGGGGGACCATATGGGACGCCGGGGGATCGAACCGCGGTCCGTCTCCTAGGCTAGCGCAGATAAGGCAGGCACCTTACCTCCAGCGCCACCGCCCGGCCCCTGTGGTTTGTTTCTAAAGATGCATATCACTTTGTCACCCTTCAGCACCTAATTCTTTTTCAGAGTGATCATTTCCAGCTATCATTGTCATTGTGGTCTCTTCTCTGCCTTAACTACACTCCTTTGCTCTTTGTAGTGAGCTTCCTACCATGGACCAGTCCTCCTGGCCTCATCTCTATTATCTTTGGGTATTATTACCAAATTACTTTTTTTAAAAAAAATTTACTCCACAAAATGAGTGTGATCATTCTATGTTTATCCCTTTTCTTCTGACTCATTTCAATCAGCATAATATCCATATTTATTCAGGTATAATGAAATTTCATGGCTTCATTTTTCTAAGAGCTATATAGTATTCCATTGTGTAGAAATGTCATATAAAACTTGTTTTTTTATATGTAGCACGCCAAAACAGCCATTAGTCATACATAAGAACAGGAATATTAAGACTATATTTTTCCACAGAGTTACTTTTATCAAATCACAATTTTCCAATGGAACTTGCTATTTGCTGGGGAGCCATGTCCAATAGTACACTTAGAGTTCATGGATCTCTCTTGGCAAGTTTGGAGTACCATAGAGTATTGTGGATCAAACGGGTTTGACTATGTGAAAGGCAAGCACCCTTACCACTAAACTATCTCTCCACTTTAGAATTTGCTCTTATTGTTTTTTGGGGGGAGGGACAACCCAGTGATACTTCAGGGGTTACTTCTGACTGTGTTCAGAAATTAATCCTGGCAGGCTTGGTGGAATCATATGAGGTGACGGAGATCAAACCCAGGTCAGCTGTGTGCAAGGCAAATGCCCTATCTGCTCTGCTATAGCTCCAGCCCCTTACCCTTATTTTCTTTTTCGGGGGGGGGGGGGGTTGGGTTTTTGGGTCACACCCGGCAGTGCTCAGGGGTTACTCCTGGATCCACGCTCAGAAATTGCTCCTGGCAGGCACGGGGGACCATATGGGATGACAGAATTCGAACCACCGTCCTTCTGCATCTAAGGCAAACGGATTACCACTGTGCTATCTCTCCAGCCCCTTTTGCCCTTATTCTTAATAAAGCAATTCTTACTAAGGAAACTATGCATTTATCTTAATTGGCAGTTAATCTACACCAGAATATAACACGGGTGCTAAAGAAATAGTTAAGGGGCTCGGGTACTTGGTCTAACATATAGTGTAAGTCTTACATATAGTGCTGATCCCAGCACTGCAAATGGTTCGAAGTACCAAAGGAGTGCCCCTGAGCACAAAGCTAAAAGTCCTGGGCTCTACCAGGTACAGCCCAAAATAACAACAACAACAACAACAACAACAACAAGAACAACAACTACAACAAAAAGCCAGAGAAATAACTCAATATGCTGTATATATACATTGTATCCAAAAGGCCAAAATTTCATAGCAAAAGAAAACCCTTATGAAGAAGCAACAGTAAAAGACCTCATCAATGACAAGTTCCCAGAGCTGCAGACTATGTGCACTCAAATCCTGGGAACTGGAAAAGTACCAGCTAAAAAGATGCCCAAATAAAAACATCCCATGGCACATATTAGTTATAAAGATAAAAACCTCAGATAAAGACAGAATGCTGAGGGGCCAGAGAGATAGCATGGAGGTAAGGCGTTTGCCTTTCATGCAGAAGGAAGGTGGTTTGAATCCTGGCATCCCATACGGTCCCCTGTGGCTGCCAGGGCGATTTCTGAGCATAGAGCCAGGAGTAATCCCTGAGCTGGGTGTGACCCAAAAACCAAAAACCAAAAAAAAAAAAAAAAAAAAATAGAGACAAAAACTAAATGAAACACCACACCAGGGCTGTACCAATAGAAACTGGGGGACATTTGCTTTGTACCCAGCAGACTCAGGTACGATCCCTGGAATCCCAAATGGTTTCCTGAGCACCACCAGAAATTTCTGAGCACAGAGCCAGGAGTAACCTCGAGCAATACTGGGAGTGTGGCCTCAAAACAAAACAAAAAATAAAAATAGATAAATGAGCACCTCACCAAGAATATTTCACCAACCAGACTTGCATTCAGGTTTGAAGGAAAGATACACAGCTTCATGAATAAATAACAGCCAAGTAAGTTTACAGACTCAAAACCAATCTTAAAAGAAGAAATGAAGGGATGAAGGGTCTACTTTTTTTTTTTTTTTTTTTTTGGTTTTTGGGCCACACCCGGCAGTGCTCAGGGGTCACTTCTGGCTGTCTGCTCAGAAATAGCTCCTGGCAGGCACGGGGGACCATATGGGACACCAGGATTCGAACCAACCACCTTTGGTCTGGATTAGCTGCTTGCAAGGCAAACGCCGCTGTGCTATCTCTCCAAGCCCAGGTCTACTTTTATTTTTAAATAATTCTTTCTTTCTTATACTCTTTTATTTATTTATTTTGGTTCTTGGTTTTTGGGTCACACCCAGCAGCGCTCAGGGATACTCCTGGCTCTATGTTCAGAAATTGCTCCTGGCAGGCTCAGGGGACCATATGGGATGCGGGGATTCGAACCACCATCCTTCTGCATGCAAGGCAAATGCCTTACTCCATGCTATCTCTCCGGCCCCAGAAGGGTCTACTTTTAAAACAAAGCAAAGCCCACAAACACACCAAACTTCTACAGAAAGATGGCACAAAATCCCATGATAATAATCTTTTTCGACATCAAAGTACTAACTGCACCAGTTAAGAAACAGAAGGGCAAAATGGAGGAGAAAATGCAATCAAACATTTTGCTGCCTGCTGAAAAACATATGGATAGTAAGAGCAAACAAATATTAAAAGTGAAAGGTTGGAAGACAATCCTTCAAGCAAAGAATTCCCATAAAAAACTGGGGTGGCCAATCTAATATCAGGCAACATAGACTTTAGGCTTATAAGTTGTAAGAGACAGAAGATTATTTATTAAGGGATATGTATAACACAAAGAAATAATAGTCGTAAATATATAAGAACCCAATGAGGGGCCAACAAAATTCTTAAAACAACTGCTAATAGACCTTAAGAAAGACATCAATAGCTACACAACAGCAGTGGGAAACTTCAACACTGGTCTATCACCTCTTGATAGACCAGGCAAAAACTCAAACAAGGATATAATTGCTTTGACTTAAGAAATGAAAGAGAGGGGCTTATGATAGAGGGCTTTTTATCTCCAAAAAAAGCTGAACACACATTTTTCCCCAATGTACATGGGACCACATGCTGGGGAATAAAGTATACTACATAAAATCAAGAGGATTTTATCCTCAGAAAATAATGCACTAAAAATATAAGTGAATTACAAACAGAAACCAAGAAATAACTTAACACCTGGAAATTAAACAGCTCACTATCGAAAAACCAATGGGTCTGAGAGGAAATCAAAGAAGAAATAAAAAAAGTTCTGGAAATGGGTCTGAGAGATAGCATAGTGAGTAGAGTGTTTGCCTTGCATATGACCAACCCCATTTTGATCCCAGACATCCCATATGGTCCTCCGAGAATCACAAGAAGTGATTCCTGAATAGTCAGGAGTAACTCCTTTGAGCATTGCCAGGTTTTCCCCACCCCTCAAAAATAAAAAAATTCCTGGAAACAGTAAAAAGAAAGACACAAATTACCAGAATTTGTGGGACACAGCCAAATTTATAACCTTACAAGCAATCATCAGGAAGGAAGGGAGGGCCTACATAAATAACTTAATGGCATAGCTTAAGGAAGTGGAAGTGAGTCAAAAGAAGATATGAGGTAATAATAAAACTTACGTAGAGCAAAAAGTAATGAATTGGACAACCAAATAACAATAAAAAAAAAAATCAATGATGGCAAGAGTTGGTTTTTTTTAAATAATAAATAAGTGAATAAACTATTAGTAAGACTCACAAAGAAATAGAAACTTAAATCTAATCAGAAATGAAAGGGGAGTCCTATAGATCCTACAGAAAGTCAGAGGTTAAACCGAGATTACTTTATACCACAAAACGAGAACCTAGAAGGAACAGATAAACTTTTAGACCCCTATCACCTCCCAAGTTTGAACCAACATGATGTTGATTACCTGAACAGAATTATCACTACTAAGGAAATTGAAATGGTAATCAAAAAGCTTCCAAAAGGAGCCGGAGAGATAGCATGGAGGTAGGGCGTGTGCCTTTCATGCAGAAGGTCATTGGTTGGAATCCATATATGGTATCCCGAGTCTGCCAGGAGCGATTTCTGAGCGTAGAGCCAGGAGTAACCCCTGAGCGCTGCCGGGTGTGAACCAAAAACCAAAAATCCAACCAAAAAAAAGCTTCCAAAAAAACATAAGCCTAGATGGATTCACTAGTGAATTCTTTCAGACTTTTAAAGAGGTCCTATGGCCTATCCTTTTAAAATTCTTCCAGGCCTTTTTACAAGGATGATAGCAAAGGCCAAGAAGGAAGCCCCTGCACTTCCCAAAGCTGAAGCCAAAGACAAGATTTGAAGGCCAAAGATTTGAAGGCCAAGAAGAGTGCTGAAAAATGTCCGTAGCCACAAAAAGAAAAAGATCTAAACATTACTCACCTTCCAAAGACCCAAAATGCTGAGGCTGAGAAGACAACCCAAAAATTCTCGAAAGAGTGTCCCCAGGAGAAATAAGCTTGACTATTATGCCATCATCAAATTCCCTCTGACCACTGACTCAGCCATTAAGAAGACAGAAGATAACAGCACACTTGTATTCATTGTGGATGTCAAAGTCAACAAACACCAAATTAAATAGGCTGCCTGAAGCCTGCGAAAATAGCTCTATGACATAGATGTGGCCAAGTTCAACACCCTGGTTAGACCTGATGGAGAGTAGAAGGCCTGTGTTTGGCTGGCTCCTGACTATGATGCCTTGGATGTTGCCAATAAAATTGGGATCAACTGAACAGTTCACTTGGCTAATCCAAATTACAATTTTCCCTCACTCTAAATAAAATAATTAAAGCAATTCTGGGAAATTGAAGAAACAAATTTTCAAGCCGTTGCTATGAAGCTAATATCACCCTAAAACCAAAAGCAGAGACACCACAAAAAAAAGAGAGAGAGAATTATAGGCCAATACACTTGATAAACAGACACAAAGATATTTAACAAAATACTAGCAAACAGAATCAGACAGCTCATCAAAAACTTTATTACACCATGACCAAGTAGGATTCATTCTAGAAATGCTAAGATGGCTTAACATTTGCAAGCCAATCAATATAATACACCATAAAAGAAAAAAAAAAATCTTGATCATAGAAATAGATGCAGAGAGGCCAGAGCATGCCATACATGCAGAAGGATGATGGTTCAAATCCCAGCATCCCATATGGTCCCCTAAGCCTGCCATGAGTGATTTCTGAGCATAGAGCCAGGAGTAGCCCCTGCTAGCGGGTGTGACCCGAAAATAAAAAAACAAAAAACAACAACAAAAAAGAAATAAATGCAGAAAAAAACAGGGCATTCATGATAAAAACTCTCAACAAGGGACCGGAGCAGTGGTGCGAAGCAGTAGGGCATCTGCCTTGCCAGCACTAGCCTAGGACAGACCGTGGTTTGATCCCCCGGTGTCCCATATGGTCCCCCAAGCCAGGAGCAATTTCTGAGCGCATAGCTAGGAGTAACCCCTTAGTGTCATTGAGTGTGATCCAAAAAACAAAACTAAACAAAAACTCTCAATAAGATGGGAATTGAAGGAATTTTCCTAGGTATAGTCAATGCTATTTACTATAAGCCATGACAAGCAATATACTCAGTGGTGAATAACAGAAAGCCTTTCCTCTAAGATTAGCACAAAACGAAGTTGACTCCTCTCACCACTTCTATTCAATATAGTACTGGAAGTACTTGTCATAGCAATTAGGGGGAAAAAAAGATTAAGGGCATCCAGAAAGGAAACTAGAAATCAAGCTCTCACTTTTTGCAGACAACATGACACTGTATTTTGAAAATCCTAAAGTCTCTACCAAAAAGCTTCTAGAAACAATAGATTTGAGTTTTTTATTATTAATTAAAGCCACTGTGATTTACAAAGTCCTTCAGAGTTGGATTTCAGACATACAATTAATTAATCAGGGCCAATCCCACCACCAGAGTCAACCTCCCTCCACCAATGTTTCCAGAATACATCCTATAACACCACCCTCTGCCCCATAGCCTGCCAGTGTAACAGGACCATTTTAAGTTTAGATGGTTATAGTCTGGGTCTTTTGATTCTATAAAAACAACAGATGGGCCCGGAGAGATAGCACAGCGGTGTTTGCCTTGCAAGCAGCCAATCCAGGACCAAAGGTGGTTGGTTCGAATCCCGGTGTCCCATATGGTCCCCCGTGCCTGCCAAGAGCTATTTCTGAGCAGACAGCCAGGAGTAACCCCTGAGCAACGCTGGGTGTGGCCCAAAAACCAAAAAATAAAAAATAAAAACAATAGATTTGTATAGTACAGTGGCAGGCTGATATGTAAAATTACATGGCTTTTCTATCTACAATGAATAAAAGAGAAGGAAAAAAAAGAGATATTATAAAGCAATCCCGGGAAGCTTCAGCAGGCAGCATAGGGAGCAGCATGGCTTCATGCTTAAGGCTTTTTGGCCAAGCTTAGAGGGAGATGTGGGCTTTGGCTGCCTCCCACAGCCTTCTCTCTCCTTCCTCCCAGACCCCAGGCCTCCCGCAGCCCCCACCCTGCACAAGAAGGGCATGCTTGAGGAAGTCGCTGGCAACTTTCCTTCCCACTAGCCCCATTATCAAACCATATGGGGCACGTAAAATGTATATAGATTAATAGAATATCATAGAGTTTAATTCACTTTGCATTATACAGAATGTAATTTACTGTCCTTCCCCCTACTGATCTACTTTCAGCAGCATCTCTCTTACACCTCCCTTCATTACATACATGTGCTTGGAACCTTACCCGGTTTCTGAGAAGTCCCCACTCAAAGACATTTCCTGATATGGGGACTGCTGGGAGCAGAAGGCCAACTCATAGACTAAAGTCAGGTGACTTAACACTCACCTGACTATTTCCAAAGAGATAAAAGGGACATGTATATCTCCCTTGAATACCTTAAGTGTACTCCCTTAACAGCTATAAGTCTTACAGAATATTCTCTTACATGGTGACAATTTCACCCATTGTTTTGGGTTTTTTTGTTTGTTTGTTTGTTTGTTCTGTTCAATAGGGAATTCTGTCAGAAGAGCCTCTCTGTTTAGAGTTCATGTTAGAGCCAAGTTACTGGGATTGTTGGACTTGATCCCTTGGCCCCCATATGCACCAATAATACCTTGTGGCATTATCCCCCTTTTGTACAGACTCATTAAAATAGGAAAATATTACATATGCAAACAAGTTCTTATCTAATATAGATAGGAACACAAGTTTTGTAATGCAGTGGGGGCCTTACACCCTGAACATGGTATAATGACTTGGCTCAGGCCTCATAGGAACAAGCATTGTCCATACACTCCTGAACCATAGATACTATCTAAAGAAACATCCACAATTGTTTATAACATCATCAGGAGCAAATATCTACCAAGGAAGACCCTACCGCTGCTTTGGCATGGACTTACTCCAAAGACTTACTCTGCATTGCCAGCTAATGGTGAGGTGAAACTAGAGGATGCTCAACATCATCCTGACTTCCATGAAGATGATGCACAGAAACCAGAATCTTTAACTACAGAAACCTGATACCAACAACAGGGAATCTGCCAAAAAATTTTACCAGGACCACAAAGAATGAATCAGGAGTTGGACAGCCTTGTCTGCCTGGAGCCCTGAGTCGGTCTTGTGCCAGAAAATTTCAGGGGTAAGGTCTCCTTGTATTTAGACCAAGGCTTTTCCCTTCCATTTCCCCCATATTTTGCTGGGCCTATGCAAACAACAGTTGTCACCCACACTGTTTTTAGCGCTAGCCAAGGAAGGACTGCGGTTCGATCCCCTGCGTCCCATATAGTCCCCCCAAGCCAGGGGCAATTTCTGAGCACTTAGCCAGGAGTAACCCCTGAGCATTAAACAGGTGTGGCCCGAAAAACCAAAAAAAAAAAAAAAAAAAGTTGCTAGACTTTTTAGGTTAAATTATCTGAAAATGTATGCACTTACTGAACTAAAAATAATTACCTGCATTGCTGAACCTGAGGATAAGTTAATAAAGATGAAAGAAGAGTCATAATACTATTTGTTGAAGCTGTTAGATCATCTAGTTCCAGAAGAGCGTCCCACAGTGTATTTATAATGAAGGGCACCTGTAAGATCATCAAGAAGTTATTTTACAAAAAATGTGCATAAGCCACATCAAAGTAAATACTAGACGTCACTGATGATTAATAAGTACGATTCTAAAGACTGGTTAGTGCCAGTTCTGAGCAAGGAAAAGTCATTATTTATCTGCTCTGTCACTTTCTTTTCAAAATAGGCTCTTAAGGGGTGGAAGAATTTAAAAAAAAAAATTAGACAATTCCCAAGTGTTTTATTTTATGGATAATCCTAAACTAAAATCAATATAGTATAAATAAGAGATAACCCTCTAAGTAAACTGTAATAATATATTTATTTGGAGTGTTTTAGGCCGTACCTGAATGAGCTAAGGAGACCATATGGGGTGTCAAGGCAAGAGTCTTAAATACTGTACTATATATCTGCAGCTCCAACAATACAGTTCAAACAACACTAACTTGATCATCTCTCTCTTTTTTTTTTCTTTGGTTTTTGGGCCACACCGGCGGTGCTCAGGGGTTACTCCTGGCTGTCTGCTCAGAAATAGCTCCTGGCAGGCACGGGGGACCATATGGGACACAGGGATTCAAACCAACCACCTTAGGTCCTGGATCAACTGCTTGCAAGGCAAACACTGCTATGCTATCTCTCCAGGTCCTTGATCATCTCTTGATATGATAAACAATACTTGATAAGATAAATTACATTTTTTAATTTGGAGAAAAGGGGAGGAGCCGTGGGATAGGCCATGTCAGCTGTGTTCAGGAATCAGTTCCTGGTGATGCTAAGGAACTACAAGCACCATTTTCTGTGCTTATGATCAAACCAAACTGGCTACATTACATTCAAGGCAAATCTCTTACTCTTTTTAGTATCTCTCTGGTTCTCAGTTGGTTTGTTTACTTGGATGGTTCCTTTGGCATTTAGACCACACTCAGCAGTGCACAGGTCTTACTCCTGGCTCTGCACTAGGAAATCATTTCTGGCAAACTCAGTTAGGTATCTCTCCAGCCCAGGATTTTAAATACTCAAAATGCTTCTTGCTGTATTTCCAGTGTATATTGTTTGATTTGTTTTTGAGCCACACCTGGCAGTCAGTATTCAGAGGTTACTCCTGGCTCTGTGCTCAGGAATCACTCCTGGCAGACTCAGTGGGAATCACATGGAACGCTGTGGGGATCAAATCCGGGTCGGCCTCGTGCAAGGCAAACTCCGTACTGGCTGTACTCTGGTCCCTGTATTTCCAGAATATGTATTCTGGTATTAAAAGTACAGAACTAAGTCAGATAAACCTTAAAAGAGGCACTTCAAAGAAATTAGATAAAAATTTAAAGTCAAAGATCAAAATAGGGCCTGGAGAGATAGCACAGCGGTGTTTGCCTTGCAAGCAGCCGATCCAGGACCAAAGGTGGTTGGTTCGAATCCCAGTGTCCCATATGGTCCCCCGTGCCTGCCAGGAGCTATTTCTGAGCACCGCCGGGTGTGGCCCAAAAACCAAAAACCAAAAAAAAAAAAAAATCAAAATAAATATTTTATATTTAAAAACTAAGAGTTGGCAACTTGCTGTTCTATGGATGGAACTAGAGGGTATCATGGTGAGTGAGATCTGCTAGAAAGAAGGAAAAAGAACAGCTTGATTCTCCCATATGTAGAGTATAAAAAAGCATAGCAGGGGAATAACAAAGACCAAAATCAGACTCTAAAACCTGAAATACCAAGCTGAGTTTACCACAGCTTGATTGAGGTTGCAAGGTAGGTGGGTGTTAAAGCAAGAAGAGGAATGAGAGAGACCCTGAGGTAAACACGAACACTGGTGGGGGCTATTATCAGAATGTTGTATTCATGAAACTATATCATTGACAGAATTGTAAAACTTAAGTCAGTCAGGGCCAAAGAAACATTACAGTGGGTAAGGCATTTGCCTCGCAGCCAATTCTGGTTTAATCCCCTATATTTTATCACTCCAGCAGAAAGGCTCCCTAATAAAGCCAGAAATAATGTCCCAGCATACCAAATTGTCCCCTCAAAAAAAAACAACACCAAAATTATAAGCCATATGTACTATAATAAAAAAAATTTCAGTGGATAGGGCATCTGACTTATAAGCAGCTGACTCAGATTCAATCTCCAGCATGCCATATGGTCCCCGCAGCACCACCAGGAATGTCCTGAGCAAAGAGCCAGGAGGAACCCCCTCAGCACCACCAGGTGTGGCCCAGAAACAAAACAAACAAACAAAAAATTGGGGCTGGAGAGACAGCACAGTGGGTAGTCTCTTGCACATGGTCAACCCAGTCCATTCCCCAGCATCAAGTATGGTCTCCTGAGCCTGCCAGAATTGATTCCTGTGTGCAGAACCAGGAGTAACCCCATCCCCCAAATTAACACACACACACACACACACACACACACACACACACACACACACACACACACACACAGGAGTAACCCCATCCCCCAAATTAACACACACACACAATACACACACACACACACACACACACACACACACACACACACACACACACACACACACACACACACACACGAGTTGAGACCATAAAGATAGAGCAGGGATTATGGGGCTGAAGTGGTGGTGCAGCAGTAGGGCATTTGTCTTGCATGCAGCTGATGTAGGACAAACCATGGATTGATACCCTGGCGTCCCATATGGTCCCCCAAGCCAGGAGCAATTACTGAGCACAGAGCCAGGAGTAACGCCTGAGCCTCACCGGGCTTGGCTTAAAAACTAAAAAAAGAAAAAAGACCAAGAGATAGCATGGAGGTAGGGCATTTGCCTTGCATGCAGAAGGATGGTGGTTCGAATCCCAGCATCCCATATGGTTCCCTGAGCCTGCCAGGAGTGATTTCTGAGCATAGAAACAGGAGTAACCTGAGCTCTGCCAGAATGAACCAAAAAAGAAAAACAAAAACAAAAACAAAAAAAAAGATGGAGCAGGAATTAATATGAATGCTATTGCAGGTGGCTGCCCTTCATTTAATCCTAGAAATATAAGATCCTTGCAGCACTATATTCTAGGACCTCACATTTAACCACAGGCTCAGTTGGAAAAGAAATGCTAGGAGAGCCCCCACCCCCAGAAGTAAGTATAACAAAAGCCAATATTAAGGCTAGAGAGATCATTCAAGGCCAAATATGTGGGAGGGAAGGATTTGATCCTTGGCACAACAAGGTCCCCAGAGCACTTATAGGGAACACCTCCCAGCACACAGTAAAATGTACCCCTCAAACACTGCTAGATGTGGGCCCAAAACTAAAATAAAAGACTCAAGAGAAAGAAAGAGTAAAAAAAAAGAAAAAAGAAAGTTATTTTCTTCTCAAGGGCATTCCAATACATCCTATATATAAAAGAGGAATTAGATTAATAAACACGTATCACTCTTCCAAAGGACAATATAATAACAAACAATAGAGAATTGTCAGAAGAAAAATAAAGGATGAAGAAAATTATATTTAATGTTTTCCTAATACCGTACACACCAAATAAAAACCCTACAGAAAGAAAATGCAAAAATATTTCATTTACCTTTTGTGTCTGAAGATACACAAGACTTTCGACCACAGGTACCAAAGATGCTGCTGCAACAGCTCTTACATCATCATCAAGATCTTGGAGTCCTTCAATTATTCTAGTTAAAACTTTAGGCAATAAGGTATTAATTACATCCTGTAAAGCAATACAATAAAACATTAATCTTCTGAACTACAAGTATTATGCATTCTATAAAATTTGGTACATGAAGGCTGAAGCAACAGTCTAGTGAGTAAGGTGTTTTGTATGCTTAAAACAATCATATAAAAATAGTATCAGAAGTCTGTGAACTAATCTCGCTTAAGAAAAAAAAATCTGGGGCCGGGCGGTGGCACAAGAGGTAAGGTGCCTGCCTTGCCTGCGCTAGCCTTGGATGGACCGCGGTTCGATCCCCGGCGTCCCATATGGTCCCCCAAGCCAGGAGCAACTTCTGAGCGCATAGCCAGGAGTAACCCCTGAGCGTTACCGGGTGTGGCCCAAAAACCAAAAACCAAAAAAAAAAAAAAAAAAGAAAAGAAAAAAAAATCTAAGAGTATGAAGCACTTTATTATCATTGGTGGGGTTAAGGTGAAGGGAGTGCTGCTTAAGGCACAACCAACTGTACTTAGGACTTGCAATTGGCTCTACGGTCAAGGATCACTCCTGGGAATGCTTAGGGAACTATTGTGCCATGCCAATATCCATGATCCTGGGTCAGCTATGTCCAAGGCAAATGTCTTAACCCCTTCTACTATCTCTCCAGTCCCTGATATACTTTTTAATGTGATTTTTAAACATCAGAACATGTTTAAGCTTACATAAAGTCTAAAAATTTCCTTTGTGAAATGTCACAGACATACACCTTATCTTTACTGAATGGTATTTCTCACTCAAGTGTCACTGACAACCAAACCGGGTGAAAGAGAGGTGAAAGGAGAACTATCTCCCTTATCCCTTCTTCTCATTATTTCATTAGATGTGCTTCAATTTCTCTAGTAAAAATGTCTCCGGAGACTACTCTTATGATCTAATCATCGAAAATTGCTTTCCCTTCTTTTTTTGTTTGGTTTTTGGTTTTTGGGCCACACCTGGTGACTCTCAGGGGTTACTTCTGGCTCTGTGCTCAGAAATCGCTCCTGGCTTGGGGGACCATATGGGAAGTCCGGGGATCAAACCATCGTCCATCCTAGGTGAGCCGCTTACAAGGCAAAAGCTTCGGCCCCTTTTCCTCACCCCCCCCCATTTTTTTTTTTTTGCCACACCAAGCAGACTAACTGCATGCAAGGCAAGCACTCTACCTGCTACACTATAACACCAGCACCTTTTTCATTTTCTAAAGCTAATTTATAACTTTCTAACTTGTTCCCAAAGTCTTATAGCATCATTTGTCTCTACCATAGTACTTCAAAAAGACAAAACTCAAATGACTTAATTATCTGTAACACTATACTAGGAAAATTTCATATAATTAATGAAAATTCATTAAGAAGGTAAAAACTTTCCCACATATGCTTAAAAAAAAAAAAAGAACTGCTTACCTGACGAACTGCCAAAGCATATTTTATTCCTAGCAAACCACCATGTCTAACTTCCCATTGCTCTTGTGTAAGTAATTTAAGTAGCACATCCACAGTCTTATGAACTCCTGTTTCATTCATGTGTTTTAATACCACACCTAATGTTTGAGCACAAGTTTCACGAACTGGTGCCACAACCTACAAATGAGAAAGGAAGAAAACTCCTATTTGTAAAAGTTTACTATGCAGAATTTGAAATCTAAATGGACAGAGATTCCATTAAGAAATACTTACTTCGTCAGAAACAAAATCTCCAAATCTATCTAATGCAAAAACACACAGGAGTCTAATAACCAAGTCTTCCAACCACTCTTGATGTTGCTGAATCATCTGTTAAAACAAATATTTTTAATAATGAAAATCACTTTGGTTGAGAAACATCAAATCCAAAACCAAAACTAAAATAAACATTTAAAAATAAAATATTGGGGGCTGGAGAGATAGCATGGAGGTAAGGCATTTGCTTTTCATGCAGAAGGTCATCGGTTCGAATCCCGGCGTCCCATATGGTCCCCCGTGCCTGCCAGGAGCAATTTCTGAGCCTGGAGCCAGGAATAACTCCTGAGCACTGCCGGGTGTGACCCAAAAACCACAAAAAAAAAAAAAAATATTGTTGGGATCAGAGCAATAGCAGCTAAGGCGCTTGCTTTCAATACCTGGCATCCCATATGGTCTCCCATACATGCCAGGATTTAAGTTCTGAACACAGAGCCAGGAGTAACCCAAGTGTCATTGAGTGTAACAAACAAAAAAAACTTAAAATATTGGGACAGATGATTTGGGCATTAAAATCAATATCCAAAATACACAGTGGTTCCGTTTACAATCTTTACTATTAACCATATAGTTATGATGATTAGGTTCATATAATGTACACCAAAATCTTTAAAATTGTGAATTTCATTGTAACTTACACTCCAAGAGAAATATTTTTAAAAACCATTAAGCATTGCTCTGAAGTAATGTACTCCATATCTACTGTCTATCCTTTAAGCTGTATCTCCAACCTATGTCATTGCATATTAACCTTTAAACCATCCTCTTACTGTACTTCCCATTCCATTATGTTCTTTTCAAATATTCTTACTTCATTTGGGGGGTGTGTGTTAGTTTTTGGGTCACATCCAGCAGTGCTAAGGGGTTACTCCTAGCTTTACATTCAGAAATTGCTCCCAGCAGGCTCGGGGACCATATGGGATGCCGGGATTCGAACCACCGTCCTTCTGCATGCAAGACAAACGTCCTGCCTCCATGCTATCCCTCCGGCCCAAATATTCTTTCTTCTACACATTTTCCCAATCAATGTTTTTTTTCTTTTTCTTTTTTTGGTTTTTGAGCCACACCCGGCGGTGCTCAGGAGTTACTCCTGGCTGTCTGCTCAGAAATAGCTCCTGGCAGGCACGGGGGACCATATGGGACACCGGGATTTGAACCAACCACCTTTGGTCCTGGATCGGCTGATTGCAAGGCAAACACCGATGTTCTATCTTTCCGGGCCCCCAATCAATGTTTTTTTTTTTTTTTTTTTTGTATTTTTTTGTTTTTTTGGTTTTTGGGCCACACCCGGTAACGCTCAGGGGTTACTCCTGGCTATGTGCTCAGAAGTTGCTCCTGGCTTGGGGGACCATATGGGACACCGGGGGATCGAACCGCGGTCCGTCCAAGGCTAGCGCAGGCAAGGCAGGCACCTTACCTTTAGCGCCACCGCCCGGCCCCTTTTTGGGTTTTTTTTTTTTTTTTTTGGTTTTTGCAATCAATGTTTTTAAGTATCTTTTCTCATTCTTTCTGCCTCAGATTTCTTCTTAACCTCCTCACTTTTTCCCTCATTATTCACCTTTCCATATTTCTTACTAATTATCTCTAATTTTTACTTCATGACACGTACTGTTAATTTCCAATCTTGGTGAAAAGGAGATAATAACTGTTGCTTTGCTACACTTACCTCCTCTAAAGTGCTATCACCCATTTTACCACCACTTTTCCCATGAGCTTTGAGAATTTCTCTAAGTCCAGTGCCTGCACCGTGTCGAACCTAAAAAGGATCAAGAAGCAAATGTTGAGTGTTTTAAAAACTAAGTTTAAATTTTCTTCAATATGAAAAGAAAATACATATTTTCCTACTACTATATAAGAAAAATATTATTTCCATTTTTTCTGTATGTAAATACACAGGAATATCTTAGTGATCTTTAGAAGACCATAAGTGGTGTTGGGGATGGAACCCAAGTAAGTGAAGTGCAAGACATGTACTAAACCACTATATGAAGGGGCCGGGCGGTGGCGCTAAAGGTAAGGTGTCTGCCTTGCCAGCACTAGCCTAGGACGGACCGCCTAGTTCGATCCCCCGGTGTCCCATATGGTCCCCCGAGCCAGGAGCGACTTCTGAGCGCATAGCCAGGAGTAACCCCTGAGCGTCAAATGGGTGTGGCCCAAAAACAAACAAAAAAAAAAAAAAAAAAAAAAAACCACTATACGATGACTCTGGTTTCTATGAAGCATTTTTTTTTTATTTTTAAATCAAGTAAAAGAGGCCTGAGAGAGATTACAAACAACTTAGGATCTTTCCTTGCACATAGCCAACCCAGGTTTGCTCCTAGCTCAGTGCTTGGAGGAGTATACAATGTCAGGAATTGGACCAAGGACTCCTGAATGTAAAATATGAACTCCAGTCCTCTGAGCTATTTCCCTGGCCCAAATTTTGTAGATTCAAACAGAAGCATCAACAATCAAGGAACATCAAAACCACAAAAAAAGTATTATGAAGCTTGTTTTCTTCTTTTTCTTTGGGAGTAGGGGGTGAGGGGTAGAGACTGGAACAGTAGCAGTACTCAAGGGCTACTTCTTGCAGAAAACAGAGAAACTTCTCCTTCCTCTTCCTTAGCTTCTGTACTTTCTCTCTGGACCCATTCATACTTAGACAAGTGAGAGACCATAATTCCTCAATTTTACAAACAGAGGAACTTGACTCTCATCTTTTTCATATACTGAATTCTGTTCAATACTTTTATTTGGGGGTTGAATAAAAGTACAGGGGTAGTGGGCTTAATTTGCATATGACTGATCTAGATCTATCTGATCCCAGGTATCCCATATTGTCCCTAAGCACAAGGAATAATCCTTGATTATCAAGTCAGGAATCACCCCTGAGCATCATTAATGTGGTTCCCAAACAAAACAAAAGTATATTTTTATTTATTTGAGGGTTATACTTGGATTTCTGCTCAGGGGCCATGACTAGTTTAGTACTTGAAACACCATATGCAGTGCCAGAATTAGAACAAAGTCACAGCCACATGCTAGGCAAATACCCAAACCTTTAGCTCCCTGTTCAAGAATTCATTGAAATACTTCTTTTTTTTTTTTTTTTTTTTTGTTTTTGGGCCATACCCGGTGGTGCCCAGGGGTTACTCCTGGCTGCCTGCTCAGAAATAGCTCCTGGCAGACAAGGGGGACCATGTGGGACTCTGGGATTCGAACCAACCACCTTTGGTCCTGAATCGGCTGCTTGTAAGGCAAACGTCACTGTGCTATCTCTCCGGGCCCCATTGATGTACTTCTGAAGTCAAAAAAATGTCTCAACCAAAATTATTAACTTACATAACAATAAGTATGGGAGAGAAAAAAATCTATTATAGGTAAGAGAATAAAAAAAAAGAACTACACTAAGGAAATATGACAAAGGATATGAATCAGTCTGAAGTTTTCTACTTAGACAGTGAGTGATATGAAGCTCTGATTAGTGGCCTGGGAAGGACATAAGGGAAGAGAAGAGAACCTGGCAAATCAAGTCAGTTGTACTTGAGGGTGTTCCCTACATTAGCAAAAGAGCAGAGAGGAAATAAATTATCATCAAGAAATCTTACCTCCCAGGAAGGATTAAAAAGGTCATTGCAAAGTTCTTCACAAAAACTCTCCAAAGGCCATTCATTTGTCTAAATAAGTGAAAACAGAATTACTATTCAGTCAATGTCTTTTTTATCCTAGTAATTCAACAAAGCCTAACACTAATTTTTAGATCTAGTAGTATTAGTGAGGTCTTAAAAGTTGTAAAGTACCAATGAAGTCAAGATACTTATAAGATTGTAATAATAATATTTCTTGACTAACGGATTAATATTATCTACTGACACATTAGAATGTAAACATTATAAATAATTTCAAAGAACACTTCAGGGTATATCTGTAGTACCTCTTCAATTAAAGAAGAACTGTCCGAAATATTATCAATGAAGACTTTAGAATCATTCGCAGGCTGATTAATAACAACATTTGCTATTTTTCGTCTCTTTTCTTCTGGCTCACCGTCAGTGCTATCATTGCTAAAAAATAAAAATCACAATTTACAAAAGAAAATAAAGGACAATGCATGGAAGTGAAAATCATTATTTGAATGTTCTGCATAAGTATATACAAACTATGGACTTAAATTTTCATGTGATTTTGTTTGTTTTGGTATCATACCCCACTGTGCTCAGGGATCATTCCTGGAAGTGTTCAGGAGATCATATATAATGCAAGGGATCAAACCCAAGACTGCTATATACAAAGCAAGAGCCCTTATTTAATATACTATCTTACTACCTCTGTTGACTTAATGATGTAACTTCAAATTTGCATGAAGTTATAAAGCAGTTATATTAATAATAATAACATTACAGTAACTAAAATCACTTAATTTTAGTTTTAGTAACTAAACTCACTGCCAGGTAGTGCTGGAAGTGCTCAGAGCTTATTCCTCGCTCTGCACTCAGGGTGCCTGATGGGGCTGAAAGGACCATTAGGAGTGAGTGGCAGGGATTGAACCTGTAATGACAGCATGGAAAGCGTATCTTCCAACACTACTGCTTTGGCACCTACTTAAAATATGTCTAAGTAAAATATATTTTACTATTCTTACTGATGAACATAAAAATAATAAAATTTTGCTTTCAAATTGGATCTGAAGCCATCTTTTTTTTTCTTTCTTTCTCTCCAAACCAGGGCCTCTCCTTTTTATTTTAAACTCCCCTTAAAATAACAACCTGAATCAGAACAGTATAACTTTTTTGTTTGTTTGTTTTTGGTTTTTTTTTGGTCACAACTAGCAGTGCTCAGGGATTACTCCTGGCTCTGCACTTAGAAATTACTGCTGGCAAGCTTGGGGACCATATGGGATGCTAAGGATCAAACCAAGGTTGGCTATGTGCAAGGCAAATGCCCTACCCACTGTACTATCTCTGACCCCACCTGAAACCAGTGCAACTTTATAAGCTTTTATATCCTGAAAAACACTAATGTACGAAGTACAGCAATAAGACACTTTACTAATTAAAAGTATGTCCAAAAAATTTGAGGAAGGTGTAAGGAATGATGCAATCATGCAATATGGTGCGATATGTATGGAACTGGAAGATACTATGTTAAATGAAGTAAGCCAGAAGGAGGACGATAAATACAGACTATCACTTATAGGTGGCATTTAGAATAACTGCATGAAAAAATGCAATGATTTAAATGGAGTTGTCTGAAGCGCTGTTGGCCCCAGAGTAGAGCAAAGAGAAGGAAAGAAATTGAATGGAGGAAGAAAAACACAAATGTGAAAGGATGGGGGCCAAGGGCCAAGTGGTCTCAGGTTCATTGGTGTTATCAAAAGAGGACAGAACTAAATATACAAGCCAAACTCAACAACAATAAAATCAAAAGAACCAAAAACTTGAACAATCAAATTTAAAATGGGCTTGTTGTATTCGCAAACTTGGGGCAGGGTGGTGGCATGCGATGCATTCTGGGAACACTGGTGGAAGGAGGTTGACACTGGTGGTGGAAATGGCCCTGATATAGTGTATATCTAAAACCCAACTATGAAGAATTTTGTAAATCATAATAGTTTCAATAAAATATTAATATATATATATAAATTGAGGAATTATTTTATAACTACAAAACCAAAAATATTAGGCTATTCTGAAAAAACGTTCACTGTAATAGAAAGAAATAGCTACCACCATTATAGTAGTACAGCATTTTCTACAATTACTATCCAACCCAACATACTGCAATTTGGTTAATTACTTTTTTCTGTAAGATGTTCAAAGAAACTGAGCCTCTAAATCTCACTAATATCCTTCCGCTAACCCTCTTCAATTTAATCACATTGATCACCTTAGTGTTCTTGTAGTTAATTAGTACAAGAACTTTTATTAGTACAAACATTTTTCCAGGAATTCTTCTTTGCTGTTCCTTTTATTTATAATGTCTTTTCCATATACTTAAAGGACTAGCATTTCATGTCTTTTAGGTTCATATCTCTTCTGAAAGAACACACCCAGCTGTGCTCAGGATCACATCTGGCAGTACTCAGGAGATCACATGAGATTCCAAGGATCAAATTGGGTTGGTGCATGAAAGGTAAATATTTTAAACCCTGCACAATCTTTCTGGCCCCAAGACTGATTTTTTTGAGGGAGGAGGGGGGAAGGTTGGCAACACCCAGCAGTGCTCAGGAGTTACTTCTGGTTTTGCACTCAGAAATCGCTCCTGACAGGCTCAGGGAACCATGTGGAATGCTGGGATCCAAACCACCATTCGTCCTAGGTCGGCCACGTGCAAGGCAAATACCCTACCACTGTGCTATCTCCCTGGCCCCATGAACTGATATTTTTAATTCAAGATTCATTTCTCTAAATCCTTTACTTAGGGGGCCAAAGCAATAGTATATCAGGTGGGGGCCTGCCTGTACAGGGTTAACTGTGGTCCAATCTCCAGCACTTCAGATGGTCCCGGGTACTTTCAGGAGTGATCCCTGAGCACAAAGGCAGAAATAAGCACTGAGCACAGTTGGGTGGGGCCCAAAACAAGCAAACAAAAAAGTCCTTTACTGATCATCCTATGCAAAATTTCAAACTCTTGGTATTGAGAAACAAGTACAAGAGCTAAGAGACTAGGCAAGCCCTGGATAAAGTCCCAGCACTGCATATGATCTAAAAAGTAATTCCTGACGACAGAATCAAGAGTAAACACTGAACGCCTGCAAAGTGTAGTCCAACACTCATCACACAAAATAATAAAATTTCAAACTCAACCCACAAATCATCTCACTTGTTCCTTTCTTGCTATAATCCTGTTACTTCTTATACCCATACCATTAACGTGATAATAATAAATGCTATTTGTTTGCTTATTTACCTTATTCAGTTTCTATCTTTCCTTACAGAATGAGTCCCAGTTCTGTGTGTGAAGCGGGGGCAGGGGATTATTGTGTTGTGGAGAGGGTCTGATCCCTAACAGTACTTAGGAGCAACTCTCATTATGAAATGCTCAGGGGCTAGGAGAGATGCCAGATAGCAAACCTAGAATTCCCACATGCAAAAAGGTCATATACTCAACTCCTCAGTCATCTCCTTTGCCCAAAGACAAGAATTTTTTTTTTTTATGTTCTTGCTTAGGGGCCACACTCAACAGTGCTCAGGCTATGCACTCAGGAATAATTCCTGGAAGAGCTCAGTGGACCATATGAAAGTGAATCTGGGTCAGTCATGTGAAAGACAAGTACCAAATCCACTGTATCATTTATCAAGTCCCCAAAGCAAGAATTTTTATTTATTTTATTCATGATTGTATCCTGAGAGTCTAAAATAATATTTGGCACAGAGTAGGCATTCAATAAATATTTGTGCAATGAATCATGAACTTTTAAAAATAACATCATTTATAATACTTAAGTCGTTGGATAAAAGTACTTATATGGGGGAAAAAAGGAAATTCTATTAAGTTATTATCTAACCCTAATGACATGCTAGCTTAACAAATCCTATAGTTAACAACTCTACAAAGATTTCATATTTTAAAAACAATACAAAGAGACTGGAGTGATAGCACAGTAGTAGGGCGTCACAGCCGACCCGAGATGAAGCCGGATTCAATTCCGGGCATTCCATATGGTCCTCCGAGCCTACCAGGAGTAATTTCTGAAAAAGCCAGGAATAACTTCTGAGCACTGCCAGTGTGACCCAAAAACAAAAAACAAAACAAAAAAAAGGTGGGGCTAGAAAAATAATACTGCAGGTAGTGTGCTTGCCTGCTGGTGGCCAACCCAGGTATCCCTGGCATACCATATGATCCCCCAAGCATTGCCAGGAGTAATGAGTACAGAACCAGGTCAAAATTCAAAACAAAACAAAAAACACATAACATGTCCTGGAGCAGAGAGAGAACTCAACAGGCTGGATGAAAATGCTTTTCATCCAGGAGGCCTAGATTCAGCACTCAGCACTTCCTAAGTACTAACAGGTAATAGCTAAACTGTGAGCTGCTCAGATGTGGCCCAGTTCTTGTACCCCTGGAGAAGGTATGGGGTTGGGGGGCAGGGAGGCATTACCTAACTGTAAGTAAAAATTAAACTTAGCAGATGTCACTAGTTTTCAACTTATTTTTTTCTTTTTCTTTTATTGTTTTTTTTTGGGGGGGGGCACACCCAGTGATGCTCAGGGGTTACTCCTGCTATGCACTCAGAAATCGCTCCTGGCTTAGGGGACCATATGGGATGCTGAAGGGATCGAACCGCAGTCAGTCCTAGGTTAGTGTCAGCAAGGCAGACACCTTACCATTTGCGCCACTGCTCTGGTCCCTTCAACTTACTTTTTTTGTATGACTAAAAAGAACAAAAAGTTAAGCCTTCTATAACAAAACCTTATTTTCATAAGCTCTCACATGTTTATTGATTTCTTAATCAAACTGTTCTGCAACAGTATAAATGGTTCTTATATAACACAGCTACGTGATCAAGAATCTCTGAAGTATTTTAACTTTGTTTCATTTGGTTTGGTTTGGGGGCTTTATCTGGTAATGCTGAGTTTATTCCTAGCTGTGCTCACGGAGCACTTCTTGGTAGTGTCTAGAGGACCATAAGAAGTGTCAGGGTGGGGCCGGGCGGTGGCGCTAATGGTAAGGTACCTGCCTTGCCTGCGCTAGCCTCGGACGGACCGTGGTTCGATCCCCCGGCGTCCCATATGGTCCCCCAAGCCAGGAGCGACTTCTGAGCGCATAGCCAGGAGTAACCCCTGAGCGTTACCGGGTGTGGCCCAAAAACCAAAAAAAAAAAAAAAAGAAGTGTCAGGGTTAATGAGTGTTGTGTGCAAACAAAGTGTCTTACTTGATATAGAATCTCTCTGGTACCAAGAATCTACATTTTACTAAGTCACTCAAAGTTTTTCTGATGGAATTGTTTGAAACCAACCTTTGAGAAACTCCATTCCAGGCCATATAGATAACATTTTTATTAACAGATTAAGAATATGAACGGTGATTTTACTTAGACCTCTTTCCTTCAACAGAAGTCTCAATCATTAGCCCCGTAGCCTTACCTAACAAGTAATATGCCTGACAATTCTAATTATACTAAACACACTGCAACATTCTCATTATACTCAATGCATTATTATTATTTAAGTAGGGACTACACTTAGCAGTGCCATCAGGATGACACACAGCCTGCGGTACTTAGGTGCCTTGCTATATACCTAGGAGAAATGTAGGATTTCACAAATGCTAGGCATATGGTTCTACTACTTGGGCCAACTCCCTGGACACTAAAGAAATGGGGATTGGGGATGAGGGCATATCCTACTACTAAACAAATTGTCCTTGAATGCTACTCCCAGCTCAGTGTTGAAGGAACCAATCACATCAAATCTGGCTTCCCACATGTCAAACATTTACTCAACCCACTGAACTATCTTAAATGCAATACTTAACTATGACGCTTAGATTATCCATCTCTCTGACTTCATTCTCTACTACTTGCACTTCTCTACACTCATCTCAGACATACTGCTTTTCTTTCTGTTCAAGAATTACTAGGCATTTACACCAATTCCGTATGAATGGTATATGTTACTTTGTAAAGATCTCAGCCCTCATCTAACTTCATAATGAATAAGGGGAAAAATAACATGAATTTTTCTTGTAGTCCCTTATAATGAAAAGTACTATCTGACTTGATTGTAAATATCATAATTATAATTCATAATTAAATAACTCAAATGGAGTTTCACAGCTGAAGACAATTACCTGTAATTTTTATAAATAAAACACAAATTTAAGCTTTCTTTTATAAATGCATGAACAAAAAGATTACTACCTCTTCTCATTTGTTTCCACGGCATCCCTAGACCTCTGTTTTGCAAATAACTTGGCCATTCTTTTTGCTTTGTTCTTCTGTCTATTGCTCATTCCTGTTCGAAATTCTGAGTCAATCAGTTCAGCTGCCTGAAGAGTCTAAAAGAATAAAATACAGAGTTTGAACTTTTTTTTTTTTTTTTTGGTTTTTGGGCCACACCCGGTAACGCTCAGGGGTTACTCCTGGCTATGTGCTCAGAAGTCGCTCCTGGCTTGGGGGACCATATGGGACACCGGGGGATCGAACCACGGTCCGTCCAAGGCTAGCACAGGCAAGGCAGGCACCTTACCTTTAGCGCCACCGCCCGGCCCCCAGAGTTTGAACTTTTAAAATGAAGATAAATATCCATAGTCTCAATCAAGAACTGAAGCTCTATACATCAGTATATACAGTCTGATTCTTACCTTATTTTTCCTTTGGTTTTTGGGCCATACCCAGCTATGCTTATGCTCAGAAATTACTCCTGAAAGTCTAAGGGGACCATGTAGGATACCAGGGTTCAAACCTAGATTGGCTGCATGAAAGCAAATGCTCTACCCATTTGGGTGTGGCCCAAATGTTCTATCACTCCAGCCCGTTTTTGCTTTATCTTTTGGGCCACATCTGATGATGCTCAGAGGTTATTCCTAACTCTACACTCAGAAATTTTTGTTAGTGGTGCTCAAGAGACCAGATCGGATGTCAGAAATCAAACATTGGTTTGCCACAAGCAAAACAAAATCATACTCATTGGTGCTATCTTTTCAAACTCTGATCTTATTCTTTTGACCTTTTTTTTTTTTTCATTCTGTTGTATGGTTCTTCTTTCTTCCCACTCACAATAGATGCTCACATGCTTAATTTTTAATGTCACAGGGGCCGGAGTGGTGGCGCAGTTGCGACTGACCTAGGACTGACCACGGTTCAATCCCCCGGAGTCCCATATGGTCCTCCAAGCCAGGAGCAATTTCTGAGCGTATAGTAACCCTTAAGTGTCACTGGGTGTGGCCCAAAAACAGAAAAACAAAAAAAAAAACTTTTAAAGTTACAGATGTCACAAATGTATGATCCTAACTTAGAACTTTGAAGTGGTCTGATTTCAAGAATTATAATAAAGAATGTCAATAAAATAATTACCTGATTAAAAAAAACAAAGATAATTATGGCTATGAGTATTTGATATCAAATATATATGTGCTTTTTCCTTCGTTGGAAACACATGCTGTATGACACAAATATTTTGAGTCCAAGCCTAAAATTACTTTCTGCCAGGGCAGTGAATAGGGTGCTTGCTTTACATGCAGCCAACCCAGGTTCAAACTCTGGCATCCATTTGGTCCCCCAAGATCACTAGGAGCACAAAGCCAGGAATTACCCCCATAGCCCCCCCCCCCAAGAAACAAATCCAAAAATAAAATTCCTTTCAACAATTAAGCTAAGGCTAAAATGTGTATAACAACAATTAATTAGGGCCACCGGCATAGACCCTTGCTCTAGTTTCCTAACTACCCCAAATCCAACTATTTTATATACTGTATTTTTCCGTAAGACACACAACACACTCCCCCCACCAAAAATGCATCTTGGGCTGGAGTGACAGCACAGCAGTAGGATTTTTTTGTTTTTTTGGTTTTGGGGTCACACCCGGCTCAGCGGTTACTCCTGCTCAGGAATCGCTCCTGGCAGGCTCAGGGGACCGTATGGTATGCTGGAATTCGAATCACCGTCCTTCTGCATGCAAGGCAAACGACTTACCTCCATGCTATCTCTCCGACCCCAGTGGTAGGATATTTGCCTTCCACCCGGCTGACACAGGACAGACCTAGGTTCGATCCCCGGTATCCCATATGGTCACCCGAACCAGGAGTGATTTCTGAGTGCATAGCCAGGAAATCACTGAGCATCACTGGGTGTAGCCCCAAAACCAAAATAATTTAAAAAATTTAAAAATGTAAAAGAACAGAAGTGCAACTTATGAAGCGAATGTCACCTGAAGCTGAAGCCTGAGTGAAGGGGAGGACAGCATCTATAAACTATGTGCCTCTTACGGTCAGGTGTATCTTAATAGAGTGAAAAAATATGATAATCCATTTTTAATATCTTTGCCTGCGCTATATATCTTCTATCTTGCTCAGCTACCATACTGTAATCATATTACGTTTTTCATTCTTCATTTTCTTATTGATTTACTTAAATTTTATTCTTCCCTTTGTACTTTGCTTCTTCTATTCCTTTTTGGATGTCATTTCTATGTCTCTATACACTTTTCCTTTACCCCTATGACTCCTGACATTTTTTCTTGTCTACAAAAATTACAGCAACACACCACCATCTCCAAGCTAAAAATATAGATTAAAAGTCTAAAAGTTTAGAGAGATGGCATGGAGGAAAGGCGTTTGCCTTGCATGCAGAAGGTCGGTGCTTCGAATTCCGGCATCCCATATAGTTCCCGGAGCCTGCCAGGAGCTATTTCTGAGCATAGAGCCAGGAGTAACCCCTGAGCGCTGCCGGGTATGACCCAAAAACAAAACAAAACAAAAAAAAAAAAAAAAAAAAAAAGAAAATGGAACAGGCCAGAGCAATAGCAACAGCAGGTAGGGCATTTGCCTTGCACATAGCCAACCTGGGTTTAATCTCCAGCATCCCATATGGTCCCCTGAGCCTGCTAGGAATAATTTCTCAGTGTAGATAGTAATAACCCTTGAGAGCCACTGGCTGGAGCTCAAATCACCTCCCACTCTCATAAAATGGGAAGAATAGAAAACAGTGGAAAATACATAGCAAAATCATGGGTCAGCCATATAAAATAATAGGAAGCTGTCAAAAAATTTTTCAACTAGGGGGGCCGGGCGGTGGCGCTGGAGGTAAGGTGCCTGCCTTGCCTGCGCTAGCCTAGGACGGACCGTGGTTCGATCCCCCGGCGTCCCATATGGTCCCCCAAGAAGCCAGGAGCAACTTCTGAGCGCATAGCCAGGAGTAACCCTGAGCGTCACAGGGTGTGGCCCAAAAACCAAAAAAAAAAAAAAAAATTTTTTTTGAACTAGGGGCCAGAGTGATAGTGCAATGGGTAGGGTATTTGCCTACTAGAGTTCAATCCTGGCATCCAATTACGGTATCCAAAGCTCTGCCTGGAATGACACCTGACCACAGAGCAAGAAGTAACCTCTGAGCAGCACCGGGTATGGACCAAACACCCCCCCCCCAAAAAAAAAGAATTTTATCTATATAAATAAGCTAATATATTAAGCTATATAAAGGCATGACTAAGAAGGACATGTTTGGCTTTGCATATGCATATATACTTAAATACACAGATACTTGTGAATACCTAGAACATTTCAGAAAGAATGCACAAACAATTTAAAGGTATGAGCGTCCATTTACTGCTAGAAATTGTTTTTTAGGTTTTGGGGCCACAATGGCCAGTGTTCAGGGACTATACCCAGCTCCCTATGTTTTGGAGTGTCACCCATGCTCAGTGGATTAACCACTCCTGGCAGTGCTCAGGTGACCATGTCATGGCAGGGATCAAACGTGGACCTCCTATAGAAAAGCATATGCGCCAGTGCACTGAACTATTTCTCGGACTCAGAAACAAACTTCTCATACATTTTTTTATACATTCTTTTACAAAGTTGAAAAGTTTTCCAAAACATTTGCTATTTTATCAAATAAATGACTTCTATTATCAATGTCTATGTGATAGACATCATCTTCACTAAAAAATAAAGGCAAAAGCCACAGACACAATTAAAGAGCCCCCCAAAAAATGAGTATTTCTTAAAAAGTGTGCTACTGTTTTTATTTAACATTAGTGTCCATTAGATAACTTTCTGGATATACAAATTCAGTAAGTAGAAACT